>NC_134704.1:76276070-76597320 GCF_043290135.1 Rhipicephalus microplus
GTTCTCGCGATCTTTGCCTTCATTGCCCATGCGTGATGACAGAGGATTTTTTTTCCTCGCTCACTTAGAAACTTGCATCAAAGCGAACGAACGAACGAACGAACGAATGAATGAATGAAATAATGAATGAATGAATGGCTCCCCTTCCTTAATGACTGCATATATTCTTTAAACAAAAATATTATGCACGTGCTACGGAGGTTTTAGTGTCGTATACTTGGAGCACATTGTGTATTCGTTGAATATAGTAAGACAACCTCAGAAGTGAACATTTGCCAGAAGCCTGCCCGATTGGGATTGAGAGTGAAGGAATGAGAAAACTCTTACCAAAATACATTTTAGGAAATAAACCCGTCATTTGGAAGCTGAGTCGGCTTCTTCTTCAATATTGAGAAAGGCCGAGATGTTTGGCGCTTATATCTGGTTGCTTTCCGTGTGGGAGAAGTTCTCCATGACTTCTCGTGAGCCCTGGCAGTAGAGGGAGGGCAATGTCTCCGTCGAGTGGTTAATGTTCCTCGCTGTCGGCTCAGTGTGCCAGGATTCGAGGAAGAGTTGCCGGTGAGGGTTTCCTTCCTTTTCCAGAATCACCCCGTCGTCGGGATCGATGTAGTGGTCAAACCACTCGCAGTGTTCTGCTGCCGCGCTCAGTTCGCTTTGGAATTGACGGAGGTAAAGCATGTATTTAACTCAGATATGTAGGTTATGTGGGTATTAGGTTTATTCTGTGCTAAAGGTAATAACCCAGCGCAAGGCGAAGCTCTTGCACGTCTTTTCTTCGCCTTGCTTTGCGTTATTGCTGTTCGCACAGATATATAAAACAATTTTGCATTCGAAGTCTTGGAAATGATTAGCATAGAGAATGGGCATGTAGAACAATAGTATTAGGTTATTGTCATGCCGTGCAAAATTTTGAAGACGAAGCAGCTTTCACTACATTTATCAACATTTGTGATTCTTATAACCTTCTTCAACACCTTTTTCACGTACGTACAGAGGTCAAAAAAAACTTGAAGCAACGATTTGCTCTGAATCATATTTCGTGTTTTGAGCGACAACAGCCCCCAAAAGAAAGCGGGAATTATAAACAGACAAAAAAGTTTGATGTTCAGCGCAACGACTTGAATTATGTTTGACTCTTCAAGGCTACCACCATACAAACAAAAAAAAGAAAGAGGAGCCGGGTCAACGGCGGGTGAACCGCTGCTGCTTCGCCACGCATCACGGTTCCCCTCGGGGAGAAGGTCCAAACTTTTTATTCTTTCCTGCTTAGTGAGTACCATTTTCCACTACCTCAAGTGTTTCATGGCAACTTTCAGTTTCGTTCACTTATTTTCTGTTGACTGCCCGTTAACCTTATTTTTTATTTGCTGTTATCCAGTATCTCTTAATACGCCAATAATGTTTTTGTCACAGAATGTGGGTAATTATAAACAAGCGTTTTCATCATCTCTTAGTCTTTTTCTCTTACAATGCAGTAATCTACTGGAGAAGGTCCCGAATGCTCTACGCATCAGCTAGGAAGACACGGAAAAATACTTGTTGCTCAACAGCCACTGGGGTGAAAGAAAGCTAGAAAAGAGAGAGATACAGAACAGCTGTTCAGCGATGTCACGGGCCTGGGCCCGTGACATCGCTTCTGCCATGACTCGCCTTCCCTTCGAATGTACAAGAGGCACCTTCACGTCTGGATGCCTCACAATTAGTTTCTTGCCTTCAGTTTTTGTCTATCGCCGGTGAACATGCAGCTGCACGCAATTTCATATAAGCGCGTCGTCTTTTTTCATCCTTCGTTTGGTTTCGTGCTTTTACCTTAATTGTAGGGCTTCGTATTTGCCAGGAGTGCTCGACTGGCGGTGGCTACCGATTCGAAGAAGGTGGACGTGCTGGTTACTTTTCTTTTTTTTTCTCATGTTGTGTACAGTTTGCCTGAAGGAAGATGCGCTAGGAGTTAACGAAGCGAGTTATACGAGAGTGAGTGAGAGAGAGAGAGAGAGAGATGAACATCCCTGAGTGGTTTTCGGTGTAGCGCACATTTTTTTTGTCTTTTTTCCTCGTGGGAAATCCGTGCTTTTGCTGGTTGGCCTCACGCTGTGATGAGAATAGACTTTGTGAAGCAAATCTTTTTATGCTGCAAATGCGAGTTATTTATTTTCACAAGCACTTTTGCTTGCGCTTTGTACTCGACGCCTCATGTTCCTCATATCTTGGCCTGTCCTTCTCGCTCGTTTCTGAAGGGAAAAGGTGGGATCAAGATACGTTCTTACAAAGCTTGTTTACTTACATGCTTTTTTGTCCGAATTAGATGTGAAAGGGACTCCTTATTCTCAATATCTGTAGGCAGTCAACATGGGGCAAAGCTTGTACTTCAGTGCTTCTAGCCTGTAGTTCTATTCAATTTTGTGAGGCTCATAAAAATACAAGCATGATCTTGTTCATAAATATTGTTATGGACAGCCCCAAAAAGACAACTATGTTTAGCACCTATGGGGGCTAAACGGATTAATCTAGACTCAGTACTAAGATTTTTTCCAGGCCCTTAGTTATACGAGCGAATACGCACCACAGTGAGAGGGGCCAGAGGAAAAGAGGAAACGCCGCTCTTTGGGTTGGTCACAGGACATTTTTATGAAACGAAAGGTTTTTTTTTCTCTTGCAATGATCCTCACTCTGATATTGTGCTGAGTAACCTACTCGTGGCAGCAGCGCACACTCTTCTCAATAACTATGCGTTTATAAGGCAAATGTTCAAATAGTACAAATTGAACTGCGAAAATTGCGCAAATGAATATAAACAGTTTCTCTGCATGTTCTAGATAGTGTGTGTGTGTGTGTGTGTGTGTGTGTGTGTGTGTGTGCATGTGTGTGTATGTAAAACAAACGAATAAAATTTACCCAATTCATTTCGTCACTTTGTTGGTCCATCAATTTTGCTCCTATAGATTTACCACACGTTCGAAAGCACACATTTTATTTTACTTTCTCGTGAAAAAATGGCTCAGATGTAAATCTCGAAACACTTTCAAGCTTAATGAATTACATAAATCAGCGCCTTCCATCACCGTCGTGGTTTAGAGGCTAAGCTACTCGCTTAATGACCTGCAGGCCACCGGATCAAAATTCGGTGGCCTGCTGGTCATTAATGATGCAGGTCATTAATTTTTATGAAGGAGAAAATGCTGTAGGCCCGTGTGCTCCGGTTCGGGTGCACGCTGAAAAACCCCAGGTAGCCGAAATTTCCGGAGCCCTCCACTACGGCGTCTCTAATAATCATATGACAGTTTTGGCACGTTAAACTCCACACATCACTCAATCAAATCAAACCAGCGCCGTTTTTTTTACGCAAAAGGCAGAATAAAGAAGTTCAACATGTAAAACTTGCCGCGTACAATTTATCTTTTAACGGGATATGACAGTGGCAATAGATTCACAGCCTTCAGTACGCACCCTTGCTCTGGCAAAACGAATGACGTCACGGCAGCAGTGAGCATGCCTGAAAATATCGTTCTAGGTCGCAATGGTTCAAACGTAGCAACTTTATAACCTCTCAGTTTTCTTTCCTTATCTAGGCTTTCCAAGTCTGCAACGTGTTACGTTGTGAAACGGCTAAACAGTTATACCGCGCAAGGGTTCAGAAGAGCAAAAAAATAACATTATCTCCAACACAATGCCAGTAAACAGCCAGCCCGGCCTAGAAAGTGATACTTCAGCGGCTCCGCTTACACCACTACGGCATTGCGAAACATTTTCCAGAAACAATTTAGCTGCCGGATAAGCCACAAATCTTGGTATCTGAGTTGTCACTAAAGGGAACCAAAGCCGTAAATACAAACAAATAAGTGAAAACAAGCACAAGAAATCTGGGAGACAGGTGCGCGATGGCGCAACACTACGTTTATTTATTTCGCTTTCATTTCACATTGTCCATGCTTATCTGCGCTGCATGCTGCTCCCCGCAGGTACGTTGAAAAAGAATAAGTGAGCAGATGGCACTGACATTTCAACTTTATAGCACGGCGCAATCTGCCCCTTTACTTCTCTATTTTTTTTCCTTTCCCTGGGAACAATATTGTGACGTGAACGTTTCCACTGTATTGCAAATGTTTCTGTGCGCAATCTTTTAAAAAAAAAGCTGTCTGTGAAACGAAGCATCATGAAGGTTTGGAGCACTTTCTCACTCCTTCCTTACTGTTTGCTTCCCCAAGCTGATCATCACCCGCCTTTTTTGCTGCGCAACACTTCAGTTGGTACAGGCAACAACGAAAGTTGTGCGCACACATCCAAGCAACAAGGAATTGTGAAATGATAAGTCTTTGTGATAACCCCGATAAAAAATTAAGTTGTCATATGAGAAATGGCTGATCACGTATTAGCCAAGGATAGAGAGAAAAACGGCGTTCTCAAATTGCACCTAGGACTGAGGAACCTTCGATGGTACCGTTTGTTTGTCCTCGAGGGCACCAAGAGTTTTTTTTTTTTTGCCAATCAAGTAGTGAGAGAACACAAACTTTGTTTGTAAAAGAAAATTGGGAGAGAAAGAGACAAGTAAAAGGAAGAAAGAAAGAAAACATACGCCGCAAAGTACGTCGTAGCACGGTCGCAAGTGCTTCTATGCTTGTTCCTGAAGTATTGCGAGATTCGCACAGTTCGTGCGTGAAAGCGGAACTGGAAATGACGGCCCGCTTCATAAGTGTAACCCTGGCGCATTTACACACAGTGGGTGCATCGCACTGCACGGCTGAGTACTGTGGCTATGAAATCACTTCCTGTGGTGCAGCCTTTTTCTTCTGTTGACTGCTGAAATGTCACGCTTGGTAACTTAGTACGTCCTTTTAACAACTTTGGTTGAACGAAGACGCACATAAAATAGCTGAATTAAAAACATTGGCTCTACAACAGCAAGGAAAAATAGCTTGGTGATCAAAAATGTCAAGTGGAGCTGCTGCAGGCTCAGCTTTAGGAAGCATCAGCGTGACGAACTGCGCTATAATTTTGTGTGTCCTTTTCCAGTGTAGGTCTGCGTGCTGTCGTGAATTCACTGCTTCTATCTTATTTCTTTTACGCATCTTCATTCACTACCTTCTCTCTCTTTTTCATTTCTCGATTCCCCTTCCCTTATATTTCAGAGTTGGGTAGTTAACCGGAAGTCCCTGTGGTTAACCTCCTTGTCTTCTCTCTCTCTGTACTTCCCTCCCGATTCAGCATGTTTTATTCCACTTTGTTTATACTAGAAAACATATAGGAGTAATAGATGCCGTATTCATTGCCGTCAACGTTTCTTGTATTGATATCATGTTAGAGCTTAGCGGATATGACTGATGGGTGGCAAGGCTGACAAATACAAAATGAGGCCTGACGAGCAGAATGATTGAGAGATAGATATACAAAAAAAGTAGAAAGACAGACGATCATGTAAAGCGTGAGTATGGGTAGAAAAATTGGCGGATGTATGGATTGGTGGATCGATTGAAGAATGAATTGGTGGGGGGGTGGGGCTGAATGCATTGCTTCGAAACTTCACGAAAGAGCAAACGTAAAGGAACGCATTACGAAATATTAAAGAAAATACCGGAAACATTTTGAATGACTTGTAAAAAGAAAGAAAAATTCTCGGCAGATCCCTCGTACCTCGGGAACCATGTTATGCGAAGCATGTACATGCGAGTTGACTGTGTTGCGATTTTCGTATTGAGCGAGATGTCGCGATGCGGTGTAAATATATCTACAAGTGCACGCAAGACATACGTTGAACAGCCACATATGTTTCATATTACCAGTTTACAGTTGTGTTACCATGCCAACACCAAGATGAATATTATTGAATTATTATTGAACACCAAGATGAATATGAACATGAGAAGCGGTTAGCTGATACGAAGCGCTGGTGCTCGCGAGGTAGCCCTAGACACTGTTACATAAATCAAATTCAGTGGATCGCAACTAACTACAACTGACGTTTAGCGGACGTAACGGCTGTATCATGCGGATACATATGTGATGTTGATAAAATCGGATAGCCAGCACCTCAACCAGAATTGACGTTTCATAAGCATTCTGGTATATTTTAAAAGTTATTCTGAGACCTGGTTTGGTTCTGTCGTAGAATACTTGATTCAAACGCAGAATGCTGGGTTTCGATTCCTGCTGTAACTCTTACGATTATTCTTTGCATTCATCGGGTCAACGCTGCCAATGTGAGCTTTTTTCTTAACGCCCATACGTGTTCTCGCTGTTCCTGATTAGTTATAAAGTGCGAATCACCTGTGGCACACAACCGTATACTAGTGGCACATACCCGCCAGTCTGTATGTGCACTATCAGAAGGAATGTGTTTGGCGAAGTCCGTGATGGTATTTCGACATTATTCATGTCATGAACAGCGGGTAATATTGTCAAACCATCTTCCCTTCCTATAATAAATTTTGGTCACTTCAAATTAAGGGGGTGATCACTTGGGAAGTCAGACGTAGGCGGATAGATAGATAGATAGATAGATAGATAGATAGATAGATAGATAGATAGATAGACAGATAGATAGATAGATAGTAGATAGATAGATAGATAGATAGATAGATAGATAGATAGATGGATAGAGAGATTGATAAATGGATAGATAGATAGATATATATGCGCCCAAAGAACCTGCAGTACTCAAAGAAATCATCATCATTATCATCAACATTATCATCATCAGCCTGACTACGTCCACTGCAGGACAAAGGCCTCTCCCATGTTCCGCCAGTTAACGCGGTCTTGTGCTTGCTGCTGCCAATTTATACCCGCAAACTTCTTAATCTCATCTCATCTCCCACCTAACTTTCTGTCTGCCCCTAACCCACTTGCCTTCTCTCGGAATACAGTTAGTTACCCTTAATGACCAGCGGTTATCCTGTCTATGCGCTACATGCTCGGCCCATGTCCATTTCCTCTTCTTGATTTCAACTATGATATCCTTAACCCCCGTTTGTTCCCTAATCCACTCCGCTCTCTTCTTGTCTCTTCTCTTAAGGTTACACCTACCATTTTTCTTTCCATTGCTCGCTGCGTCGTCCTCAATTTAAGCTGAACCCTCGTTGTAAGTCGCCAGGTTTCTGCTCCGTAGCTAAGTACCGGCAAGATACAGCTGTTACATAGCTTCCTCTTGAGGAATAGTGGCAATCTACCTGTCATATTTTGAGAGTGCTTGCCAAATGTGCTCCACCTCATTCTTATTCTTCTAGTTACTTCAATCTCGTGGTTCGGCTCCGCGGTTATTACCTGCCCTAAGTAGACATAGTCTTTTACAACTTGAAGCGCACTATTACCTATCTCGAAGCGCTGCTCTTTTCCGAGGTTGTTGTACATTACTTTCATTTTCTGCAGATTAAACTTAAGACCCACCTTCTGCTCTCCTTGTCTAACTCCGTAATCATGAGTTGCAATTCGTCTCCTGAGTTACTCAGCAATGTCATCGGCGAAGCGCAGGTTACTAAGGTATTTTCCATTAACTCTTATCCCTAACTGTTCCCATTCTAGGCTTCTGAAAACCTCCTGTAAGCACGCGGTAAATAGCATTGGGGATATTGTGTCTCCCTGCCTTACACCCTTCTTGATTGGTATTCTGTTGCGTTCTTTATGAAGCACTATGGTAGCAGTTGATCCCCTGTAGATTTCTTCCAGAATGTTTATATATACTTCATCTACGCCCTGATTCCGCAGTGTCTGCATGACAGCTGATATTTCTACTGAATCAAACGCCTTCTAGTAATCTATGAAGGCTATGTATAGTGGTTGGTTATATTCTGAGCATTTCTCTATTACGTGATTGATAGTATGAATGTGCTCGATTGTTGAGTAGCCTGTTCGAAATCCTGCTTCTTCCTTTTTCTACTCAAAGAAACGCGTCGCATTTATTATCTCAGTAGAACACTAAGACGTGCTCTAAATGCGTACGTACGGAAGAAGTACTTATCTATTAAATGAAAAGGCCCTTGAAGGCCTCCGAGTTCAAAGGTGAAAAGTGATTTCTGTGTTGAATTTACTATTGTTCCAACAGGTGCTATCTCTTACTCTATACTTCGACAATCATTTTATGTGAGTTTGACATTGTTGTTACAAAGCAAATATGACACGACTTCTCTTACAATAGACAGTGAATTTTTTGGCCTAATTCACCAGCAGAAGAGGTAGTATACCGTTATAACGGGAGGAACAGCGTAATGTGTCGCCTATACACTGCCCCAACTCTTTTTTAGTTTTTGTAATAAAAAATAATAAAACCAGGCTGGTGTGGCACTGCGCAATGGGGAAACAATCTAGTAAAAAGGAGACGACAAACAGTATCATGGTGTATTGCATCTTAGCGTACGAAAGACCAGTTAAAACCAGTTAGCCTCATAATAGACACACACCATATTCCAATATGAACTTTGCAAACTAGTCTGTTTACTCGTTGATCGAGCGGTATGTTCATAAAAAAGTAGTAATAATAATATCTGTAGTTTTACGTCCAAAACAGCGATGTCATGAGAGACGGCGTAGTAGAGGCCTCCGGGAATTTGAACCACCTAGAGTTCTTTAACCTGTACTGACATGACACAGTAGACGGGCTTCTGCCACTTCGCCTCCTTCAAAAGGCGACCGCCGTGGCCGGGGTCGAACCCACGACCTTCGGTTCAGCAGCCTAAATTAATAGTGCTACATGAGGGACAAATAAATGTGAAGGAGTCATTGTAACATTCAAGCTGGAGCAGTTCACAGTTCAGATAAAACGATAGTGAATGGCAGCTTAGAACCACAGCGCGGTGCAAGCCACACCTAATTTAGTATGCACACAAATCTGGAAACCACTTCTCCTTCATACTGAGCTAGTGTTGCAGGCAGCAAGAAATACCCCAATTTGTATAAGAGGTTCATTAAACGCAGGGCTTTACTTTTTGTTCAGTTTAATTTTATTACGTTCTCTGCGTTTGTCAGGCTGGCTTCAAACGAATAGTGATGCTGAAACTGTGCAAGGGTGAATGAAATAGTCTCGTGGTGGATCGAGTCCATTTGCATGGAGATGAGATGAGGCGTCCTGTGATGTTTCGTGGAGGCCGGGGTTTTCTTTCGTTTGTACTGCAGCACCGATCGCACATTTCATTTTATTTATTTATTTTCCACATACTGTTAGCCTTTCGGCTGTTACAGGGGTGGGACATACTAAGAATGACAAACATCAATACATTCAAAACATACAGCAATTTAAACAACAACACTTGAACTTGTAAATGTTACATGACATATGATTGGAAACACCGGCAATGAGGCTGAAGGAAAAACAGTTCAATCGTAGTAAGCATACAAATGAATTGCAATAAATTAACATAGTAGACCATGCTTACAAAAAATATCTTTGAGCCCTTCCTCAAATTTTTCCAGGGAATCACAATGAACCAGTGGTAATGGCAAAGCATTCCACTGACGAATTGTTTTTGGAAAAAATGAATTTGCATATACATTGACACGCTGTTGTAGCACTTCGTATGTGTAATCGTTTACACTTCTTAGGTTTCTTCCACGGCGTGGCGTTAAGTATTTTGTTGTGTTTATGTTTAATTTATTTTTTGGCAATAAAAACAAGAACTTCATCCTTGACAATCACCGTCGCTCAGCTAAAGTGGGCAGTTGAAGAGAGCGTAGCATTTCTGTTACTGACTCAGTCAAGGAGTACTTTGCAAGAATAGACTTGGCAGCTCGCCTTTGTACTCTTTCTAGCATATTAATGAGGCCGATTTCCGAGGGATCCCACACAATGCTGGCATATTCCAATGTTGGCTGAATATAGGTAAGATATGCTGCTAGCTTAACGGGAGTAGTAGCAAGTCTTAATTTTCTTCGCAAGTACCATAGTTTTCTTTCCGCCACCGCGCAAATGTTTTCCAAATGGGTCCTCCAATTTAGATTACTGGATATTGTTACACCTAAATATTTTATTTCATTGACGGTAGACAGACGGGTAGAAAATAGAGTGTAATTAAAATAGAAGAAACGCTTACTTTTGTTTGTGACGCGCAAAGCCACTGTTTTAGTTTGATTTATTTCCATTTTACATTCAGTGCACCAATTACTGACAGCATCAAGAATATCAATAAACGTTTTTTGGTCAGCTTCACTGTGTATTTCTTTATAAATTAAGCAGTCGTCTGCAAAAAGTCGCACTGTAGTACTTCTATCTATGCCGCATGAAATGTCATTTATGTAAGTTAATTTAAGAATGATATCGGTCCTAAAACTGAACCTTGCGGTACACCTGAGGTAACGCTTAATAACTCAGATTTGAAGCCATTTATGTCTACATATTGTGTTCTGCCTGTCAGGTACGCACTTATCCACTGTATTATGTTATAATTTATGCGTAGGTGTGCTAACTTATTAATTAACTCCCTGTGGGGAACCTTGTCAAAGGCTTTGGAGAAGTCAAGACATATTGCGTCAATCTGAACACTATTATTTAAGGCACGCGTGAAGTCATCGACTGTTTCTATTAATTGGGTTACAGTGGATAAATTCTGCCGAAAACCATGCTGATTAGAAAAAAATGTTTTTGCACCCTCAAGATACGTACACAAAGCTTTGGATATAATATGCTCTAAAAGCTTGCAGCATACACAGGTGAGGGAAATTGGACGCGTCAGGCTGATTTGTTTCAAGCGGGCGTATTTGAGCGTTCAGTTACCGGAGAAAGCTTATTCGGAGTCTTTGGGTTCATTTTTACGAGTGCAAGTGTGTTAGTTTACCCGAGTTGGAGCGTGATAGCATTGGCGGGGCGTATTTGTAGAATAACTTTCAAATACTCATCCCCCCCCCCCCCCGCACCCATACCTAGTGGCTTAAATTAAAACAATCTACACTGTCTTTTGCACATTGCCCAGTATTTCAAAGGGTACCAAATATTTATTTTTATTCATTTATTTATATACCTTAAGGGCCTGTAGGGCATTACATAAGGGGCGTTTCACACAGTAATGAGTGACAACAGCAATTTTTCAACAAGAAGAGAAGACAAAAAACAAGAAAACGTGCGCAGGCTACACAGTCCGTCAACTAAGAAAAGCAAGAAATAGCACAGCAAGGCTTTCACAAGCGAGCACATTGAAAAATCTGCAGGACACGTTATACAGAAATGCCTAAGATTGATCCGCCTAGGCAGTAATGACCAATGATCCGCCTAGGCAGTAAAATAAAAAGGCAGAAATGCTTGGGTGCACAGCTGTTGTCACTAAAGTCGCGGATTTGATCCCGGTCACGGCGATTGAATTTCGATAGATGACAAACGATAGAGGCACATGTACTGCGTCATGTCAGTGCATGTTATGAACACCAGATATTTGGAACTTCCGGAGCCCTTCACAATGGTGTTCCTCATATTCATAAAGCGCTTATGAGACGTGAAACAGTAAAAACTTTATAATAATATTAATATTATTATTAATATTATTATTAACATTAATAGCAGTAGTAGTAGTAGTGGTGGTGGTAATTGTCGTGGTGGTGTAACGTTAAACAATTCTCCTCTGGCCGTCGAGAAAATCAGGCAGTCTTAGTTTGTCGCATGCTTCTCGCAACATCTCGAACAACGTGTCCTTTTCTCAATTTCTCGCTGGCGGTGACAGAATAACTATAACAAACGACAGCAGCCGACACAGAAGCCACAACTACACCCCGAGTTCTTACGAGGCAAAGGTCGAAAAAAAATACCTATTCTAAATTATAGACAGCCAAAAGCACCAGTTTTTGCAATGGGAAGCAATCGTATAGAAAAATTGACAATCGCACAAGTATAAACGCTGAATCTTGAGCAATATTGGTGGGCGCTGCGGATGGGTCGGCCGTTTGGAGTATCGTTTAGCCACTTTGGTGCCGTTGAGGGTAACGTTAAAAACAGACAAACAGACAAATGTACAGACAAACAGATAGACAGACAGACCAAAATTTTTGCGTCAAAGGTCCCCAAGAAAGACTATCATCTAAAAAAAAAACGATATATTGAAATGTAAGACGAAATGCGTCAAGCCGAAGCTGAGACAGGGAAACTGATAAGCACCGCGAGGAACGTCTGGCAGATTTTGTGGTTTGCGCGAGCGTCTGTCACTCGTTGAACATCCCAGCTACGGCAGATTTCTTGCGAATTGCTTTCTCGGTTTTCCATTATTTATTGTTGTTTTTTTATTATCCCCGCAGCGCTTCGTGTGTCCTGCTTCCGACAGTTCTACCAATCGTCTGCCTAAATTATGCTACGCAGAAGACGTCGCGGAAACCGGAAGATGAGCGTCTCTTTTTCCGGTGCCTCCTGGTGAGGGTCGCCTCCTTTTTTCTTTCATGTTCTTCGTGATCTCATTATGAAACGTAAGCCCTTTACTTAACCATTTCGTACTCCCGCAAGAGTGGCAAGGTTCTGCGACGTGCGCTGTGTCGGCCGAAATGTAAGCCAACTATACCGATATAGGACCGGAGTATGGGTGTACGCTGCAAGTGTGCTATTATAATTTTCTTCAACAGCTGCCTCAAGTGAAGGGATGGTGCCATACGTTTAAGAAAAAAAGGCCTGTGATGTCCAACGCCCGTCAGTGCACGATATATTAAGCTGGAAAATACCTACCGCCTGCGGGCTATCGCTTCGCCGAGGTGTCAAGCGCAGAGGTCAAGCCCTTCCATTCACCACTTGTCTGAAACATGAGAAGGGGAAGAAAATGTAAGTCTCATCGTATTCTTTTTTATTGTTGTTCATTTGCTTTCCGCATAAAAGTAGAGCTTTTGATGGCTTGTTTGGAACAGTGTTGCTATCTCTATGAACTGGACGTGATAGTCGCTAAGGCCTTGCCATATGTTCAAGCTGCCAACAATATCGCGATTTTTGTTCCTTGTTTTCGATAAAAATTTCTCTTTAAAGTGCGTCTGGTAAGGCGTCTTTAGTGGACCTTTAGGACAAATGCGCTTATATAAGTCTGAACGACCACTTATAGGCAAATCAGCGGTTTGAACTGGCCGCTTAATCTTGGTGAAAATGTTAACGTGGCTTAGCAATTATCTTCTTTTTGTTACACTTGAGAACTAAATACCGGAGTTTTTCCAGCACGAATAAGTAGCAAAAAGACAACACGGGAACAACGTTAACTGGTCCATACACTGATCATTTACATTGTGACTGTTGCTCATTTCAATATTGAAGCTAGTTGCATTGCATTTTTTTTTTGCGCTTAAGAAACACGATGGAAACCACCATGGCGATGTTACGTCCTCCACTGACGCGATAATTTGTCAGCGAGAATTCCAAGAACGGTTTGCATCGATAACGACCTCCTATCAACACTATCTTATACCGCTCGTCTAGGTGCACTGAATCGATGATTCTTAAACGGTCGTCACATCTGGCCCTGAAACCGGCCACACTATTGTTCTTGCACAAGCAGCACAATGGACGCATTCACATTCACACGGATGGTTCTGTTTCTTCAGTAAGCTCAGCAGGGCTCAGCAGAGTGGTGGTTATTTCTATGAAGTCCGTTACAATTAAATTCAAGACATCGCCTTTGACGTCATTGAAGGCTGCAGAACTCACTGCCATACGTGCCAACGTTACTTGAACCAGGTTGTTGATACGTGGAGCACTGGCGTTTTTTGTTGGAGAACCTTCGCAAGCTTGGTCCATCTTCTCCGACTCAAAAGCAGCTTTTCAAAGTCTCATGTTACCCATTTGTCATGGACCTAAAGAGCACTTAGTAGACGATATAAGGCTTTTTCACTACCAAGCAATCGAGAAATAGCACATCATAGCGTATGAGTGGTTACCAGGTCATTGCGGTACATATGGCAACGACTGCACAGAGGCGGCCACTAGATCTGCACATGACGGTACGCAATACACAGCCATTCCGTTTTCAAGAACCGACGCAGCTACAAGGCTTCTTTCGCTCGCACGTGACCTCACACTGGCACAGTAGAACTCGATGGAATTCGTAAATGCTCGCCTACATAGCTTCGATCCCGATCTCAAGCCTTTCCCACAGGAGTATACCTCGAGCTGAGGAGACACTTCAGTGCCGTCTGTGGCTTGGAGTTGTATTCACGGACGCATATTCCTTTTTTAATTTATTGACCAGCACTTCTACAGGCAATAACTGAAGCTGCGAAAAAATAATTGTCTATCTTCTGTGCGATTGTACCCCTTTCAACGCGCCAAGACGAGAACTTATCGAACCTATATAAGACTAGATGGTCGGCCTTTGTCGGAACAAAGAACTCTGCTTCATTGGCCGAGTTCATTCTCGGTCCAGAAGGCTTCTAAAGCTTTAGTAGGTTTTTTGCGGACAAATGGCCTCAGAGGCAGACTTTAGTGTCGTATTCTCTTTAATTTCACTTTTTCTCTATCACTATCTTTTTCTTCTTTCTCTCTCTTTGTAACATCGGTTTTCTATCATCTTTTATTTCCTGTGCCCTCTTCTCCAGCACAGGGTAGCCAGTCGCTTTGAAAACTGGCTAACCTACCTGTCTTTCCGCTTACTTCTTTCCTCCTTTTCCTCTTATATAACAGTATAACGGTGAAGAAGTGGAAAGGAGAAGGCGCTTAGATCACGTTTTCAAACATGGCAGCGCCCGTTCGCCGCTGCGGAAAACCGTCTATAGGAAATACATGCTTCGGATCGGATAGTGATTTCTAGTCAACTGTTTACAAGTATTATTTCTTCAAGTTTGGTTTCAGTCTGCTAGTGGCCTCTGCATGCTACATCCCGCAGCAATGCATACGGTGTTCTTTGGCACAGATTTCATGGTGCGTCGAAAAGTATTCAAGTAGTGTTCTTGTTCAAAAGTGGCCCAAGCGCGCTAGGCCTAACCCGTAAGCGGGACCATGGTGGCTTTGAAAGTTGCATATGAGCATTTCAGGAAAATGTGATTCACGATTCACTCTGAAAAAAAACACGTAGCGCCATGATCCGATATGGGAAACTGTGTAAACTATGTTTTTGATAAGCACGTCTTGCCAACACGCGATTGACTTGGCTGCATGCTAAACGACGTCTTCCGTAGGCGTAGGCAACGGGGTGGGCACGAGCTTCCCCTCCTCCACCTTCTTGTCATATAAGAGGGCTGGGCGCGAAGTTAGCCAGATACATTGACATGATAGGAAGGGAGCGCTGCGGCTAAACTTGAACGCCTACCCTCCCCCCCCCCCCCCCGACGGGAAACACTGGGCACGCCTGTGACGTCATCGTTACGTGCCATCACACTCCCGTCGCTCGGATTTTCTCAGTGGAGTGACAGATGCGTCACCGCTGCTGTCGTTGTGCGCACGGGCAGACGCACCCAGGAGTTGCACCAGACGATACATTTTGGGTGTCTATCAGAATCACAACACTTTTTGATCAATGCTATTTACTTTCAAGGAAAAATCAGGCATATTTAGGACCATTCAAAAGAGAAAATAAGTTCTTGCTGCTTTGAAATATCAATTGTTGATTACAATAAATATGGTATGCACACCCGGGTGGTTTGATTTGTTCATGCTTCACTTCAATCTTACGTTCAGCCAAGCTTTTTACAATAAATTTTACTCACAAAAGAATGAAGCAAATTTTAATTGGACAGTTCTATTTGACCTTTGAATGAGAAAATTAGACAGCGTTCTTTCGTTCGGGTACATTTATTAAAGCCAAATGTTCGTTTAAAAGAGAATGCGGTGAGCGCTTCCTTGCCTACGCTGTGAAAGGATCAAGAAAGGAAGCGACAAAGTAAAAGGTAAAAACAGCGCTAACTAGAAGAGATGAAGTACGAAGAAATGACTGACGTGCTTCGTCTCTTCTAGTTTGTGCTGACTTTAACTTTTACCATGTGTGACCAACTGGCCCAACAAAACACTGCTGGGCAACTGACCAAGAACACGGAACTTCGTTATGGAACGGGCAGTTCATGCATTCCACGCATCGACGGCAACAGGCACGCTCACGAAGCCACCTTTTTAAATCGGTCTGTACTAAGTTATGGCTAAGAGAAAAATCGATCAATAAACAATAGCGTTCTCCTAAACTCTCTAATTAATGACGTAAACAATAATTCTGCCCCCGCGTAAGTCATAGCACAGTAAACTCCCTGGCAAGGCAAGCCGCGTTGTCGCAGCATCGCGTAGTTTATTAATTAGAGCAGGTCGGGCTTGAACACCCGCTGTACGAAGTTGTCAACGCGAGCATTATCACCTCGCCTAAGCATCTCTTAGAGGCATAGAGAGAAGGTGCGAGAGGGTGCTGTATAGACGGGCAGCGCTGGTTTGTTGTCTACGAAGTGACGTGCGCTCAAAACGTTGGCGGCGAACATGCTTATATACATGGATGGGGACAGCGAGTGCCTACAAGGGCGTTGATACGAAACGGGGAGGCTTGACTAACAATGTTACGAAGAGGCTATGATAATGGTGCAGCATCAAAGGTCACGCGTGATCGAAGGGGTCGCAAGAGGGTTCTTGCGTTTTGTAGTTGTCTCCTTCTCTTATATGCCGAACAGTTTTTAATGGTCCCGCGTATACCTTCTTTCTTGGCGAAGACGGGTACGTATGGGACATCAAAAGGGTTCGCGTATTGAGGGTAACCTTGGAGGCGTTCGACAATATGCTTCAGCGTTGAACGGTATAGACACTACAGTGAAGTATACGGCCAATTATTTGAGCATTTTGAACACCGAGATATTCAATGACAGTAAGGAAGAATGCGGGTGAGGGATACTAAACAAATTTTTTATAGTAGCAGTTCTCTAGCACTGATTCGTTATTTAATTTCACATGTGCCTAACTTAATTTTCACATCTGCGTTGCATAGACAGACAGACAGACAGACAGACAGACAGACAGACAGACAGACAGACAGACAGACAGACAGACAGACAGACAGACAGACAGACAGACAGACAGACAGACAGACAGACAGACAGACAGATAGACAGACAGACAGACAGACAGACAGACAGACAGACAGACAGACAGACAGACAGACAGACAGACAGACAGACAGACAGACAGACAGACAGACAGACAGACAGACAGACAGACAGACAGACAGACAGACAGACAGACAGACAGACAGACAGACAGACAGACAGACAGACAGACAGACAGACAGACAGACAGACAGACAGACAGACAGACAGACAGACAGACAGACAGACAGACAGACAGACAGATAGATAGACAGACAGACAGACAGACAGACAGACAGACAGACAGACAGACAGACAGACAGACAGACAGACAGACAGACAGACAGACAGACAGACAGACAGACAGACAGACAGACAGACAGACAGACAGACAGACAGACAGACAGACAGACAGACAGACAGACAGACAGACAGACAGATAGATAGATAGATAGATAGATAGATAGATAGATAGATAGATAGATAGATAGATAGATAGATAGATAGATAGATAGATAGATAGATAGATAGATAGATAGATAGAAGTGGGCAGGGTTACCCGATGGCTGGCTCATCGTCATCGTCCATGCCTACGTTTTTGCACCGGGCCACTTGGTTCAGATTACTTTGCCTTTATATGAGCGCGATTACTTTGCCTTTATATGAGGCCCTTCTTAGCCTCTTTTAGTTATAATTTAGCCTAGAGTCGGTGCTTTATTTAGCTTTTTTCCGACACCGGGCTTTGCTCGGAGCACTGTTTCGAAATAAACGTTTACTTCTTCTCCTTCCGTCATCCGGCCACAGTGGCGGGACAGCCTAAGCTTAGTACTCCGAGTAAAGCACGGGCGAATTCTACGACGGACGTTGGGGATGGGAAATGGCGACTGGGTGGCGTGGTATGTTCGATAACATCGCCATCTGCCACAACAACCCAAAAGAACATTCGACCACCGGCGGCTGTCTGTGATGCCGATCCGGCGTCTGATGATGAGGGCCAAATGTCTGCGTTGGCTCAGCCGCAATGGTATGGCCACCCAATCTTCCTCTTGTCTCTTCTATCAACATAGATGTATTTGCCCATAGAAAATGAATCAAGGCTATCACTATTTCTTGATTTTTTTTCTTATGCCACGTTTTTTGCTTCTTATGGGTGCTTCTCTTTCCCCCTTTTCATTCATGCAGCTTCGTGCTTCTGACAACTGGTTCACCCGCAGGCTTTGAGCTGCCACGTGTAGCCTTTCTTTTGCTTTTGTAGATAGAAAAGAAACCCGATGGGAAAAATTCCCGTCAGTGTCGCGACCGATTCTCATGCCACCACGCATTTCTCAAAACATAGCATACACGGATAGCAGGACCACAATTAAATTTTGAAATGGGTGATTCAGTTATTTAACCTGCTTTACATTGTCATAAGGTAGTATTGGTTGCTGGCAGCTATTCTTCCTTGAAAAGATTGACTAAAAATTGTGACATTGAAGAAGAGGTCGTTGTCAGCCAGGCGACTGAGTTTCAACACTTTCTCTCTATGTATGAATGGATGAAAAACTTTTATTGTGGTCCTGAAGGATTCACCCGCGTTTTATAGGGGTAGGATCGCGGGCCGCTCTATGTGCCCATTAAATTGCTCTTTCAATAGCGAAGTGCTGCGGAGGTGCCCCTCTTCACAGGGAAAAGCTCAAGAATTTTTTTTTGAAAATGACCTTCATTTCAAGTTCAAGAGCCCGGTCCGCCTGCAAATATTTGAGGCTATCCATAAGTGTCACCACCCCTACGTTGGAACGGCCCGCGATCCTCCTCCCATACAATGCCCGTGGAATCCTTCAGGACATCAATAAAGTTTTTTCATCCATTGATCCGTCTGTAAACGCCCCTATTCTTTTTTCTTTTTCATAAACGCAAGTTCATGATTTTTGAATTGCGCTGGACTTTCTTAAGGTAGGCTCATGCTAGGCACCATGTTTGGAATCCTTGACAGTTATAAAATTGAATCACGTACTCCAAGAACCTGTTTAAAAGAGAGCCTTTCATTCATGATTGAAGAAACTTTACGAACACCGGTAGCAAATATGAATCACGCGTCAGTTTACTATAGCTTACTGGCCAGTTAGATGTTCACTAAGGCTATGTGTACGAAAAGCACAAAACAGGGGAAAGGGAATTGCCGGTAAGTTGACTAGAAGGGGGCGAACGGTATGCTACATTATACTGAGCGTAGCGGGCTATTTTTTTCTTCTATATTGGGGAATGTGGTCTCATGCGGAAGCTGGAGAGATTACTACGGCACGTTATACTATGCTACTTGGTTGAAATTCATAATTCATACGGCGCGGTGCAACATAACAAGAAGTGAGAAGAACACACATACAAAGCTATATATGTATATTTTCTTTCCTTGACGTGTCACGCTGCCCGGCCGTGGTGGTCTAGTGGCTAAGGTACTTGGCTGCTGACCCGCAGGTCATGGGATCGAATCACGGTGGTGGCGGCTCCGTTTTTGATGAAGGCGAGAAGGCTGTAGGCCCATGTGCTCAGATTTGGGTGCACGGGGACCCCCAGGTGGTCGAAATTTCTGGAGCCCTCCACGGCGTCTCTCATAATCATATGGTGGATTTGAGACGACGTTAAACCCGATATATCAATCATGACGTGTCACGCTACTGCGTAGCAATTATGGAGGGTGATGGTTCATCATAACAGTGTAGAGCAAGAAAAAAAAATAAATAAACAGTGTACAGATGTGTCACACTGTGATCACAGTGTGTGCGAAACCGCCGAACGCATGAGATAGTGAATATTCATGGAAACGCGGGCCCTTTAATTTTGAATAAGTGTTCATGTTTGGTGCACGCATCTCTCATTTATTGAAATATGAGTCGGATCAGTCTTTCATTTTTTTCAGTACTCTTCGGTTCACTGGAAACACGAATGGTTTACCGATAAAACCCTCAAAAGCTTCCCCCCACTCATCAACATTTACTCCGTGGATATGCTGTAATTTTTCACCTACGGATGCTTGTTACCACGACGTAAACAAAAGTAAGCTAAGGTTCATTCCTTTTTAGTTCCACCCCATAAAAATATTTCGGTGTGACAGGGCTTGCCACTTTAAAATTGCTTACTCTTCCATGATCCCGGTTTTTTAACATCATGCAGATGCCCGTTCGACCTTGCAACGTCTGTCACACTGACATTAACCGAGACGCTGTCACGCTTCTTGTATTGAAATTTAAGTGGGCAAAGTGGTATTGAGTACACTACAGCCGCTACGCGGTCTTCGGTATGTTTAAAGGGATGGGGTAGGTTTATGCCTAGGCGTACTCATGTTTCTCTTTCACTAGGGGGAGGCTCGTTGCAGCGCCCCCTCCCCTCCTTAAGTCAATGTATGGGGCAGACTTTGCGCCTCCTCTTCTTACGTGACGAGACAAGAACAGATTTAATAAACGTACACACATGATGTCCCCCATTTGCATGCGTGAGTGGGCAATCTCACCGATGACTTGCGGTAAGAACAAATCTCGTGATGCCCACTCGTGATGATTCACTTAGGGGCGAAGCATGGGTCGTTTTATTTTTTGTCTGCTTCTTCGCATGAACACAGTGAAACGCATAACACCTTGAGGGAGTTTAAAAGTGCCAAATTATTTCTAAGCACGTTTATTTGATGTGTTTTAACATGAAGCCAATTAAATTGTAACAGATATATTATTTCTGAATTAGTGCTTCAAACGTCATACTCACCGTCCTCTAAATTATTTAAGTTAGACATTTCTTTGCTTTAATTCTAGGATAGCTGCAAGAAGCGAAGAACTCACCTATTATGGCGACTATTCTGCTTTTAAACGCTCCTTTTAGGCGCAGCACACTATATATGGTCCATTCAATATTTTCAAAGAACATTCATCTCAGTTTATCTGCGCATTTAGACACAGGAGATGCCAAGCTCAACTTTTCTCTTAACGTACCAGCACGAGCAGTACAGTGGTTTAGATGGGTCAGTTTATTCACCTCGGAAAAACACAGGAGAATGTTTGCCGCTATATAAGTCTTTTTAACACTGTTTTATTGGACAAAACAAACTTTTAAAAAATCGTTTACTCTGTTAAGCAACTCTAGCTCATGCCGCCTTATAAGTTAGGGCGAGGAAGATTCATTGTGAGGCAACATCACTTAACTCCGGGAACCGCAGTTAAGGCCAACGACATCATTCGATGACCAAGTATGGACAAATAACAAAAAAGAAAAGCGAAAGTAACTGCCCAGTTGGACGTTCATGTTTTCGTATTGGAACTTCGAAGTGAACAGACAACTCGTGCTGGGTGCGTGGCGCCTATAAGCTTTATATTTGCGGTACATGGTGTCGGGTCGCTGATGGCGCAATCAGTACCACAAATTGCTGGAGTCGATGGACGCGTGTGACGAAAAAGTTCCTCTCATGGCGACACTATCCCCCTGCAACTCAGACTTTCGTGCCCCGTGGCTTCTGCACCATGCCTCATCTTGCTTGTTATCGACCACACCAGTCAAAACGATCATAGGCGTCTGCACAAAAGAGATGCAGAAGGGTTACCCCCCTTTCCCACATGTCTTCTAGAAAGTGCCACAAAGTATACAATATACATTGACATAATAAGGAGCAGATCGCCGACACAAATTCCCCACCACCTCACCCTGAAGGGTAATCCTGAACAAGCCTATGGAAATGATTTCTGCATGTGCTGACTTTCGAAACAAACTTCGTGGTGCATTGTAAGGATGTGATTTTCGGGTGCTCTGTCAGCTAGGCATGTTTCCAGGTCACAGCGAAAAAAACAATGAGAGATATTACAGCGAGATGGGGTAGAGGAATCGAGGAAGCGGGAACAGATTTGCAAAGAGATCACCGTCGCACCGGATTCCCGTCAGCGCCCCTTGGCGGCGCATCTTCGCTTCCACCCGAAACCATCATTACCGAAATTGATAACGATGCAATCCGGCGTGGCCAGTGGAATTGACCCGAATTTCACCGCAATTTCGCAATTGCATTTGCGATGCCTCATCTGTTTCAAACATTATTTTTTTTTCGGATTCGTTGTCTAGCTTTATTCAATACGCCGAGCGATATTGATCTCTTCCTGTGCGCTGCGCAGACCTTGCGTGCGTCTGGGATCTCACAATTCCTAATAATTTTGGAAGGTTCGCGCTTTCAAAAACGTTGCTGCGAAGATCTAAATAGGTTTGCTTTATTAAATGAGAAGCATTTCCTAACGAACTTCGGCGACTTTCAGCGTATCTATCTTTCTAGCCGCTTACATTTGGGTGCTCTTGTGATCACCCCGTTAACTTGGTGTGAACCAAAATTAGCATGGGTGGGTAAGTTGGTTTGACGAATATGACGCGCTGGTCAAGACATAAATTATTTCACACTGTCGTCACGTGTACGTCGTTAAACACTTCCCACCAGACCGTGGCACTTACCCACGGAGGGGGGGGGGGGGGGTATGTGCCGCTGCTATGTGCGTGCCCCGGTAGATTGACACTTATCTACCCAAGAACGACAAGAACACACATGGGCAATTTTAACGCGCGAGCGTTATGAGATACCCGGCATCGGTAGTGTCCACCCAACGAATGCAAAGAATAAATGTGAGGGTCCCAGCTGGAATCGAACCCAAGCATTCTGTGTCACAGTGAAGCGTTTTATCAAAGAGCTACGCCAGGGCTCGGACCAACTTTTCAAATAGACGCTAACCTTCATGAAACGTCAATAGTGATTGCAATGCTGTTTACCCAATTTTATAAACATTACATATGTACTCTTTTGATACACCCGTCACGTCGGGTTAACGTCAATTGTGGTTAGGTGGCATGCGCTGAAGCTTATGCATGTAGCATTGTCCAGGGCCAGCATCTTCACGAGCATCGGCGCTTCATATCAGCTTCTGGTGTTGTTAATACGCATGTTCCAGTTGACATCGTTGCTCAAATTCAAACAACTGGTTATATGCTACTCTTCAAACATCTGCTACTCTTCAACATATGTCTGGGCGTGCAACATTTGTACATATATTTAGCGTCATTTCATGACGTGTCACTCAATAAAAAATTACAACACGGTCGCCCTCCTCCGCATGCTTTGTTTAATGTCGTTTCCAGGTACGTGGGATCTGCGGAGTTTTCGTGACGTGGAGCAGTGAAGTCTCGCGGAGAAATAATACACGTGTAATTGTGTGAAAAACTGCTGAGAGCAGAAACAGAAGGCATATTATAAAGAAATATGATTGTCTGTAACGTTATCATTGTGGTCCCTGACTTTCAATATATATGACCCTGTACAAAAAAATCACAGCATATTCACGGAGTGAATGATGATGTGTGGGGCGAAGCGTCCATCAGCCCATCCTTGCTTTCATCCTTCCGTTCGTTTTTGCTTCCGTTCGTCCGCGCCACCATCCGTGCGTCTATCCTCCATGCACCTGTCCGTGCGTCCGTACATAAGTCCATCCATCTGTCTGCCCGTCCGTTCGTGCGTCCGTCCATCCGTCTGCTTGTCTGTTTGTCTGTCCGTCCATGCGTCCGTCCGTGCCTACATCTAGTGAACACTCCTAGTACGGCCATCTCTCATCTGACATCCCCTGTGGCACATGCCAGCTCCAGTGCACGTATGTGCCACCGGTGGCTACCTACTACTACATACATCGGAGGATGTACAGACCCACGCGTTAAGGAGCTTCACCCCTAAATATACACTATAACTTTCTTTTGGAGATCATTGCACTTTCTCAGAAGAGTTCCGAAAGTTCCTAATTTCTAAAACAAAATAAACAAGCACATTTAAATGGAGATGTATGTGTGGCATGTGAGAACTTGCCAAATGATAATGATACGGAGGTTTAACGTCCCAAAGCTACCATATGATTATGAGAGACTCCGCAGTGGTGGTCTCCGGATATTTCGACCACCGGGGGTTCTCGCACTCAAATCTGAGCACACGGGCCCACAGCATTTTCGCCTCCATCTAAAATGCAGCCGCCGCAGTCGGGATTCAATCCCACTATCTGTGCGTCAGCAGCCGGGTACGTTTAGCCACTACAGACCACCGCGGTGGGGCAACTCGCCAAAGGACCAACAGATATATTTATTCCCTTGAATTCTGTGCACACTTTATGGTCCCACCCTTTCCTTTTTAGAATTACTGGCGTACTTGAGAAACCATGTTGAGCATCCGGAGAAGGTAGTGTAATGTAGTAGTGGTAATGGTCTTCTCTGAATTATTTATTGCCTTTTTCTAGTCATTTGTCGGTGCGGCTGTCATCATTTTTGCTTAAAAAAAAAACACGACAAGCAACTACATCATACTTGTTCTCAGATAAATTTTGTCTTGCCGCTGAAGCGCGAGAGAATGTATTAACTGTAGAGCAATTAAAGAGCCGTTGAATGCCCATAAATGCCTCAAAATTTGCTTTAGTACAGCTTTTGAAGCCAGCCTTCTGGATAGTGAATGACAAACTGGTAAAATAAAAAAATAAAAATGGGCAGATCCCACGTACTGTGGGAATCGATGATAGGCGAAACACGACTGAGGAAGATTGATATGTTACTTTAAAATGAACACAACGTTACCAAGTGGACGTAAATTATGTGATACATGACTACCATGCCATGATTATAATGTTTGGAAGAGTCATTTACCTTCGTCGTCTGTTCACGTCACGTATTGTCAATTGTCGTATATGTGGAACTAGCGAAACGGCCGTGAGCACGCTATCAGCGCAGGACGTAGCAATGCTGTACATGGCATGCATATCATGATTACCATGTTTGGACATGTCATTTATTTTCGTTGTCTTTTCATGTCACCTGATACCAAATTTGGTTGAGTTAGCGAAATGCCCACGAGCACGCTATGAGCGTAGCATGTAATCATGTTTTACATGACGCGCATATCATCATTTTCATGTTAGGGTCTGTCGCTTGTGTTCGCCATGCAATCATGCCATACCATACCAGTTTTGCAACATACCATCTAAACGAAACCACCGCAAGAGCTGCAGGACCATGAAATCTAAATCATGACATTCATGACACACATGTTATGATTTTCATTTTATGACTAGTCAAACATGTTTTTCGTATGGTCATATTATGACATATCAAGCTTGGTATCGATGTCATTATCGAAACGGCCAGGAGAGCTTAAAGTCGTAGGCAGATAGATAGATAGATAGATAGATAGATAGATAGATAGATAGATAGATAGATAGATAGATAGATAGATAGATAGATACGCTCAAAGTCGTCGAAGTTCACCAAGAAATGCTAACAATTTAGAGTACGAGGTACTTCACTGTGGGCCGTCCCGTACCCGAACCGCAGACAACATATGTTTCGAACATGTTCCACTAAAGAGTGATAGCTGCACGAATTGTAGAGTATCAATCCGCCTGTGTTTCCCTCAAATATACCTTGGGATTATCTGCTGTTTTCTCTTCATTTGTGTTTTTTTGCGGTGCATGTTCGTTTTTCTGAGCTTTGTTTTGTTGGAACACCGGATATTTATATTCATTTCTGTTTTTTTGAGGAAATCTGGATTGTTATGCAATTATCCGTTTTCTGTTTCGTTATCTCCTTTCTAATGTTTTTATACTGTTCGCGGGTCCCAGCACGTTGCCTGTAAGCATATAGTTTCATACAATAATACCTAGAGGGGAATCTGGTGCTAGTGTAAATGCGGCCTAAAGGTCCCTAGATAAAACAAGTTGTTTCTTCTAGGGAATTTATACGGGCTCCTTCAATGGCGCTTGTACCCCCATGGGAATTATGGGAAGTACAGGCTTCGGATTCGCTTCGAATGGATTTCGTTTTTGAGATTCGCGACGCTCCTTTTCCTATTGTAAAACAAAGTGATATGAAATTGCATTTCATTGAAACTTGCTTTATTTTTATGCAAACTTTATTGGAAAAAGCTTTTGTGACGAGGTGGGAAAAGTGAAACCTGAGCAAATTTAACCATCAGAGTATGCATTGCTCTGCCATTCCGTTCTAGATTTGGCATCAAGATTTAATGAAATATTTTTTGCAATGCTTGAAAGCAAACGTGTTTGTTTTTTCTTTCGAAATTACGAACGATCTATTTATAGAAATAACAGCACAATATTAAGTAATAAACACTCAACGTTTCGTCTGCTGCGATGCTAGGGGCGTCTGTCCAAGTGGTCTGCCCCCAGCGCACCTCTGGTTCTGTTGTGAAGTTGAGTTAGCGGAGCGTGTCGGTGTGTCTTGGCTTCTTCGTCGTTTTACAGTCGATTTAAAACAAGTTGAGACTAGACGCGTTTGTGAAAAAAACATGAACTCGATGCAATATCTTGCACTGGCATGAGACGCTACAGCTATGCACAGCGGTGAGTGGACGACGCTTCGTTTAAAGTGTCAAATACGACTCGTAAAGCTCTATCGTCACCGCAAACTTCAGACCTAGTGGTCTTTAGCCTCTTTGAACGACAAATGCGCTGCTTCAGTGCTTTTTTACCGCAGCCCACAACCCTCGCTGCGCGAAAAACGAAACTGAAACTATAGAAACAAGTCCTTAGACAGTTCGCTAACAAGTGGTTCTAAGAAAGACAGGAAGAGAAAAGTGAGCCGCTAGCTAACCCTTTCCAATCCGAAGCCTGTACTTCCCATAATTCCCTCGGAGGTACACGATCGCAGCGCCAGATTCCTCTCTAGGTAACATTGTGTGAAACGCCATGCCTGTTACTCCCGATGGTGAATTTTTACAGTCACTTCACTCGTTAGGACTGACGCATTAAGGCCTGACCACACCCACCCCGTTGCAGCATGTCAGCGCATGGAATTTTTACGCGGCGCCGCGCCCTCTTTGTATGAAGAGAGTGGGCAGGCAGCTTCTTTTAACCACGCACCCTCTTTTTCTAGGAAGAGAGCGCGGCGCCGCGTCGGAAAGCCCCGCGAAATGGTAGCACATAGGTGTTCTGTAGCCCCGCATTGACGCGCTGCAGCTGGTATGTGTGGTCAGGCCTTTAGTCCTTCGGCGATTCTGGCGTTCACGGGCAAGTGCTCGCTGGCGTTCCAGACGTGCAGCCTGCCCTGCTTGTGTTTACCAAACGTGGGATCTGCTTGACACCGACGTGAGCCGTAAGAATACTCCGCCGTAAAAAAAAAAAAAAAAAAAAAACACCCTTCAGCACTTCACAGGTCGTACATAAAAATTGCTGTCATACTGTCCACTTTTAAATGCGAAGCACTTCTTAGCAAACTTCAGCGACTTTGAGCATATCTATCTATCTATCTATCTATCTATCTATCTATCTATCTATCTATCTATCTATCTATCTATCTATCTATCTATCTATCTATCTATCTATCTATCTATCTATCTATCTATCTATCTATCTATCTATCTATCTATCTATCTATCTATCTATCTATCTATCTATCTATCTATCTATCTATCTAACTGTCTATCTATGCAGTGGTTTCGTTCACATGACATTGTAAAACTGGAATGGTATGACATAACTGCATGGTGAATATAAGTGACCAACCGTAACGTGGAACTCATGACATGGATGTGATGAAAGTCATGATACACGCCATGCTCATGGTGCACTCGCGGTTATTTCGCTAGCTTCACATGTACGAAGTTGTGTATTACGGGATGTGAATGAATGACGAAGGTATATGACACGTCCAAAAATGATAATAATTACGTGCGTGTCATGTAAAACATGACTTATTCCTACGCTCATGGCATGACCATGGCTGTTTCGCTAGGTGTACATATACCAAATTTGGTATCACGTGACATGGAAAGACGACACAAGTAAAGGACACGTCTAAACATGATAATCATAACATGCCTGTCCTGTAAAACATGACTACATGCTATGCTCATAGCGCACTCGCAGCTGTTTCGGTAGCTCCACACATACCAAATTTCGTATAAGACGGCGTGAATAGACGATGAAGGTACACGTCCGAACATGACAATCATAGCATCACGCATGTACGGCAATACTAACGCTTTCTACCAGTCGGCTCTTCCATGAGCTATCCGTTTGTGGAATGATTTGCCAGATGATCTTGCGTCAGAAGAAGACCACACAAAGTTCTATTATACTCTAAAAATTACTTATGCACCAAAAACTGCTCTATCGCATCTTCGTAATCATCAATGTGTATAGGACTGTTGCCGATGTTTTTGCACTATTTCTAGATTGTAGTTACTGTCATAATAGTTTTTTTTTGTATTTCACCTTCACATACTGTAACTCACTTTTCTAGTATGTATCTTGCGTACATGTTCATAAGTTGAACTGCATTTTCTAATATATTCATTATTTGCCTATGCATGTAGAGATATTATGTATATATATTTTTCTAACATAATATCTGTACCGCCCCCCTTACACAATGCCCCTCGAAGGCTCTGTAAGGTACAGTAAATAAATAAATAAATAAATAAATAAATAAATAAATAAATTTGTGTTTTGTAAAACATGGCGACATGCCACGCTCATAGCGTGCTCACGGCCGTTTCCCTAGCTTCACATATACCAAAGTTGGTATCACGTGACGTGAATCAACGGCGAACACAAATGCTAAGTGAAAACATGATAATCATGACATGGATGTCACGTATGGCATAATTTGCGTCCGCCTCGTAATGTTTCGCTGATTTTAATATGACAAAATCAACCTTCCTCATTCTTGCTTCGCATATCATCGATTTCCACTGTACATGGGATCTGCCAATTTTTTATGTCTAGATCTACCAGGGCTCTACTGAAGTATTTCCGTGAAGGATATGACGTTGTAAAATATACACTGAAAGATGGCAACGAAAAAAATTGCAAGAAAAAGTTTCGTATCCGGGAGTCGAACCTACTGCTTCTCGCTCTTCAGCGCGTGGCACAAATCGAGTCGGCCCCCATGTGTGCGTTCTCAGCTTACTAACAGCCATCTATTCATTATACACGATTTAACTTTGATGGTACTCACAACTTGGTTGCGTCAAGGCGTTCTAGCTTTCACTGGTGAGATGGCGCGAAGAGCGTGGTGGGCACTCATTAAAGGTCGTCACCCCATGCTTTGCGACGCGCCTGTGCTGTTCTATTGATAGGTGTGGTTTGTACGGCTTGTTCTTTTACTTGAAGCATTCGTTGAAGGGACTGCTCAAGAATTTCACTTCGCTTGCTGCCGCGGCTGCGTTTGCGAAAGGAGTGCGTTGGCCACGCACAAAGAATTGAAGTATGTGGGAGTTGTTAGTGCGTGCGCGCCTTGTGTGTTTACTTGAACACCCGTTTAGGGAGTTAATTGTATTTGAGCAGAGCGCTCGATGCATGGAGGTTTGATAGTAGTGTAGTACACGCTCGCCCTGTGTATGTTCTTTGCATGCGTCCTTTCTACCTGAGCAGTGAGCTGCAAGTTTAGAGCTGCTTGCCATTCTTTGAGGGACATTACGATTCTTTGCTATAGCATTCATTCGTTCGCCTTTGCGGCGGAACAATGCATAATAAATGATCAACTACCTCGGTGAAGACTCGTCTGACTTTCGTGTTTTACCTATTGCTATGACAAAATAATCAGCCACGTTTAGTTTTTCGTTTTTATGGGCGCAGTTCTTAAAGGTCGAGGATGGTCCATTGGAGTTGATGTTGTGCCCCTTCATGCAAGCTGCACAAGCAGCTTGCATGCAAAGCAGTAGCAAAAGCACTTTCGCACTTAGGTTTGCTCACGATATCATCGCCTTGATTGCATCGTCTACAGGACTGGCCAGATAGTCATTTACTTGAAAATTCTGCTTAATAGTGCTGTTACTTACTCCCCGCCTAATCTATCGTGATAATTTCTTTCTTTTTTTCTTTTTTTCTTTCTTTCTTTCTTTCTTTCTTTCTTTCACTGCTCACTGGCTGCTTTCGTCATGAGTGCTGCGTAGACTTCACCCAAGTTTCTTCTCGCTGCTGGGAGCCTACCTCGTAGTAAAGGCACCGGGGCAACCTCATCTATTTTTGTGACGAGTTCGGTGGTACTAAATCACTTAGGGAACTCGATTGGCGCACGCTGCTAATGTGAATGTTTTTCGCCATTTGCCGGCTGCTTATTTGTACGGCTAGCCCCGCCCTGGTTAAGGCACTGGGCTGTTGACCCGCAAGTCGCAGGATCAAATCCCAGCAGTGGAGGCTGCATTTCCGATAGAGTCGAAAATGCGGTAGACTTGTGTGCTCAGATTCGGGAGCACGTAAAAAACCCCAGGTGGTCGAAATTTCTGGAGCCCTCCCCTACGGGATCTCTCATAATCATATGGGTCTTTGTGGGAAGTTAAACTGCAGATAAAAAGAATATTCGCACAGTTGTTACAATATGAAGTGCGCTTGGTCGCTTAATAGAACAAATTTGCGTTTTACAGCCTCGTACTGACTTATTTATTCAGCGCTTTTGTGAAGTGTTTCTTCATATTAAGCTTATTCGGATATTCTGCCAATACATCTGCACGGTTACGATAAGAATGAAACAGCCTTATACAAATTACCCCCGGGAAGTTGTGCGAAAGAAGCACATACGGATGCATGAATGCACGTTTTTGTGGAATGAGCAAAGAGTGACTGCTGTATTTTTTTTTATCACTTGCGTTTATTTTTCAAAGATTTAGCAAAAAGGCTTGCAAACGAAAATCAGTTTCACCGCAATACCGAAGAAATGAATTCAATAGCAACCAGCTGGAGTGCTATACAAATTAAGGGTACAGTAGCCAGCTCTTGAATGCGATCTCCTACCAATCTACGGGACTGTGATTAGGGTGTGTGATAGCCTCCGCTCTTGAGAGCAAAGTGTATTTTCGTGCTGCCTGTATATATTAAGCGCTAAGAGAGCACAACTCTTGAACGGGCTGTCTAGCAAGACTCGCTTGCTGGATCTCGTGCCGACCGGTTGTGCCCTCGCGATCTACGACGACAGCGCAGCTCTGGCCGACTGGGTTGGTCCTACGCCATTTCCTGTCGCTGACAAGAGCTATCGCAAGTGGTGCCCCGTCCTCGGACTCATGTGACCGTGTTTCCATCTTTCCTATCTCTCCTATCTCTCTTATGTCGTCGCTCACTGTCCTTGCGCATCTCTTTCTCTATACGTATACCTTTAATCATATCCTTTTAATCCCTCCTCACCACCACCCCTTGTGAACTACTGTTAAGGTGTCACACGCTGATGCAGACAGTTACGGGGCTCACTTTTCTCTTTTTTTCCCTCTTATAACCAATATGTATGTGGGCTGTCTATGGATGTCTGTCGGATAGCACACGTGCCAGCGCTTACGACTTCGTCCTTAAGATGAAGTTCGAAGCTGTCGATCGAGCTACGTGGACTCCCAGACGCTATTTATTCTTTACTAGGCCTTGCAAAAGCCATGCCTCTAACCAACCATGATTATTTCTAAGCCACGCTGGTTGATGTATGAACGTGTCCGATCCATGTTACACAGAGTGTATTTTCAAGCCACGGATAAACACGGATGCCGTTTCAGCAGGCGGTCAACCAGTGTTAAAGTTAACAAAGAAACAAAAAGGGCCCGAGACACCATCACGAAAATTTTTTCTGGGAGGGGGGCATTTCGTTTGGCGGGCCGCATCAGAAGCGTATGAATTATACACCTTCTCATGGTAATTTGGCGCGCACCGTCCATTAACGCCAGCCACCGCTTAGAACACTGAGCCAGGCAGTAATGAATTTCAATGGACCTCGTGCTCGCACTCCCGCGCTGAGTCGTGCGGTGCTTGTCTCTAGAGATTACATGCAATGCAAATTGATGCACCTCCCACGTTCGACCTCCCCTTTTCTGTTCGCCACCAAAAGTCGGGTCTCTAGGCGTCGGTCTTGCTTTCTTTACGCACTGAACAACAACAAAAAAAAAGGTCAGTGTTCCTGTGTGTATCGACATTTCCTTTCATCAAAGTAGGTTATAAATCAATAATACGGGAGTAAATGTACCACTGTAATATAGTCTTTTAATTTAAGTGGAGAACTCGAAGTGGTGGCCTTGCCCTGGAATTTTGTGGGCGCGGGCTTCTTGCCGAATACGGTAGCCAGATTTTCAAGGGGGGTGCGAATGATGCTTCAAGTGCAATTTGTGGGGTCGCTGGGGTTGCAAGAAAGAAGGCTACGAAAAGCATGAGACAGTTGTGGCCCAGTGTTTGGCCAATAAAGGGGGCTCCCCTTTCTCTACATTATATTCTCGCTCCCCTCCCAAAGCGTTAGAAAATTGCAAGTGTCAGAAATCGTTCCGTAGTACCTTGCCACAGATAACGCTGACGCGATATTGGAGCATAAGACTTCACCATTTAAGTAAGTGCCTGCCTCGGTGTTGCAGTGGTTACAGTGCTCGGCCGGTGGTCTGAAGGTCACCAGATTGATCCCGGCATCGGCGGTCACATTTCGATGGAGGCGCAACAGTTGCGGCCCGGGTACTATGTGATGTCAGTCCACAATAAAGAACGCCAGGTGGCCTAGATTTCCAGAGCTCGCCAATATGGCTTGCCTCATAATAATAATATTGTGAATTTATAACAGAAACTGAGAAGAAAGAAGTATTAGAGCCAGTGGGCGTGCTAGAAAATAGAGTGGAATTTTATAAAGGCCACACCAGCGTGCGCAAGAGAGTTCACCCTACAGCCAGCCCATCTGCTTAATATGAGCAGGGTACGGGCCTTTGGTTCGGTGCGCAGCTGTGACGTGTGGCGCACGTAATACATTTCATCACGACGCAGTTGTTTGTGCCGAAATGGAATGTCTTGAAAACCACCTGTTGCCACGCTACGCATGGCTTCAGACAAAGATTATATCCCAATTTGAAACGGCAGTCAGATAAACAAAATTTGGGCGTGCTAGCCAACGTGTAATCAAATATTATTTCATGTTATGAATTATCAGTGTCGTCACCGAGACGCTCCATGTGCAGTTCCAATATTTTGGGTAGTATCCTTTTCTTTCGTTATGTGTAATGGTTTACTAGGCGTTCAGGTGTGTTTTGTAGTCAGGGTGACCACTTCAACCTATTGCTCTTTGTGTGACCCAAAGCGCTGGCACGGGTTGTGTCTGCATCTGAACGCCGCTGTGAGCCCTCCAGCTTATTGTGTAAGACAGAGAGAACGCACAGGCTTTTGCAGCGAAAGCTTTTATCAGATCACAACGGTAGAGAGGTTTAGTTATTTACCGCCGCCATTGTTCGTAAGCGCTATCACGCGAAATAAGAAAAAAGAAAGGAGGAGGGATTTCGAGGAACGTAGGCCACTATTACTCACTGTGATCCCCATGCAGTTTTACTGACTGATACGTGGTGTTTAACGCCCCAAATCCCCCATATGAATATGAGAGAGGCCGTAGTGGAGGGCTCCGGGAATTTCGACCACCTGGGGTTCTTTAACGTGCACCTAAATCTGAGCACACGGGCTGCATTTTCACCTCCATCGAAAATGCAGCCGCCGCAGCCGCGATTCGATCCCGTAGACCTGCGGGTCAGTATCTGCGTACTTTAGCCACTAGACTACCGCGGTGCAGCATCATCCAATTATGAGAACTTCTAAGAGCGGGTAAGGTTCCACGCCCATAGCCACGCTTTTGAAGATCAAGCGATGGCTTCAACCTGTGCGACAGATACTGCTGTTATTCTTTGCTTCCATCCACCACCTACCGAGTCAATGGCAAGCAATCACTCTGTTCTCTCGGTTATGTCTCTGGTGAGAGTGGTGCGGTGTTTGTGGCCTGTGATGAGTGAGTGTGAAAATCGCTTTTCATTTCCTCGTGCGAGACACAGCCTCAGCCTGAATAGCAGCTACACTAAACCTGCATCACAAGACCCTGATATATGTTATAGCGAAAGCTTCTTTGACATTACAACAAGAGCGAAGTTTGGTGCCGTAGTTATCCACCGCCACTGCCACAGTATTCGTAACCGCCGTTGTGCGAAATAGGAAAATAATATTCTAGAAATGTATGGGCTTTCAGCTGGGCCCGCTGAACAGCAGTCGAGTATCCTACAAAAGAACCGCGCTGATGCTTAAGGCTCCTTCACAAATATGCCCTATACAAGATCCGTGTCGGTCAAGCAATTATGCCCTATGTACACAATGGTATTAATGTACAATGATTTCGTAGAAGACTAAAATTACAACAAGGTACAACAATACAGATTTTGCAACGAGTGACCGCGTCATTGATCGCTTCAAACTACAAAAGTTCCGCCATAGTTGATCATCGTCATAAGCCACAGCTCAAACAAAGAAGGAAATAGGTGTGAAATTGAGGGCTCTTTTTCTCTGTTAAACACATTATAGTAATGCGAACTAACAGGTAGTGATCCCGAAGAAAGTGCAGAGGGTGTTATCAGAAGGAATTATAATGTAAATGTGATGAAATAAAATTGGATGAAAAGGGCAATAAACAAAAGCGAAAAGAATAACGGCATGTCACGAGGCTGCTTAATGAACAAGCTCTCGTGTAGGTTTGTGTAAAGCAAAAACCTCCGATGACATAACCATCATCGGGAAATGAGCTGACGAGACCATTTGCTTCCACCCAAATCCCCAACACTCAATATAATCAGAAACACCTAAGACGAATAGCAGACAAAGAACACAGCATACGTAACTAGAAAAAGATTAGCAAGAAGAACGAACGGCTAAAGACGTGAACAGTGCATGGACATAAATGTTCAGAGGAAAATAAGCTTTGTCATAACATAGCGGGATGTGGCGCTTGAAGCGAAGGCTGTGCTACCAAGGCATGGACACACTCACGCAAACGATGACAGTGGTGATGCGGTGCTTGCAACTGATGCGACCGAATAATGGTGAAGACCCACTCGTGCAGCGGGGGAAAGGCTGGTGATTAGCTTGAGATGCTCACGTGGTTAACTGGCACGGAAGGAAGCGTCGGGCTGGTCGAAGTCAGTGACCTTTCGGCGTTCGGCAGCCATAGCTCGCACACGACACCGGAGACATTTCTTGGCCAACGCCAGAAGACCAGAACCAGCCTGGCCCACGTCAGGCGACGAGAAGAACCTCTGTGTCCAGGTGGGAGACCACTGGGACCTTGATGCAGGAGCTCTGCTGGCCGCCACTCATGCGCCCTTGTCACCTTCTTCACTCGGTCCCGACTCGGCCCCGTCTGGCTATAGTTTCGCTGTTCTTCTCCAGTGGCTCTCCTAAATCTCTGTGGAGGGACATCATTGGACCGAAATGTTCATGCCCACATGTGCCGCAACCGAGCTTTATTTTATCTTCTTCTGGCTGATAGAATGGCGAACTTTTTTAACGCGCACAATCACATCACACGGCAAGATGAAGAACAAGAAGAACAACGATGATGCCGACCATCGAACAACAGAAACGTGAAAATACATGACGCTCTTCTTTTGTGTGTGTTTGCCGTCATTATGTCACTCTTTTCAAAGCTTTTTTTTTGAAGTCTTAAAACTTTGAATCATTGCCTGTTATACTTAATGAACTCAACCCTTTCCTTCAAGAAGTGAATTGGTTTAAAAAGCAAAACACTGTCCCATTCATGGCCTATTCCCCTGGGTGGGTTGTGCCAATCTGTTGAGGAACCAACCAACCAATCAACATGACGTTTAATGTAACCTGTGTCTGTGGGGCTGCTGCTTCTACATCAGTATAATTGCTTGATGACAAGTCAAGAAAACTTATTGACCCGAATTGACAGTTGTCAAAAGTTATCGCGACTCTTTTATTTGAACAAAATTCCAGAATGTGTGGGGCGCAAATGATGACATACAACAGCCGGCTGGACAATCTTCAAATACTTCAGCAGCTATTGCCGTTATTACTCCTGCTCTCACACAATGTTGACCCATCTGTGCCCGGTAGTTAGTGTATATAGTGTCGTTGCCGCGATATAATAAAAAGAAGAAAAGAAGAAGAAAAAAGAAGAGGAAAAAGAGCACGCAGTATTAGCCCAACCGAAACGAATGTCAGATTCCTCTGCACGTGTTGCATTCTATGAAAACGCATTAGAACGGCGTCATGATTTCAGTTTCCAACTCTCTCTGGGAATACGGGAAGCGCATTATTAAGGTCATTTGATCCCGGCCCTCGCTCGGACACATAGCGCAGTGTACGAAAGTAGTCTGTCTGGGCTTGGTTGTATTCGAGCGACACTGGCAATCTCCACAGCCGCTAATATAGGGTCACGTTACTGATAAGGCGTTAGCAGACAGAGCGCTGTCAGAAATAGAAGATCATCATCATTCTTCTCAGGTATCAGGGGCTGCAGCGAAGTGCACATCTTTTCTCCCTATCTCAAAGGATTATACTTTTTTTATTATTTCAGCGAAAAATTGGGAGTGGTGCCGGTTTGTTATCGTTGGTCTACATTCAGAGAGCTAGCCTTCCAATATTGTATACCGCAGCTACAGTTGGCCAGTCTTGAATATCTTGGCGAATGAAAACACTCAGCCGAATCCACACATGTGCAGTAGGACTGTCATTTAATACCATTTTCATTATAGTCATTCTTTCTGGGTCGCCGTTGATGAGAATGGTACTGGTATGCGAACACGTTACAATAGGTTTGAAAGTAGTGATGCCTTTCATGGTGAATTTGCTGCTACATTGGCTACATTGTTGCAATGCTTAGCTCGAGTACGCAAAGTTAGATTCTTTGATGAAGCTGAAATGAAAGCTCATGTGGGCACCTGCAGATATGTCTTTACGCTGAAGAAATTCAGGTGGACAACATTGATACCATGCGTTTCAAAGTGGCATGTCTCATAATAACGTTTGGATTCTGCAATAGCATTTTTTTTGAAGAAAATGTGGTAGCGTTCAGACGAAAGTAATAGGAAAGCGAGGGTGGATAGGGATGAGTTTTGTAATATTAGCCTCTAGTTAACCTAAATTTATGTGTATGTCAATAAATATAGGATAGTTAAAACGCGTACTATTTTGAAGAGATTTCTAAATGCGAAGTACAAAAATGCCAACATCAAGAAATGAGGACTAACTTAAAAACAGAATGACCAGAATGACGTCTGTATTTGTTTCTGCTACCCTGTCAACAGAGCTGAATGATGGGAGGTGTTCAGGAAGACAACTTCGGTTTCACCAAGCAGCTCAATGCTTCTAGGTCTACGTCCTGTCTTTCGTTCAGAGGCATGCACTCTCTCTTGGCACCCAATATAACCAGCACGTAGTCTCGGGAATAAAGTTGGAGCTGTTGCTAAGACTACAAAACAGGCTAGCTTAAAAAAACAAAAAAAACCGTTACGACCACTCGCACATTTGCACTATCTGGTTAGCGCATATTAAGTTCTTCCTTCTTCTACTTCATCTCCTGTTTGTTGTTTCATGTCCGAGTTGATATATACAAAATTTTGTGGACTACGATATATGAATTATTCTTCTTCTTCTTCTTCTTCTTCTTCTTCTTCTTCTTCTTCTTCTTCTTCTTCTTCTTCTTCTTCTTCTTCTTCTTCTTCTTCTTCTTCTTCTTCTTCTTCTTCTTCTTCTTCTTCTTCTTCTTCTTCTTCTTCTTCTTCTTCTTCTTCTTCTTCTTCTTCTTCTTCTTCTTCTTCTTCTTCTTCGTCTTCTTCTTCGTCTTCGTCTTCTTCGTCTTCTTCGTCTTCTTCTTCTTCGTCTTCTTCTTCTTCGTCTTCTTCTTCTTCGTCTTCTTCTTCTTCTTCGTCTTCTTCTTCTTCTTCGTCTTCTTCTTCTTCTTCGTCTTCTTCTTCGTCTTCTTCTTCGTCTTCTTCTTCGTCTTCGTCTTCTTCGTCTTCTTCGTCTTCTTCGTCGTCTTCGTCTTCTTCGTCGTCTTCGTCTTCGTCGTCTTCGTCGTCTTCGTCTTCGTCGTCTTCTTCTTCGTCGTCTTCTTCTTCTTCTTTTGTTTGTTTGTTTGTTTGTTTGTTTGTTTGTTTGTTTGTTTGTTTGTTTGTTTGTTTTCCTGGGATGACGGCTCATACCCACTCAGGGGGATTGGCCAAGAAAGTGCAGTGCAGTTTTTCTGTGATCATTTAAACTATGTGTAACGAATTGGTATTATAATAAGACTAATGTAGGAAACAACATAAAAAGAGCAAGCAAAAAAATCTTCTCCTCCTTCTTCTTCTTCTTCTTCTCCACGTCATCATAATTATCATATCATGGCTCTTACATAATGCAGGGGATAGGCCGAGTGTTTGGCGAATTTGATTTTTCGTTTCTTCGAAATATTACTCGTATATGCTAGGGATATGTTTCAAAACAAATAATTGCCGAATAATATTTTTTAACAAATGAAAGAAGGAAGAATTCAGCTTTATATTATTTGAGTCTGACAGATAAATTCCTCTATTGCATAGTAAACATCCCTGTGACTGTAGCCCAGAGTAAAGGCACCGAATGATAGAACAACTGATTCGGTAGTTTCCAGACCCAAGTCTTGAAGAGGTGGTGCTATGAATTTTCTTCTCAAGGACGTATAGCGGAAGCAGAATAGAAAGCAATAACTTATTGTTTCGCCCTCCTCACAGAAGATTCACAGGAGACAACGCTGACATGCTCTGTGCAGGTAAAAGTTGAGGGAGGTAACCCGGCAGGGAAGTTTGGTTATGGCCACTTCCATTATTCTAGACCGCGATAATTCACTTTTCTAGAGAAAGAATAGGTGCTTATATTCTAGAGAAGCTGTCCAGATGGGGTCTAATAAGCATATTTTGAAAGTTAAGGTGCAGAATCATGCAATTGTAATGTATGTTGTCTGTGGGAAAACCGGAATGATTGGCGTCAAAAGCGCCGCCTTTGCTAAAAAAATTAGCGCTTTCGTTTAACAACAAACCCTTTTGTCCTGGTACCAAAATTAAGTGGAGACATTGTAGGTACGTGGGAACTAGTACTCCGAAAAGCGTTAGAAGAGGCGTTTCACCCTATGAAAAGAGAGAACACTCAGATAATGAGTAAGTGATGATTGCTGCTACTGTATTTCGACTGGGTAACTTTTGGAGAGCTAATACTATGGCCATAAATTCAGCTATAAAAATTGGGATAAAATCCGGCAGTCGTAACGAAAAAGACCAATGTATATTTCGTTGGTGTCAGCTCTGCTTTTTTTTCTTTTTCTTCCTTTCCGACGAAATGTCGGTGTTGTCTTTATAGTTATTCTCTTTGCCGTGGCATCTGTTACGATCGCGGCGACGTGTTTACGCGCTTCGTCGACCACGTCGGAGCAGTCGAGACAGAACGACAAGACTGGGGCAAATAACAGTAAATACGTAACCAGTGCCAGTCAACGGGAAAGGAGAGACAGAATCCGGGACAAAGGCAGTGGCAGTCGATCGCCGTGTTGAATCGCGGATACGTTGTCCTGCTCCTTCGGGGATTCAAGAGAGGCTTCCCGGTTTCCCGGTGTCCGTGACGGGCCGCAGCCTTTTTCTTCATTTACTGCTATGTTTCCCTATGCTTCATTCGGCAGTCTTTATGACCCTTTTCGGAGCCTCAAGGCATTTTCTTTTCTGCTGTGACCTGTCGTGCTGATTTGCCTCGCCACGTTTTGCGCTCTTAATCAGGAGGTATGGGGTTTCATATTCTGAGTATATATATATATATATATATATATATATATATATATATATATATATATATATATATATATATATATATATATATATATTCTCGTTATGACACATCGTAATCTTTTTACTAGTTATTAGGTTTTACTTTTGGGCCCGTCATGACTGCAATATACGTCTCATTACTTACAGGAAGATTACAATGTACGCTCTGCATCGTACCAAAAACGAGTGTTACGATGTACGTTAGCATGTGTTTCTCACGTAAAGTTGCATTACGTTATCTCACAACACGCGAGCACTTTACGGACCATGGCATTTTTTCTTCAGGCAGCAATGGCGCGTTCGTAACTTTGCAGTTAGACCATTGCACGGGTTCAACTTGTCCTTGTCTGATTCCCCTAGGTTGTTCTTGGGGGTTCTTCGCAGCCTTAAATTTTGGCGATATAGCCTCATCAAATGTGAGGCCCACAGGACAAATTTTAGCGTTCCCATAGTAGAATACCTAGTACTCTGAATAGCTATTTTTTTTCTACACACTTCGTACGCGCTTCATAGGATCATTTCTGAGAGCTGTAGTTTCATTTCGTGAACTCATTTAGAGCGTAATTTTTATTGACATCGACAGAGCCTCATCGAGTGTGAGGCCCACGGGAGGGCTTTATGCTCTCCCATAGTCGAGAACCACGTACTCTAATTTGTTAACCATTGATTGATTTGTGCGGTTTAACGTCCCAAAACCACCATTTGATTATGAGAGACGCCGTAGTGGAGGGCTCCGGAAATTTTGACCACCTGGGGTTCTTTAACGTGCACCCAAATCTGAGTACACGGGCCTACAACATTTCCGCCTCCATCGGAAATGCAGCCGCCGCAGCCGGGAATCGAACCCGCGCCCTGCGGGTCAGCAGCCGAGTACCTTAGCCACTAGACCACCGCGGCGGGGCTCTAATTTGTTAAACACTTCTTGTAAACATCTTTGGGGAGTGAAAGACAATAGTTTATTCTTGGCACTCCGTGTTCATGTTGTCTTCTGGCGATGACAAGTTCGAGGAACCATGGGCTCTCTCAAGAAGCTTTAGTGGCTCTACTTTCACGACCCTCAACATCTGCATGTTAACACAGTATCGTTAGAGAGCTCATTTTGCAGAAATGCCAGCGTCGGCAACGGCATCGGCGTTAGCATCTGTGTCGGCCATTGTGAGCACACAATTGTTACGTTATGCGTGACCCAAAAGTTGAGAACGATGGAAAGAAGTTTTTATAGCAATTAGCGACCGAACCAGGGTTGTTTAGGTCCAAATGGGGATTTAACCCAAGTCGTTTGTGTGGCAAGCGGATGTTCTACCACAAGACTACGCCTCTTCTTGCGAGAATACTGAAAATAACTTCCTCTGCTTGGAAATGCAGTGAAAGCAGCTGCAAAGAGAAGCTTAAAGAGAAGCTTAGAGCGTTTCTTCTCGTAATCCATGTCAGGAGTGACTACCGCATTGCCTTGATGAGAGGCAATTTTCTCTACGCCATTAAGCTTTATTTATCAACATAAGTTCTTTACTTTCTTTGCGCTCTACTCTTGCTTCCACCAATAAGAAAGCGTTTTTTTTTTCATTCTTCTCATTACTCTGGCGAACGTCATTCTTTAAAACGCAAAATGAACAACGCGCTCTTGCCGAGAAACTGAAAAATTACCTGCCCGTTCAGCTGTCAACAAGTCCGCTCCACAGCACACCTGCGTCGGCTCCATTTGCTGGGTGGCTCCTGGTGAGAGTATGAGATTCAGCGCGTGCCATTCAGTAGTGCACGAAAAATCCACGAAATGAGAGCATAGTGCGGGCTGTCACATACACACGTTATTTTTGAAAGAAACATACTTTCTTACTGCACAGCAAACGTTTCAGAAAGAAAACAGATAGGACAGAGCGTACTATCCTGTCTTGTCGTCTTTGTGAAACGTGCCCTGTGCACTAATAAAGTATATTTCTTTAAAAAGGCATTACCAACAGCCCAACTAGCCACTCTACACACGTTAGCCGAGAGAAGAACATTGTTCTTTTATTTCTTAAAAATTATAGAAAACAAAATATATCTCAGCGGAAATACTTGAGTGCACTGTCTCTGTCATAACGCTGTTTTCCCTCTTATTCACCTTTTATAATTAGAGAGAGAGAAAAAACAAGAGAACGAGAAAAATGGAAAGTAATGTCAACGATTTTGACATCGCGTCATCACAGCTTACGTTTATCATGCTTACGTTTATAAGATATTTGTATAAAAACAACTCTCAATGGCATATGCTGCTTTATGTCTTGCCTCTTCGGTCGGCCTGTCTCGTAATATATATATATATATATATATATATATATATATATATATATATATATATATATATATTTATACTCGATTATCTTGCACTCATTTTGCCATCATTTGTACTTTAAAGAGACACTGTCACCCTCGCGTTCATCACTGCCTTCAATTGAGCGTGCCTGCCTCTGTGTCTCTTCTGGCGTTCTGGTGTGCGTTCCCCCGGGTAACTCTGGGTTCCCCAAGAACAGCAATGGCATCGACGCCTCTGTACGTGCGCGCGCCAGCACATAGGCTTTCAATAGATGGACGTCTGCTGTGGACCCGAGGGTATACTCGCTGCCGGCTCGTTCGTCTGCAGCGGCAAATCGCTGGTGCCTGCCAAAGTATACGTTATTTCGCGCGCGTTTTCTTCGAAATCCGCCCTTCGTTCGTGATGCACTTGGTTACTTTATATTCGCTCGGGGGAACTTTGTATTTGTTTCAAAATTTCAACGTCCTGCTTTCAGGACGGGTGCGTTGCACCCATCGTTGTGCCAGCCCCGCGTGTTTTCGGCTTCGCTGTCTGCGCTGATATAACTGAAGGTTGCTGTTGCTGCCTTTGTGAGGCTAACTTTAGCAAAAATATAAGTGGAATAATTGTTTTAGTTATTTTCGCTTAATGTTTTTTTTCTCTTGGGAACTTCAACTTTTTTTCATCGCTGACTTTGAAGCTGAATAGTTATACCCCTTGGTGGTGAGGTCTGTCTATTTTTTATAATTTGTTTTTTAAAGAAATAATTGTGTTCATTCATTCACTGGACACATCTTAAAAGTTCAGTCAGTTCACGTGGAATCTACGTGTACCACTTTATTTGTTCCCTAATATTTTGGAGAATTCTGAAATTGGCAGCTGGAGGAATTATTGCGGGGAGTGACAGTGGCCCCGGAGCTTCCAAGCTTTCATAGAAAAGACTGACAGATTGGCGTCATTTAGAAATGTGCTGCGTGTCCGTTCATATTTTTTAACGAGCTAACTTATAGGGACTATAGCCATCCTTTGTTGGCATTTTGAGCTTTTTGGGAGAAATGATAGGGTTCAAAAGGCTCTGGAAGCCATAAAAAATAATGCATATTTAATCAACAAAGAGTGGAAGAAACAACACGAGGTTTTTCTTGTTATTTATTGTTATCCTTATGAAACATCACTGTAGCAAGGCTCATCATGTCTAACACAACCTAGAAAAATAAGATCTTGTTTCGTATTTGGTACGCGCATATTCCTGTCACCATCTTATGCTGAACAATATATAATGATCTCCCAGACAGCATTAACTCCGCTATAAGGTTATTTGCAGATGATTGTGTAATTTACCGCGAAATAAACAATGAATATGATAACCAATTTCTACAGTCAGACCTTGACACTGTCTCAACCTGGTGCAATAAATGGCTTATGACTCTCAACTCTAACAAATCTAAATGCATGTCAATAACCCGGCGATCTATTTCTCCCCCCTGTACCTACAGAATTAACGCCGTTCCCCTCCAGCATGTCTCTTCATATAAGTACCTCGGCGTTTACATTACCAACAATCTATCTTGGCACACGCATGTTACCTACATCTGTAATAACGCTAACCAAACGCTAGGATACTTACGCCGCAACTTTTCTCGCGCTCCGCTGTCCCTCAAAATTCTATATACCGATCACTAATTCGCCCAAAGCTTGAGTACGCGTCCGCTATATGGGATCCCGTGCAGCAAAATTTAGTTAACGCGTTATAATCTGTTCAGAACCGCTCAGTTCGGTTCATTTGTTCTAATTATTCCCGTACTGCTAGCATATCAGAAATGAAATCTAACCTTGACCTACCCAATTTAACTGTCCGGAGGAAAGTGGCGCGACTGCATTTTTTTCATAAGATATTTTTTCACAATCCATCAATGAAGCGAGACTTCATTGCACAACCGTCATACCACTCATCGCGCATTGATCATCAGCATAAGGTTGCCATTCCGTTTTGCTGCACCAAATTCTTTTCAGCAGCCTTCTTACCGAAAACAGCCGCCGATTGGAACCACCTTCCCTCTTCCGTTGTATAAATAACAGACCCTTTGTTATTCAAGACTGCAATTTCTCAGCAATGCTTGTAACTATACGCAGTTTCCATTATCTATCTTTGTCTTGTATGTGCTTGAATTCTTATACATTTTTAGTTGACTTATGTTGCCTTCCTGATTTGCGCATCTGATACTTGTTTCTTTATTTTGTCTTTTTTTCTTGTGTGTTATATATGTTGTACCCACCCCCTCTGTAATGCCCTACGGGCCCTGAGGGTATTCTAATAAATAAATAAATAAATAAATAAATAAATAAATAAATAAATAAATAAATAAATAAATAAATAAGGAAATGAAAGAGCTTCTGCATTGATTTGTGCTCTTGGTTATGCGTTGGCGTTCGCTTTTTATCACTTGGCTTAATTAACCTTTCACAAAGTTCTCTTGTAACTTTTCTTCCCTGTACAAAAAAAAATTACTGTATCCAACCGTTAGAAACTACTTGTAATGTTTTTGTTTCACGACAATCAAAACTCACTCCTTGTCTTTTGTTTCTAAAGTCACCTACCTTGCACTTCGCAAGTGCATGCTATACAGCGCACTTAACAAAAAAAATGGTTAGCACTACATGTTGACCTTAAGGCTACAAATTTAGATGTAGGCGAAATGCAAGCGCCCGTGTGCTTTCCAATGTCAGTGCACTTTTCAAGCTAGCCCGGTACGCTAGTTCTAGAAACTTTCAATGATTCTACACTTTTTGTACAAGGACAGCGCTAGGCTGTCAGGCCATGATAAAAAAAAAGTTGCGAAGTCACAACAAAAGAACACACAACGACTTGTCAAGTGTCGTCCTTTTTCACTCAAATATATTTCTGAGTGAACCGATGTGCCCCTTGGCACATGTTATTACCTCTGCTAGTGCTTGCAGTGCGCACTCCCGCTCAAACGTTTTATTGATGATTTTTTTGGTGGATAGGCTCTTTTGATAGTAAGTGGCCTTAGTATACAAATAATATTGCACATACTGTAGGCGCTGGTTGGCTACATTTAATTTTTGTTTTTAGACCAGGCTAATCAGCATTACATTTGCCTTTTGAAGATTTATTGTCTACCCTACTTCATTACTTTCTCAGCCCTAGATGTTTTCACTCACTTTTTGCAATTGGTCTCCATCGTTGAAGAGCACAATGAGAGCTGCAAAGAGTAAGTTGATCGCGTGTTATCCACTCACGTATAGTCTTCTTTCTTTATTATTTAGCAGTTGAAATACTTCTAATCACGCCCTAAGTCGCCTTGGACAGATCGTGTCTTCTCGCCAGACCCATTCTTGAAAATCAATTCCTGGGATAATTTATTGAATGTTCGTCGCAAAGGAACTGCTTTTAAATCCATAGGGAGAATTGAATACCAAGATTGGCCTCTTTATTCAGAACTGAATGTGAATATGCTCGAATTACTTGTTGAGCTTAAAAAAAAAGGCTTCCTGGATATAGCAGGCTGGTCGTGAATAGAGCTTTATATTGACGAAAGATTAAAAGAGAAGTGGCGCCTCGTTAAAATTTCAACACAGTTCCACCTAACTTGTACTCCCGCTGTCAGTACAAGACACGTCGCGTGCAACGGAATATTCTTGGCTAATCAAGAGTCTTGGAGTAGATTACTGTACAGCGAAAGAAGATCTGACATGGTAGGCAGAATTGTACTTTGTCGTGAAACGGTCTTCAGTTGCCTAGGGTAATGGCATGCCATTCATTCTTTCTTTAAACGTTTGTCATCCCCAGATGGGTATTGCTCTGTTACTTAAATCCCCTATCAGCGCTGAATAAAGCACTTCAAAATCAATTCAAATAGAATATTATGAATCCACAGATATTCTTTAAAAAGACTATATTCTGTGTGATTATTTCTAGTTATTTAGCTAAAGCGAACGTCCTAAACTCACGAAGTATTAGACGGCAGCACAATAGAGAAGCGGTCGAGCAAACAGGTGTCTTGGACGGAAAAAAATGCAGTCGTAGTGAAGCTGGCGAACATTCTTAAAATTTATGCCTAAAAAGGCGGGGACACTTTGTGTATTCACAGAGTGAAGTGCCGAATTTCACAGCACGCACCATCTCTACGTAGTCTCTTTTTAGATTCTTCACGCAGTGACGTTACGCACACACATGTGAAAGTTTCTTATTCTTCTTGTCAATTTGATGCCCTTTTCTTATGTGATTACCCCCTCCCCCCCCCAAAAAAAATAAACACATTCTTATAAATCTAACAGCAACAAAAGTGGATGTGGGGGCGACGGCAGCTTATCGGTGGAGCTTATGAACTTTAATTTGTATTTGAACAGTGTAGAGCATTAGTGTATCCGGGAGAGTTTGCTGGGATCAACCCCATTGCCCCACCCTCCATTTTTCCGCTTTTTATATCGACGTATATACGCGCATATAAAAGCACACACACGATTACACGTCATGTATGGTTGACCACTCCCCCCCAGCTTGCACTAAAGTATTTTCTGGCCACGCCCTCATGTGCAGTATGTCGTATCTGTTGATTTTAACCGTGTTTGATGCTTTAATTTTGAGAGTAGGATATCCAGTTTTCTTGATGAATATGTTAACTAATATAAACATTCATAGCACGGTAGACTGCAGAATTTTTTTTTCATGAGTGATAAAGCGAGTTTGACAGTCTGATGGCTATATAGACAGAAGAAAGATTGCTATATGTTGAGAGGGCTGTATATAGAAAACAGAGCGAAGTTCAGTTAAAAATTGGGAACAGGTAATAGGTAATGTTGCCCGATGAACTGACTGTGGCACCTAACGCAAGAAACATAAGACACACAGTGCAGCTTCCGAACACTGCTAGCCTGAGCAAGTGGTTTGCATATCGCGTGTCGTCTGTCTTTATGCCCTCGTTAGTGGATCGATAGTACATTTATTGAAAACTCATTCTAGAAATTACAGATGTCATAACTCAAAAATATTCCGGTGGCTATTTGTGGTTATCTCAAGAGCACGCTATGTAGAGTATAGTGGCAGTGAAGAGCACGAGCGCGAATATGTCCCTCTACTTCAGCTCGTATATAAAACCAATGGAGGCGAGTCAATCCAGGTAGCGAAATAGAGATGCTGTTGTCATTTTAATGTAATCACTACGTTATCGAACCTCTAGGGAGCATCTAGTTGACGTTGAAGAACATGCGTTCTGAAATCGATGCTGGCGCTGAACGAACTCGGAAAAGTAGACAAACACGATCGAGTCGCGTCGAGACAGTTGGATTCCTACACTGACCTGCTTTATCTTTCCTTGGAACGAGGAATGAAAAGGGAGATGACTGTACGGTTAGCCAGATAGCAGGCCAGTTAGTTACTCTATTCTAGACTTGCTTTATCCATCCTCGAAGTGAGGAAAACAAAGGAAGACGCCAGTACGGCTAGCCAGACAGCCTGCCGGTCGGTTATCCTACGCCAGATTTGCTTTATCCTACCTTAGAGCGAGGAATACAAAGGAAGATGGCAGCACGGTTACCTAGACAGCAGGCTGGTCGGTTACCCAACGCTAGACCTGCTTTATCCTACCTTTGAGCAAGGAATACAAAAGAAGATGGCAGTATGAATGTCCAGACAGCAGGCCAGTTGGTTAACATACGCTAGAGCTGCTTTAGTTTACCTTAAAACGATCCGAAGCCCTCCACTACGGCGTCCCTCATAATCATATGGTGGTTTTAGGACGTTAAACCCCACATATCAATCAGTTACCTTAAAACGAGAAATACACAGGGAGATGACAGTACGGTTATACAGACAGCAGGCTGGTTGGTTAGCTTACGCTAGACCTGCTTAAGTATACCTTGAAACGAGAAATGCTAAGGGGGAAGCAGTACGGTTAGCGAGACAGCAAGCTAGTTGGTTACCTTACTATAGACCTGAATTATTATACCGTGGAGCGCAGAATACTAAGGCAAATGATGGCATGAATAGCCAGACAGCAGGCCGGTCAGTTACCCTACGCTAGACTTGCTTTAGTCTATTCTTGAGCGTGGAAAACAAAGAGAAATGACATTACTGTTAGCCATACAGCAGGAGGGTCGGTTGCCTGACGCTAGACTTGCTTTTTCTACCTTGGAGCGAGGTATACAAAAGGAAATGGCATTACGGTTAGCCAGACTGCAGGCTGGTCAGTTACCCTACCCTACACCTGCTTTATCCTCCCTTAAAGCGAGGAATGCAAAGGAAATGACCAGTATGGCTAGCTAGACCGCAGGCCGGTCGGTTACTCTATGGTACACCTGTTTTATCTTACCTTCGAGCAAGGAATACAAAGGGATAGTAGTACAGTTAGGCAGACAGCGGGCCGTTTGGTTACCCTGCGCTGGACCTGCTTTAGCCTACTTTAAACGAGAAATACAACGGGAGATGGCAGTACGGTTAGCAAGAGAGAAGGCTGGTTGGTTACTCTGCGCTAGACCTGTTTTATCCTACCTTTAAGCGAGGTATACAACCCGGACCCCGAACCGCGACCCGGACCTCGAACGTCTGCGTGTAAGTATAAGACAGAATTAAGAGTATCACATGTGGTGAATTGAAAACTAACGCAGCAAGAGATTGGAAGAACGCATTAGAGTTCATAGGTGCCGCTGGGGCATACACGCCAACAAATCTTATTCGTAACGAAAAAAAAATTGGCAGATCCCACGTACAGAGGGAATCGATGATATGCAAAGCACGAATGAGAAGTGTTGATACGTCACTTCAAAATCAGCACAACGTTACGAGGTGGAGCTTCATGATGCCGTACATGACTTTCGTGTCATGATTATTATGTTTAGATGTATCGTTTACTTCGTCATCTATTCACTTGACATGATACCAAATTTAGTGTACGTGGAGCTAGCGAAACGACCGCGAGCCCGCTATGAGCGTGCTATGTTGTGATGTTCTTACTTGACACGTGTTTCAGGATTATCATGTTTGCACAAGTCATAAATTTTGTCATCCATTGACGTCACGTAACACCAAATTTGGTAAATGTGGAGCTAGCAAAACGGCCACGAGCGCATCATGAAGGGCCCAATATATTTCAAAGTAGCGTTGACGCATGCGCACGCCGGGCACACAGACGCTACGTTAGCAAAACAAGAACACTCTATTATCTGACGCCAGGCTCGACCAGCGTCCATCGGCGTGGCCTGCTGGCAACCAGCCCGAAATGCGACATGCTGCGTTTCGGGCCGAAGCGTTACCAAGACAACGCTGCGTCTCTTTTTTTTTCGTGACAAAGGGACGCCGGACGCACCTAAACGCGCATGCGTCAATGCAGCGCAGCGTGGCGCATTCCTGCGAGTATATGGCAGGACCGGAACCTGGCATTGAAACGCCGGCGTGACGCGACGAAACGAATGAGCTCGTGCACCGCGTCACGTCTAAATGTATTGGCGTCTTGACTGTGGCATGTAGTCATGTTGTCACATACATGCATATCATGATTATCATGCTCGCATCAGTCACACACCTTCGCCATTCATTGGTGTCACGTAATACGAAATTTCGCATATGTGAACCTAGCAAAATGACCGCGAACGCACCATCAAAGTGGCATGTAGTCATGTTGTTACATGACACGCATGTTGTGATTATTATGTTTGGATGTGTCATTTACCTATGTCGTCCGTTCGCGTCACGTAATCCTAAGTTTGGTACATGTGAAGCTAGCAAAACGGCCACGAGCGCATCATGAGCGCAGCATGTAGTCATGTTGTTACATGACACGCATCTGATGTTTATCGTGTTTGCACCAGTATCATACGTTCGTCATCCATTCTTGTCCCGTGATACGAAACTTGGTATATGTGAAGCTAGCGAACTGGCCGTGAGCACATCATGAGTGAGGCATGTAGTCATGTTGTTACGTGACACGCACCTGATGATTATCATGTTTACATCAGTCACATACCTTCGTCATATATTCTCGTGCTGTAATACCGAATTTGGTATCTATGGCGCTAGCGAAACGGCCGTGAGTGCATCATGACCATGGCATGTAATCATGTTTTTAAATGACACGCATGTCGTGATTTTCATGTTAGAGTCTGTCGCTTGTGTTCGCCATGCAATCACGCCATACCATACGAGTTTTGCAATATGCCATGTGAACGAAACCACCCTAAGAGCTGCAAGACCATAAAATGTAAATCATGACATTCACGACATACATACCGTGGTTTTAATGTTATGACTTGTGAGATATGTTCTTCTCACAGTCACGTTGTGATATACCAAGTTTGGTATCGATACCATTATCGAAACAGCCATGAGAGCAGAAAGTTATCGGCGGCTAGATAGATAGATAGATAGATAGATAGATAGATAGATAGATAGATAGATAGATAGATAGATAGATAGATAGATAGATAGATACGCTTAAAGTCACCAAAGTTGGCTAAAAAATGCTTCGCATTCAAACGGTGCAGTCAAACGCCAGCACCCGTCCGAAGGCATCGAAGGAAACATGATGGTCACGGAAAACACCTTTGTTAAAAATAATGACTCCGACGCCAGTCGAACGCGTGCTGGCGTACGAAAAGAAACAATCATTATTGAATGCGCGCTTAAAAGGGAGTGTATGAGAAATTTTTTAAAAAATTGTTTTTTTGCACGAATAGCAAATTACAGTGCACTGAACGCGCGAGAGACAATACCTCAGCCTGTTTTAGGGTTGAAGCTCCTTATAGCGGCAGCCTTTTGTCCCTCGTAGTCGTAGTAGTTGTCGTAGTGTGTAACCAGTGGTACATTTTGACCTCCAAGGTGGTGCCGGTGAGAGATTTCTTTGGTGCGTTGTTGAACGATAAAAAATTCGCAGCGTGCACGTTAACTAAAAGCCGAATTCTGCTGTCTCTCATTCGCCCTTAGCCGCCGTTGGCATGTACATCGAGCACTATCTGACAAGAACGGGTTGCTACGTTATACTCGCTGGGCATAACCCCCTTGGTTTTAGAAAGATTTAGCGAGCGTTGGGCCGAAGTGCCATGAATACAGTGAACTAGTATATATATTGAACTCGCGGTGGTTAAATTAGGGAAGTAGACCCGAAGCGCAAGCCGTAAGAAACTGTGCGTGTGCCACCTCTCGTTTAGTCGTTGGATTGTCCGCTGGATGGCGGTGCTTCTTTATGGGGAATAGGGAGCCTACATGAACAGCCGTTTTTAGGGTGGAGACATCTTAATAAGTGCCTTCAAGAAACTCAGCCAAAACCAGCGAGCAACGGGGCACGCTGTTGCCAGCTTCCACCAAATTCAGCATAGTTTTCTGTGCGCCGCCATTTTGGAGCCAGCCACCGCTCCCTCCAGCTACGCGAAGTACGGCGCAACAAAAAGGAGCCTGGGCTTTTGACAGCCGCGGTTCTCAGGGTCGTGTAAGCGACCCAGTTCTCAAAGTGAGCGCACGAAGAAATTCGCAGACCACACACAAACACTTGCGACATAATACTGAGGTTACGCTGACACGAACGCAAGCGTGGCAACAGCTCAGACTAGCGAGCGCGTCTCCGTGCGAACGCGCGGACGCGTCCCGTTTGTGGGCTTCCTACTCGCAATGCGTGGACGCAGCAACGACAACTTCGGTTATCTACTCATTCGCGAACACCGCGAAACACATATACGTGTGCCGCAGGAAAAAACAGTGAACGAAATACGCAGTACACACAGAGCAAATACGAGACGCACTGGTGGGCTCCCGGCCGTCTCGCTTCACTTGAGCCAGCCATAGTTGTCATCGGCCAGGGCTCACTGGGAAGCGGTACATTCACACCCCCTTTCTGTTGTGGTTAGTGCAGAGCGGTACGCAGCATCCAGGCATTCTAAGGCTTCGCCGGCAGCGTTTAACACGCTACCGCAACGTTTGACGCCGTATTATTGAGAACTAAACGAAACCGGGCGTAGACGCAGTGCGGGCACCAAGATGGGGCGACAGCGCGGCGTTGCTGTCTGGCAACATTGTGTTTTGGCGGGCGGCGGCATGTAGTGGGTCAAAGGCTGACATCACCCTAAAAACGGCCGTTCATGTAAGCTCCCTAATGGGGAATATATATTGAAATGCGAGAGGGTGGTACTTGGAGTGTTCAATAGATGGACGAACGGACACACAGACAGATTCATGGACGGACTCAGGGATGGCTGCACCGACGGATGAACGCATGGACGGACGCAGGGGCAGATGCATGGACGGACGCAGGACGGACGCACAGATGGACGTGCGGACGCACGAACATACACACGCATGGACGGGCGAATGGACGCACGGACGGTCACACAGACGGACGCATGGACGGACGGAAGCAAGAAAGAATGGACGGACAGATGCCTCGCCCCACTCTCCATCATTCACTTCATGGATATGCTGCAATTTTTTTGTGGATTGCGGAAACCTTGAATGTTAAACGTAATAACTTTTAGAGTAAGAACCATGGGGAAAATTGAAACGTAATATAGGATCACACAAAGGCAGGGGTACCTTTAGCATGCGCGGGAGCCGGTGCTCCGCGAGCGGCTGAGTCATTTTTTACAGCCACGTGATCCGCCGGAGGCTCGGGGCTTCTGGGACCGCGTAAAAGTCCGCTGGAGACATCTGTCTCTGGTGGGGGCTTCTGAGTCACTTGTAGATGTCCGGTGGCGTTTGGTGTCCGGGCTCTTGAATAAGGATGGTACAAAGGCGTCTACACTGTTGTGGCTTATGTCACTAGGGCTGGCGTCTTCGGCAATTTGTAGGGGCGCCTCACTCGTGGTGCTGTTCGAGTCATCGTAGATGCAGGTCTCATTGTTTTGGGTTGTAGACTCCTCGATGACACCTGAACTTCTGATCGACTGAGCAGCCACGCGATGAGCGTTAGATGCAATATTTCCATCTGAGACTCCTTTCTCACGAACTCCGTTGTCTGACGAAGGCTCAGCCTGTGGTTCCTTAGAAATGTCCACCGGACGCAGGGAACTTGAGTTCTAGGAACCTGGAGGAATTACCAGGTCGGGAATTGTTGGGGACGCAGTGGGCGTCTGGTGCAGCGTCGAGATTGGCGCACCTTGGTCGTGGTTGGTTACCGCGGCTCGCGTTGACGAACCGTCGCACCTGTTATTACACGGCATTCCTGTCTGAGGTGGACGGAAATCCTTAGACGCCGCCTCAGAATACGATGACCTGATGGTGGAGGCGATATCTCCACAACGGCGACACGGCAGCGAGCAGCCTTTCCCATCGTGACCAGAAACACCGCACCTTCCACAAAACGGAGCTGTGCAGTTAATGCGGAAGTGCCCACTGGCTCCACATCGACGGCACTCTCACTGGATCCCTTTGTCACAGGTCACTCGATGGCCTGCATCGTTGAGGTAGTTGGGCACCGGTGACGATGCCTTCGTTTCCAAGAGGACGTTGGTCATGCGTTGCGGGAGCTTCCATTGCAGATTCTTTTTTTGTTTTAAATTTTTACAAAAAAAACTGAGTCGTAGTCGCCTGAACATTCACACTTTAAGGCCACGTGAATATAAAGATATAAAATATTTTTGAACGAGACCAAACCACAAAAAGGGTCTGGTCGTCTTCAATGCAGCAATATGAAGACGACAAGACCACTTGTTGAAACTTGGGATTCAACCATGGCCTTTATTCAAATGATTTCGCACCATTTGGAGACGCTTCAACCTGTTCATTGAGCAATGGCATCACCAGATGCTAGCGGGACAACTCAGTGCTCTCCCATAGTTGAGTACGAAATACTCAAAATCGTTAAACATTTTTTCTAAACACAATCTGCTTTATTACTGAAATGTTAAAAAGCCTTTGTGTTCTGTACATACTGTAAATAAATTTTAAATGAGAAGCGTTTCTTAGCGAACATCAGCGACTTAGAGCGTATCTATCAAAATATCTAGCCGCCTGCGACATTTAGCTCTCCTGGCCTTCGCGATAATGGTATCGCTACCAAACTTGGTATGACATAAAATGACTGTATGGAAAACATATGTGACTAGTCATGACATGAAAATCATGAAGTTTATGTCATGAATGTCATGATTTACTATTCATGGTCGTGCAGCTGTTGCGGCGGTTTTGTTCACGTGCCATGTCGCGAAACTGGTATGGTATGACATGATTGCATGGTGAACACAAGCGATAAAGCTTAACATGAAAATTATGACATGCGTGTTATGTAACAACATGACTACATGCCACGCTCATGAAGCGCTCACAGCCGTTTCGCTAGCGTCACATATATCAAATTTGGTATTACGGTACATGAGTGCGTGACGAAGTATTGTGACTGGTGCAAACATGATAATCATTAGAGGCGTGTCATCTAACATGACTACATGCCACGCTCATGATGCGCTGGCGGCCCTTTCGCTAGCTTCACTTATACCAAATTTAGCATTACTGGACTTGAATGGATGACGAAGGTATGATACTGGTGCAAACATGATAAACTTGAGATGCGTGTCATGTAACAACATGACTACATGCCCCACTCATGATGCGCTCGCGGCCGTTTCGCTAGTTTCACATATGCCAAATTTGGTATTACGTGACGTCAATGGATGACGAAGGTATGTGACTGGTGCAAACATGATAATCATGAGATGCGTGTCATGTAAGAACACGACTACCTGCCACAGTCCAGGCGTCAATACATTTCGACGTGAGACGGCGCGAGTGCTCGCCGGCGTTCATTTCGTCGCATCACGCCGGCATTGCGACGCTACGCACCGGTTTTGCCATATACTCGCAGGCGTGTGTCGCGCTGCGTTGCTTTCACGCATGCATGTTTCAGCGCGTCCGGTCTCCCTCCGTCACGAAAAAGAGGGAGAGCATTGGCACGAATTTAGCGCCGGTTGCCGTCGGGCCGCGCCGACAGGCGCAGGTCACGTCGGTAGCGCCTGGCGTCAGACTATAGAGTTGTCACGTTTTGCTAACGTAGCGTCGCTGGGTTCAGCGTGCGCGCACGTCAACGCTACATTGGGCTATACTTCATGATGCGCTGACGGCCGTTTTGCTAGCTCCACATATACCAAATTTGGTGTTACGTGACGTCAATGGATGATGAAATATATGACTGGTGCAAACATGATAACCCTGACACCCTTGTCATGCAAGAACTTTACAACCTACTACGCTTAGCGTGCTCGCGAATGTTTCACTAGCTCCACATACGCTAAGTTTGGTATTACGTGAAGTAAATAGGTGACAAAAGTAAACAACACATCTAAATATGATAATCATGACACGGAAGTCATGTACGGTATCATTTACCTATACCTCGTAGCATTGTCCTGATTTTAAAGTGATATATCAACCTTTCTTCTTCGTGCTTCGCATAATATCGATTCCCACTGTACATGCGATCTGCGAATTTTTCTCTAAACTCACGCACCTCTGTAGGTTTCAGGCGATTTCCGCCCCGGAACGGCGTCATGCTCTCCCATAGTAGAGTACCAAGTGCTCCAAATCGTTAACCACTTTTTATAAACCAACAGGTTGGTTGTGACACATAGATTGGCCGAAGTGTATGTGTCCTATTACTGGAATGTTATGAAATAAGCTTTTTCTAAACACCCCTTTGCGGTCCTTGCTTTGAACATTTCAGAGCGTAATTTCAAGGGCCAAGTTCCTAAAGCTGTGGGTTGTCTTTCTATTGCTACCAGTTGTCACCACCCAATTCATGGATGAAACAGTAGGTGGCGCTAGTGTGAAAGTAATCACAGAGGATAATAAGACAGTGTGGAAATACACGAATCTAATTAGACTCTTTGAGCTAGAGCTTGCTAAGACGCGTGACAAGTCACCCCGGAAAAGAAGACACAAACCCAAAAGTTGGTGGGATGAGGAAGTTAAGAGAGCCATAGCAAAACGTCAGGAAGCCTCTAGGGAACACAGACATGCTAAGCAGCGGGGTGAACCGACAGATGATGTTGAAAGAAAATGGGAAACCTTTCTAAGCTGTAGAAGGGATGCATCCCTTCTGATCAATGAAAAGATTAGAAGGAAGGGAGCTCAGTGGCTGGCAGAAGTACATAAAAAAGATAGAAAGGTAGCTGCGAAATTTTGGAACCATCTAAACTCCCTAAGAAATCAGCCGAGGCTAGAGCAGAGTTTTATAACTACAGCCCAAGGTTCTAGGCTAGAAGGGGACGAAGCTATTGAAGATATAAGAACAAGGGTGACAGAAAAATTTCAACAAAGAAGTACTTTATGCACCACAATAGACAAGGACGAATCAAGTGGTGCAATGGCTCCATTTTCACAACGAGAGTGGGAAAGGGCTGAGAAAAGGGTTCCTAGTAGTACATCAACAGGCCCAGATGGCATTCCATTTATGCTGATAAAGACATTAGGTCCGAGGTCTAAGCAGGCTTTGAGAGAGGCAGTGAGCAAAATAATAATCGATGGTGAAGTTCCCGATGGATGAAAACTTAGCAGGATGAGCATGATCTATAAAGGAAAGGGGGACAAAGCTGACATAAACAACTACCGTCATATAACAGTGACATCAGTGGTCTACAAGCTTGCGATGCAGATTATAAAGGAAAGACTGCAGGCATGGATAGAGGATGAGGGGGTGCCGGGGGAACAGCAGAATGGGTTTCGGAAACATAGGAGGTTGGAAGACAATCAGTTCTGACTGACGCAGTGCATCGAAATAGCAGAAAAAAAACACAGGCCCCTGTGGCTAGCATTTTTGGATATCAAGGGAGCGTACGATAGCATGGTTCAAAAGGAATTGTCGGAAATACTGGACACACTAGGCGTGGAACATGTAGTCACTAATCTTTTAAAGGATATGTATAAAGGTAACGAGGTAGTTGGAAAGTGAGAAAAACAAGTATCTAAGCCCACAGTGGTGAAACGGGGGCTTAGGCAGGGGTGTCCTCTGTCACTCTCGTTATTCATGATGTACCTACAAGGATTATAGGCCAAATCAGGGGGAAGTGAACTTGGCTTCAACCTGTTTTTCGTCAAACAAGGAAAACTCATTGATCATGCACTACCAGCATTGATGTACGCAGATGATATAGTGGTAATGGCCGACAACAAGGAAAATTTGCAGAGATTGGTGGACATCTGCGGTAATGAGGGAGATAGGTTAGATTTCAGATTCAGTAAGGAAAAATCAGCATTCATAATTTTCAATGACAATGAGGGTAGTGAGCTGAGAATACAGGAGGTCACGCTAGAGATAACAAATAAATACAAATATCTGGGCATATGAATAAGCAATTGGACCGAGTACCTGAGGGAACACGAAATATACGTGACGACTAAAGGTAACAGGAATGCAGCAGTGATGAAAATTAGGGCACTGTGGAATTACAATAGGTATGATGTTGTGAGAGGAATATGGAAAGGGGTCATGGTTCCTGGGCTGACGTTCGGCAATGCGGTCTTGGGCATTAGATCAGATGTTCAAGCAAGATTAGAAATTAAGCAACGTGGAATAGGTAGGCTTGCTTTAGGAGCTCACGGGAATACACCAAATCAGGGAGTACAAGGTGATATGGGATGGACATCATTTGAGGGCAGGGAAGCTAGCAGCAAGATAAAATTTGAGAAGCGATTGAGAGAAATGGGGAGGAGCGTTGGGCTAGGAAGGTTTTCAGCTACTTGTACATGAAGAATGTCGATACAAAATGGAGGAAAAGAACCAGGAAATTGACTGGTAAATACTCTGAAAACAGCAGGTGGCCAAAACAAAAAGAACTATTGGTTAAGGAGAAAGTGAAGGAAACGGAGACTGACATGTGGAGAATGGGCATGATTAAGAAGTCCGCACTAGAAATCTATCGAACTTTTAAGCAGGAAATTGCCAAGGAAAGGATCTCTGATAATACTCGGGGTAGTTCTCCACTGTTTGAGGCCAGGACGGGAGTACTGCGAACCAAGACATATCGGGCCAAATACGAAGGGGTAGACACAGTATTCAGTACGTGTGGAGAGGAAGAAGAAACTGCCGAACACTTGATAATGTTCTGTAAAGGGCTTCACCCTATAGTTCAGGATGATGGCGCAGAGTTTTTCAAAGCACTGGAATTTAGGGACCGGGAGGGCAAAATAGACTTTAAGCGGGTAGACTTAACTAGAAAGAGGTTATCTGATCGGTGGCTCAAGTCAAGGCACGAGTGAAAATTACTCTTCACTGCAAAGTACGAATCCTCAAACTCAATATTTAAAGGAAAAAAAGATAAATCTAATGGTTGGTTTACTAAGTATTACGGCTAGGTGGCGTTAGCCGCCGCCCGAACTATAGGGTACAGCCACATCCATCCATCCATCCATCCGAATATATTTTGGAGGAAGAGGTGGGGAGGTCCGTAGCTATTGCTGCTATTGAGTTGCATGAGACTTCATCAAAGAGAGCTATCTTCATCCCGCGAGGAAGCACAACCGGCGTGGCAGGACAGTTCAGTGCCCATAATGTTGCTACTCCTTTTGTCATGTACACTACAGAACAAGGCACAAGAATGTCCTTCTTAAAACAGTCCTTGCGTAGAGGTTCCACTACGAGGTCAACACAAGCATCATCAACCACTGTGGAAGAGACTCGAACGGGTGTCAGGCACCAAGATGGTGCTATCACTTCATCAATCACACTTAGTGTGTTCCTGTCTTCGCCATGGTAGTCTTCTTCGGAAAGAGACGGTAGAAACAAATTGTTTAGATATTTCCCCACTACCACAGTCAACGGAAGCACCGCATTGCTCCAGCAAATCGATACCAAGAATTACATCGTGTGAACAACGAGATAGAACTAGAAATTCCGATACAAGTACTTTTCCAGCCAATGAGACGCTGACAGCACATACACCAAGAGGATTAAGCCACTCGCCGCCTACACCACGAAAGGTGATTGTATCGTCCCATGAAAACATAACTTTGCGACCTAAGTGGTTTCTGAAGGCGAGGCTCGTCACAGACACAGTCACCCCAGTGTCAACTAACGACATCGTCGGTATTCCATCAATCAACACATTCACTTTGTTTTTGATCTTAACAATAGGCAGAGGTATATCTTGAAAAGACCGTCCGGCGACCTCACCTCCATTGGCCGCGGATGCTAGTTTCCCGGCGGCGGAGAAGAACGACGCTGAGGAGACAGCGAGCGACGAGAACGGTTGGATGGTGGTGTCCAACTCCGCTCGGATACTGGCGAATCACTGCGTCTGGTCTCGCGCGAAAAACGGTCCCTTGGAAACAAGTCGGTTGTCCGCAGGTCATATGAAGCACTGCTGCTAGCTTCCCTGCCCTCAAATGATGTCCATCCCATATCACCTTGTTCTCCCTGATTTGGTGTATTCCCATGAGCTCCTAAGTCAAGCCTACCTATTCCACGTTGCTTAATTTCTAATCTTGCTTGAACTTCTGATCTCACGCACAAGACCGCATTGCCGAACATCAGTTCAGGAACCATGACCCCTTTCCTTATTCCTCTAACAACATCATACCTATTGTAATTCCACAGTGCCCTCTTTTTCATTACCGCTGCATTCCTGTTATTTTTAGTCGTCACGTATATTTCGTGTTCCCTTAGGTACTCGGACCCATTGCTTATACATACGCCCAACATATTTGTATTTATCTGTTATCTCTAGCGTGACCTCATTTATTCTAAGCTCACTCCTTTCATTGTCATAAAAAATCATGACTGCTGATTTTCTCTTACTGAATCAGAAATCTAACCTATCTCCCTCATTATCGCAGATGTCCACCAATCTCTGCAAATCTTCCTTGTTGTCGGCCATTAGCACTATATCATCTGCGTACATCAATGCTGGTAGTGCATGTTCAATGAGTTTTCTTTGTTTGACGAAAGAGAGGTTAAAGCCAAGTCCACTTCCCCCTAATTTGGCCTCTAATCCTTGTAGGTACATCATGAATAATAACGGTGACAGGGGACACCCCTGCCTAAGCCCCCGTTTTACCTGTTCTTCCCACTTTATAACTATCTTGCTACCTTTATGAATATCCTTTCAAAGATTAGTGACTACATCTTACACGCATAGTGTGTCCAGTATTCTCCACAATTCCTCTTGAACCACGCTATTGTACGCTCCCTTGATATACAAAAATGCTTGCCACAGGGGCCTGTGTTCCTTTTCTGCTATTTCGATGCACTGCGTCAGTGAGAACAGATTGTCTTCCAACCTCCTGCGTTTCCGAAACCCAATCTGCAGTTCCCCCAGCACCCCCTCACCCTCTATCCATGCCTGCAGTCTTTCCTTCATAATCTCCATCGCCAGCCTGTAGACCACTGATGTCACTGTTATAGGATGGTAGTTGTTTGTGCCAGCTTTTTCCCCATTTTCTTTATAGATCATGCTCGCCCTGCTAAGTTTCCATTCATCGGTAACTTCACCATCGATAATTATTTTGCTCACTGCCTCTCTCAAAGTCTGTTTAGACTTCTGACCCAATGTCTTTATCAGCATAATTGGAATGCCATCTGGGCCTGTTGATGTACTACTAGGAACCCTTTTCTCAGCCCTTTCCCACTCTCGTTGTTAAAATGGAGCCATTGCGCCACTTGATTCATCATTGTCTATTGTGGTGGCACTTCTTTGTTGAAATTTTTCTGTCACCCTTGTTCATATCTAATCAATAGCTTCGTCCTCTTCTAGCCTAGCACCTTGAGCTATAGTTATTCACCTCTGCTCTAGGCTCGCCTCAATTCTTAGGGAGCTTATATGGTTCCAAAATTTAGCAGCTTCTTTCTATCTTTTTTATGTACTTCTGCCAGCCACTGAGCTCCCTTTCTTCTAATCTTTTCATTGATCAGAAGAGATGCATTCCTTCTACAGCTCAGAGAGATTTCCCATTTTCTTTCAACATCATCTGTCGGTTCACCCCGCTGCTTAGCATGTCTGTGTTTCCTAGAGGCTTCCTGACATTTTGCTATGGCTCTCTTAACTTCCTCATCCCACCAACTTTTGGGTTTGTGTCTTCTTTTCCGGGGTGACTTGTCACGCGTCTTAGCAAGCTCTAGCTCAAACAGTCCAATTAGATTATTGTATTTCTACACTGTTTTATTATCCTCCGTGGTTACTTTTTCAATTTGTTTAGTGGCTATTTCAATTTGATTTTCTGTATAAAACTTTTCCCGTAGTTGCTCATCTTGTCTCCTTCCCACTTTCGCTGCTCTTCCGAAACTTAGCTTGATACGTTTGTGATCACTAACCAGACTTCTGGAGCCACCTTCATCTATGTGCATTCCCTTGAGCTTATCATACATCCTATGTGACATCAGTGCGTAATCTATCGTCGACTGCCGCCTTCTCACCTCCCATGTTATTTTCCCTTCACACTTCCCGGTACTGTTGCAAATGATCAAATCAAGCCCTTCACACATATCCATGATATGTTTGCCTGTCGGGTCGGTATACCCATCTATATCTTTTATGTCCGCATTCATATCTTGTAGTAGAATTATCTCGCACTCTCCTCCTACCTCCTGAATGTCCTTTGATATACACTCTACTAGTGCCTGGTTTTTTCCTCTCTGGTCTTTGGTCCCGCCAACAAGTAAACGAAACCAAGGAGCGTCATTTGCCCTGCCACTTTACCTTTTAGCCATTAATGTTCCTTGCACTCCTGCTTGACCCTTTGCCATTCTGAACTTTTATGAATGAATACCCAATACCACCACCCCCCACTTATGCTGCCTTCTGTTCTAATACAATATTCCCACGCGTAGTCCGGATTGTTAGGAGGTTGTTCCATGTCCCTGAGATGTGTTTCTACAAAACCGTATACCATCGGTCTCTCTTTCCTTAGTTGTTCTTCTATCTCTTTCCACTTCAGCCTGTTCCTACCACCCTGCATGTTACTATACTATATGTCTGAATTGGCTCGGAACTCGTGGCTACGTCTTTTTCTGCCCCCAGACTCTACCTATCTAAGATACTAGTGCCACTTTAGAATCGTATCTGTCCATACCACTTGTCAAAGAGTCTCCCTGGTTGTTTTCCTCGTTACTAGCTATCCTGCACCCTGAAAAGCCCGCTAGCGCCCCAAAAAAGCTTCTGCGCATTTTGCAACTCGCCAACCCACCTCATAACCTAGCCGCCCATCAAAGTGAATTCTGTCTCGTTGAAAACCACCGCACCTATACCCTCTGTTTATTTCCACCACCTCAAAGGTTTTCTCTCGACTCATCCGCCATATCTCTTGGTTTTCATTGACAACCGCTCTTTGCATGTTGCTATCACGTATCTTGCTCTTTGCAGGTTGCTACCTGTGCCTGAGGAGAAGTTGTGCGCATGTCATCGATGCCTTTCGCCAGTGTGGTTGCTGGCGCTGCTGTATCTTCATTTAAGGCATCGTTTAAACCACCTGAAGTTATCACGATTTCCGTCTATCAGCTGTTGTTTTGAGTTTGCGCTCGCTTACCTCATGACTGCTTCCAGCTTGCGTTCTCAGAACGCCCCTACTGCAACCCTCCTTCACCTCTTACCCTCCTTTGATGGCTTCTGTGCATCGATTTATATTCGAGTCCCCGGCGATTATCACATGCTGTGGCTTTTCAGCTGAAGCGTCTTGCACCTGGGGGTTACTTGCACCTGTGACACCGGCTGCTTTTTCCCCTCCCAACCACACCACTACTTCGTGAAGCCTGGCCTGGCGACAATTGAACCAGCTGAACCTGTTTTTTTCAAACTTTCTTGCTCTTTCTTATCCGTCGTTCTGGTTGCCGGTTCTCTACTGTTCTCTCCGTAGGCCGCTCCTCTGTTACCTTGGCTAGCGCTTCCTTGGCGTACTTCAGCCTTTCTCCCATTGCCCTCGTTTTCTCTTGCCCTGTCGCCAACGCAGTCTCGAGCTCAGTGATTCTCATCAACAGCTCACTCAGGTCAACCATCATTTTCTCCATTTTTTTCTCGACCTCACATTACCTACACTTGGCGTCAGCCTCTTCTCCATCCGCTTCTACATTTGGGTCCACTTTCAAATCCACTGTACATCCTGAACACTTTACAGTCTTTTTAACCATGTCTTTCTGACACCACTTGGCCCTTTGACTTGTCTCACTCGATAACCACAAAACTCGAGCCCTGCCCTACGAAAAAGAGAAAGTCTAAGCTCTACTACAAAAATTTGCGTGTTCAATGTATGTGGACCTCCCCCACGGGGTGGCAAAAAACAAAAAAAAAACAAAAACAAACACACACACGCGCAAACTAACAAATACCTGGAGACTGACCCCCGAAAAAGCCGTAAAATAAAACAAGTGCTACAAAGATTTTAACTGCTGCCTTTTAAATATAAAGACAAGCTCAAAACATTCAAAACCACTTATCTGCGCAGTCGATCGGGAGCGCTCAAAAAACACGTCCATCCACCGTGTTGTCCGGACTGTTCTATTCCCCATATAGAAGCACCGCCATCCAGTGGACGTTCCAAGGACTAAACGAGAGGTGGCACATGCACACTTTCTTACGGCTTGTGCTTCGGGTCTTCTTCCCACCTTTAACCACCTCGAGTTTATGGTATATACTAGTTCACTGTATTCATGGCACTGCGGCCCAACGCTCGCTAAACCTTTCTAAAACCAAGGAGGTTACGCCCAGTGAATATACGTAGCAACCTTTACCTGTCGCATAGTGCTCAATGTGCATGCCAATGGCTGCTAATGGGAAATAAGAGGCAGGAGGACTTGGCTTTTACTTTCTTACGGCTTGCGCTTCGTATCTACTTCCCACCTTTAACGACCTCGAGTTCATGGTTTATACTACCATATACTACCAGTATATACTACCATATACTCGAGTATATACTACCATATTCTCGAGTTCATGGTTCATTCTATTCATGGCACTGCCGCTCAACGCTCGCTAAACCTTTCTAAAACTAAGGAGGTTACACCCAGCGAATATAACGTAGCAACCCTTTCTTGTCAGATAGTGCTCAATGTACTTGCCAATGGCTGCTAATGGGGATCGCAGCGTGCGCGTTAACTGAAAGCCAAATGCTCTTGTCTCTCATTGCTCATTAGCGGCCATTGACATGTACATTAAGCTATATTTTTTATTGTTCAACAACGCACAACAAAATCTCTCACTGGCACCACCTTGAAGGTCAAAATGTTATAGTTGTTACACACTACAACGGCTACGAGGGACGAACGAGTGTCGCTATAAAAGGCTTCGCTCCTAAAACCACGCATCTACACGAAGTCAATGATTACAAATAGGCTTCATGTCCTTTGAACAGTTCATTTAATTAACAAACAGGATCCTGGGGGATCATGCCTGCTCCTGATTACCTCACTTTGATGGTTTAAAACTGGGGGCGTGATGTTCGCTCAGATATATGGCTGGACCAGCCGTATTCTAAAGGCAACAACAAGTACTTAGGTTTCGAGATTTAGATTCACGCTAAGAAAAAAAATGGCAGATTCCACGTACAGTGGTAATCGATGATATGCGTAGCACGAATGAGGAAGGTTGATATGTCAACTTAAGATCACCTCAACGTTTTGAGGTGGAGGTAAATTATGCCGGACACAACTTTCGTGTCATGATTACCATGCTTGGATGTGTCGTTTACCTTCGTCATCTATTCACGTCACGTGATGCCAAATTTAGTATATGTGATACTAGTGAAACGGCCGTGAGCACGGTTTGAGCCTGGCATGCCGCCATGTTTTACAGGACATGTTCTTGCATGACACGCGTCTCACGATTATCATGTTTGCACCAGTGATATACCTTCGCCATCCATTGACGTCACCTAAACCCCAATTTGGTATATGTGGAGCTAGCGAAATGACCGCGAAAGCATCATGAAGGGCCCAATATACTCCAACGTGGCATTGACGCACGCGCATGCTGGGCACAGCGACGCTATACGTTAGCACAAGGCGATAACTTTATAGTCTCATGCCAGGCGTGACCAGCGCGACCAGCGTCCGTCAGCGCGAAATGCGACGTGCTGCATTTCGCGTCTATGCGTTAATCAGGCAGCACTTCGTCTGCCCCTTTTCGTGACGGAGGGACGCCGGACGCGCTGAAACGCGCATGCGTCAAAGCAATGCAGCGTGGCATGCCCCCGCGATACGAAACGAACGCCGGCGCGCATGCACGCCGTGTCACGTCCAAGTGTATTGGCACCTTGACTGTGGTTGTAGTCATGTTGTCACATGACAGGCATCTTATAATCATCATGTTTGCACTAGTCACATACCTTCGTCATCCATTGGCATCACGTAATACCAAATTTGGCATATTTGGCATATGTCACGTAACATGACTACAAGCCACACTCATGATGCGCTCGCGGCCGTTTCGCTAGCTTCGTGTTATGTCGTGCAAGTCGTGCTTCGTGCAAGTCGTGTTACGTGAAGCTAGCGAAACGGCCTCGAGCGCATCATGAGTGTGGCATGTAGTCATGTTATGTGACATGCATGTCGTGATTATCACGTTTGGATGTGTCATTGACCTATGTCGTCCGTTCGCGTCACGTAAAACAGAGTTTGGTACATGTGAAGCGAGCGATACAGCCGCTATTGCATCATGAGCGTGGCGTGTAGTCATGTTGTTACAACACACGCATCTCATGATTATCGTGTTTGCCCCAGTGACATACCTTCGTAATTTATTCACGTGCAGTAATAGCAAATTTTGTAAATGTGAAAATAGCAAAATGGCCGCTAGCGCATCATGAGCGTGGCCTGTATTCAGGTTGTTACATGACACGCATGTCATATTTTTCATGTTAGGGTCTGTCGCTTGTGTTCGCCATGCAATCATGTCATACCATACCAGTTTTACAACATGCCATGTGAACGGAACTACTGCAAGAACAGCAAGATGATGAAATGTAAATCATGACATTCACGACACACATATCACGATTTTCATCTTATGACTAGTCAAATATGCTCATCATACAGGTATGTTATACCATACCAAGCTTGGTACCGATACCATTATTCAAACGGCCAGGAGAGATAAAAGTCGTAGGCAGATAGATAGATAGATAGATAGATAGATAGATAGATAGATAGATAGATAGATAGATAGATAGATAGAATACTCAATGTTGCCGGAGTTCGCGAAGAAATGGTTCGCATTTAAAACTTCCGTAATAAAAACAGCGAGGATTTCTCTATACTGTGGAACCATGTCCGCGCATCTCTTGGCCTTGACGATTTCCCCGCAAATCCGAAAACAGACACACCAATAACGTGGTACACAGTAACTGTGACGGAACGACTGCACCATCTTCGTTGTAAATTTCACGTTTGCAGTTTGCCCTGCAGTAGAGCCTTCAAATTCATTAGAGATGCACGCTTAATAGTTCGCACTTTGTCAGAAGACGAACTTCTCTGAAAATAGGCTGGACCATCCACGGAAAGCGTTGTGCCCGTTGTTGCTATTCTATACTTGCCTTCCAGACAGTCGCTAATGGTTTCTGTTATAGTTTGCGCACTTTGACAATGTCAATAACGTAAATGCAAAGCAACAAAACCGTATTACCTCAGATTTTAGTAACTGTATCCTATTCCAGAAAATAGTTTTGTGACAATAATTATTTATGGTTTCGTAATGTTGTAAATAATTGTGATCAGCTGTTTTTTCAACGAATGCAAGTAGGGATAAGAAGCAACAAAAAGGAAGTGAGACGGGAAGTAGGGTGTTCGGAGGAAAGTCCGAGGCAAGAAAAAGTGATTAGCGCAGCATGAACAGCAGTGAGACGATGACAAGATAAGCAAAGGCAGGTAAGTGCGTGAAGAGAAAACCGATAGCCGTGGCCGCGGTGGCCAATACGTACGTTTGCGCCGACTTCGTGGAGCCGCGGGCGGTGGTGCAATAGAAAGGATGCCGTGTCTGCCGAAAGCAAGATGCGCAGATGCCAGACAGATGGTCCAATCTGATGAAGTCCCCGTGATCACGACATCACCCAGAGAGAGCCAAAGTATATTTTCAATCACAATGATGTGACATAGTCTCGTATGTTAAGGAAGGTCATGATAACGCGTTTAATATGACGAGCAACAGTGAGGGGGGTGGGGGTGGATCGGTTGAAATGTTGGAATAAATGATGGATTGAAAGGTATTGAAATAATAAGGAACTTAGTGCGGGTGTTTTGCTCTATGGCTCACATGCTCTGGCGATGTCCCGCGCTGCCTAACAACATTCTCTCAAGTGAAGCCGAATCGCAGGAGGCCGTAAGAAGTACAAAACTCAGCAGGCAAATCCAGGCAGTCAAGAGGGCCCAGGAACGGGCGGAGCGTCAGGCGTTCTGTCCTCTACGTGGGCGCGGCCAGCGGTTTCAACGGCCCCTCGTTAGAGGGTCCTGCAGTAACTCCTCCGGTTCTATTAAAGTTCATTGTCTGTATGTCTGTCTGTCTGTCTGTCTGTCTGTCTGTCTGTCTGTCTGTCTGTCTGTCTGTCTGTCTGTCTGTCTGTCTGTGTCTGTCTGTCTGTCTGTCTGTCTGTCTGCTTGGGCGAGTGTTAATAAAAACAGTGTAGGGAACTATGCGAACGACGACGAAGCAGCAAGAAACGGCAAGCCACAGCGTTGGTGCACACGCGTGACCCGAGTTTGCGCTTGTTTTGTATTTTCAGCCTGTTGACGTTCCTCGCTCTTCTGGCGTTTCTCGGCCTTCCAGTAGGTCTGTACGTAAATAAACTACGTGACATCTGGTGGAGGTGTTGGGTACTCCCGTACAAACCTTGAACTTCGCTCCTGTAAGCTTCCGCCTCTACGTGACATGAACATGGCCACCGAGACACCTCTCCAGGTGGGACCTCCGACCGTCTATGTCACTTGCGGTGCCGTGTATCCTCAACGAGATGCTCTTATCTTCATGGGCTCCACTGAGTCGGACGTCGAAGATTGGTTGGCGAGGTATGACAAAGCCGGCGCAAGTAACAATTGGGACGACCCAAATAAGCTGGGCTACATCAAGTTCTACCTTGCGGACACCGCGCAATTGTGGTTTAATAACCACGCAGCTGACATTCCTACGTGGTCTGTCTGCATTCAAGGTTGCTATTACGGACGTCTTTGGACGACCTGTGGCACGCAAGCTTCAAGCCGAGCACCGTTTACGTCACCGTGCACAGCAACCAGGCGAGACCTACACGGGCTACATTGAAGATGTGTTGCATCTATGCAAACGCGTCAACACTACTATGCCTGAGGAAGAAAAAATCAGGCACATTTTGAAAGGCATTGACGACGGTGCCTTTCAGATGTTTCTTGCGAGAAATCCCCCAACAATTGCTGTGCTCGTTTCTCTCTGCCAGAGCTTCGATGAGTTGCGTAGGCAGCGCGCAATTGCTCGTCAAACTCTCACGACACCAGACACGCTCGCAAGCTTGCACCTAGTAGCCCATCCTACCGATCAGCAGCCGCTGCTTTCGACAATCAAGGACTTCGTACGCGAAGAGGTAGCGCGCCAGCTGTCACTGCTGCCACTGACACATGAACCCGCGCAAGCTTTGGCACCAGACTTCCAACACGCCATTCAGACCCAAGTCGCTGAGGCCCTTCCACCGATGCATCAGCAACCACCTGTCACTACGCCTCTCACATACGCCACCGTCGCTGCTCGGCCTAGGCAACAGCGTATGCCGTATGCTACACCTGCCACGCCGCCCTATGTCGTGCCTACAACCCCAATTGCTGCGTCACATCCCTACGCGAGATCTTCAGCTCCATTTTACCGTCGCTCAGACGCTTGGAGGATGCCGGATAACAGGCCCATCTGTTTCGCCTGTGGTATCGCTGGACACGTCGCCCGCCACTGTCGCCGAGATCCCCCGCCAGTTGACACCGTGGGCAGGCCTATTGCGTCGTCGTTTAGGACGGCATCAAGGTACACCACTGACGGTCATCGACCCTACGCAAACCATCGGTCGCCATCGCCCCGACGACGCTCCCTGTCACCTATGCGTCGCCGACTTGCTACGGAAGAGGGAAACTGATCGCTTCAGCTCCGGAGGCAACAGCTGCATACAATTCGAACTGCTTAAGGCCTCCATCTTTCTCGCTGCAAAACGTTATCGACGTCAATGTTGAGGGGACCACCGCACAAGCGCTTATCGATACAGGAGCCGCCGTTTCCATAATCGTGAGGCCTTATGCCGCAAGTTGAAAAAAGATGACGACGCCTCTCTCGGGCCTGATGTTCCGCACGGCCAACTCGCAGTGCATAGATCCTACAGCTGTGTGCGCTGCACGTGTCATTATCCAAGGTCAAGTTTATGCCATTGAATTTTTTGTGCTTGCATGATGCTCCCACGAAGTCATTCTTGGGTGGGACTTTCTTTCGCGTCATCGGGCCATCATAGATTGCTCACGTGCAGAAGTTGCGCTTACACCGCTGCCAACCTCTTGTTTGGTAGATTCTCTTTTGAAGCTTATAAACTTGTCGTTGTTGCAGACACGGAAATAGCACCGAGAACATCCACCCTTGTAGCCCTGACCTGTACGGCGGCTCCTGCCGAAACTGTTTTGTTCACTGCGTCTGACGTATTTACCCGCCGCCGTCGCCTACACCTGCACTTTGCCATACTCACCGTGGAACCCGGTGCTACCGCCATGCTCGTTGCAAACTCGCTATCGTCGCCAGTTACCTTACTTCGCGGAGAACGTATGGGTAACATACAAGACGTTGACCTCTTGCGCCCTCTGGAGTTCGCCGAACACCCACCTCACCTCCAGATCAATGCTATGACGCCACCTGTGGCCACACTGCCCGCGCAAGACTCATTCCAGCCATCTGTTGCCGCTGAGCCATCGCCGACACAGACGCGAACTCTTGTCCCTTCTTTGAGAGTTCCGTTCTGCCTTCGATTGCGCTCAACCATCTTTGGGTCGCACAGCGAACATCACGCACCACATTGACACCGGTACTTATACTCCCTTACGCCAACGACCATATCGAGTGTCAGCGGAAGAGCGCCGTATTATCAACGAACAAGTTGACGATATGCTCAAGCGTGGTGTCATCCAGCCATCGCACAGCACTTGGTCATCCCCTGCTGTACTTGTGCGCAAAAAAGATGGGTCTATCTGATTCTGTGTCGACTACCGCCGGCTCAATAAGATAACTCGAAAAGATGTGTACCTGTTGCCACGCATCGACGATGCTCTCGATTGCTTGCAAGGAGCAGAATATTTCTCCTCTTTAAATTTACGCTCAGGATATTAGCAAGTTTCAATATCTGATCCTGACCTTTCAAAGACTGCATTTGTGACACCTGATGGGCTGTATGAGTTTAACGTCATGCCGTTTGGACTCTGCAACGCCCCAGCTATTTTCGAGCGGATGATGTACACCATCCTTCGCGGCTACAAGTGGAACACGTGCCTCTGCTACCTGGACGACATCGTCGTTTTTTCTCGCGACTTTTCGACTCACTTTGTTCGTCTTCGTGCTATTCTCACGTGTCTCACCTCTGCTGGCCTTCAACTTAACATCAAGAAGTGTAATTTTGCCGCACGTCAGCTCACTATACTGGGTCACGTCGTCTGCAAAGAGGGTGTTCTCGAGGATCCGGCGAAACTGAGCGCCGTGGCCGACTATCCAAAGCCCGATTCCATCAAGACGCTTCGAAGTTTTATCGGCCTGTGCTCATACTTTCGTCGATTTGTGCGCAACTTCTCTTCCATCATCGCGCCTCTTACCAACCTGTTGACAACTTCCAAAGGCATTTCTGCTTGGTCAAAAGAGTGCGACGAATCCTTCTCCGCGCTTCGGCGGTTATTATCATCACCTTCAATACAACGTCATTTTTACCCCGATGCGCCTACGGAGGTCCACACCGAAGCCAGTGGTGTTGGTATTTGTGCTCTGTTGGCTCAACGAAAACCAGGATACCAAGAATACGTGGCCGCTTACGTGAGTCGAACCCTCAAGAAAGGAGAGTGTAATTATTCCGTCACCGAGAAAGAGTGCCTCGCAATTGTCTGGGCTTTGACGAAGTTCCGCCCATACCTTTATGGCCGCCCTTTCCAAGTCGTCACGGACCACCACGCTCTATGCTGGCTATCATCGCTCAAAGACCCGTCAGAAATCTGCTCAGAAATCTGTACTGCTTTCCACAACGACCCACAAAGCGCTCACGCCGGCGCTCTCAAAACGTACAACCGTCTACGTCAGCGGTACTACTGGCGCGGCATGTACACATTTGTTCGCAAGTACGTACGTGATTGTACTGCATGCCAACAACGTAAAGCCCCACCTCAACGCCCTGCCAGTACACTTCAGCCTCTGCCCTGTCCAGCGCGTCCATTTGACCACGTTGGCATCGACTTATACGGACCACTTCCCACGTCGTCTTCTGGAAATATGTGAATAATTGTAGGCGTGGACCACCTCACGCGTTACGCCGAGACGGCAGCACTACCCGCAGCAACCACGAGGGAAGTTGCGTTTTCCATCTCGCAACTTTGTTCTTCGCCATGGTGCTCCCCGCGAACTTTTGAGCAACCGGGGGCGTGTTTTCTTGTCTGATGCCATTCAAGCCTTGCTCGCTCAGTGCAACTTGGTTCATCGCATGACGACAGCATGTCACGCGCAGACGAATGGCCTCACAGACCGATTTAATCGCACTCTCGGTAAAATGTTGACGATGTACACAGCTTCAGACCAGACAAATTGGGGCACCGTCCTTCCATTCGTCACGTATGCGTCTAACACCGCGACGCACGCGACAACAGGGTTTTCCCCTTTCTTTCTGTTGTACGGACGCAAACCATCGTGCACGCTGGACACTATCCTCCCATACACGCCCCACTCCTCTGAGTACACTGCAATTTCTGTTGTTGCCAGGTACGCCGAAGATTGCAGACGATTGGCCCGTTCACTGACAACCGAGGACCAAGGCCACCAGAAACTACGGCATGACACCGACCGACATCTCTGTACTTTCACGACTGGTGCTCTCGTTTGGCTCTGGATTCCACTAAGCACTCCAGGTCTTTCGTCAAAATTACTGGCATGATATACCAAGAGTCATACCGCATTCTCGCCTGTACGTCACCAGTCAATTATGAGGTTGAGCCTTTGACACAGTCTCATGACTTACGCCGTCGTGGCCGAGAAATTGTGCATGTGAGTCGCCTTAAGCCGTATTACGACCCCGCTATAGTGGCTACGCCTTAAGTCGCCAGGTTGGCTCCGCTATTCACCGGGGGCCAATGTAGGGAACTATGCGAACGACGACGAAGCAGCGAGAAACGGCAAGCCACGGCATTGGTGCACACGTGCGACCCGAGCTTGCGCTTGTTTTGTATTTTCGGCCTGTTGACGTTCCTCGCTCTTCTGGCGTTCCTCGGCCTTCCAGGTCTGTACGCAAATAAACTACGTGGCAAAAGAAAAATACATATTGAGAAATATAGAAATGATTAAGGAACTAGGGATGCTTGTAAGAGTTCATTCTCAGGCAACAAGGAGAATATTTCCCGCTAGATAGAGAAAGTGGGTAGACTAGGCAACGAAAGGGTGGGCAGAGCAGCCAGATGAGTGTCCGGTGTGCCACCGTATTTAGATGAATACGTGGACAGGTGATTAAAGACACATAACGCCAAGAGTGCTGCTTCATGTGAGAGTACACGATCAGAGCAGCCCACTGAAACTGACTTTTGCCTTCGCAGATAGTTAATCAAATTTTGGATATCAATAATTGAGGGGTAACAATTACTTTTATCATCAAATAAAAGTTACTCCATCTCCCGATAAACGGAATTAAGTATAGATGAGAAGCAGCGGGCACTAACGCTTACAATGGGCAAAGAAAAAGTGTAGAAGATAATGTACCTCTCTCCGAGGGAGGGAAATAGTAAGGCATTAAACGGTGCCGAGAGCAAGACGTTGATGTCGCTAAGATGAATCGCCCTAATTTCACCGGCAGCCTGGCCATGAATCATTCGGGACGGACAGCTATTGAATTTCTGCGTCCCACATCTACTGCGTCCTTCTGGCATGGCGCCGTACAGCTCGGCAATGCAGCGACGTGCAGATTGTTTGGAGTCTCCTTCTTTCCCTGGGAGCCTTTTGCGCGAGGCAGTGACTATGGGGATGGGGCCCGTGAACGCAGTACCATCGTTAGAGGGATGGGGACTGTCAGCGTAGTGTAATCGTTAACACAGGGATGGGGCCCGTCAGCGCAGTATTATCGTTAGAGTGAGGTGCCCGTCCGCTTAGTGCAGTCGTGATTCGGTGACGTGGACTGTCAGCGTAGCACTATCGTTAGAATAACGGGGCCCATCACGGTAGTGAAATCGTAGCAGTGACGGGGCCCGTCATAACAGCGATGCAGCTACAGTGACGCGCCCCGTCACTGTAGTGTAATGATAAAAGTGAAGGAACCCGTTGCCGTCAATTTGTTGTAGTTTTAGACGCCACCGTCTAGCTGTTGTCGTGTCGTAGTGTGTTGGTGCGCAGTTGGGGATGCGGTCGTGCCACGGGTCGTCAGCTCGCATGCCGGTTTTGTTGCTTTTGACTTTTTTTTACGGTAAAGTGTTACGATTGACTTTACTGGTGTCACGGGGGTGTTATTTGTTTTGTTTTGGTTTTTTCAAAAAGGTAATGTCGCTAATTGCGACGATTGTTGACAGCCCTACCGCGTTGATTTGTCGAGGCGCAGTGGGGTATACGCTGTTGGTGTGCAACGTATGATGCGTTGTTAGTTTGTTACTTCAGTTTGAAACGCACTGACGAAGTAAACTTTTCTGTTTGTTTCCTGATTTTAGTTGTTTCGAGTAGTGCTGCCTATTTTAAAGAGAGAATCACGTTGGGTAACATTATAAAGTGCATTGATGGGAGGAGCCGCTGGCCAGCGATAACCTGGCCAATCAGCCGAGTCTGTGCTGCAGGTTCTCGCTTTTACTATTACACTACACTCACGGGCCCCATCATCATGCCTTTGCGCGACGCCCATTGAGTTGTCTCACGTTTGTTTTAGATATATTGTATGCCTCGGGACAATACCTTTCCTGCCTTTCTGGTAATCCTATGTCCCTTTATTGATAAAGTTTACAAGAGAGCTTTAAGTCTCAAAGTATCCCGTTGATTCAATTGAGATTTAGTATAATGTTAGAAATTGGCAAAATTGGCAGATGCCAATCGTGAAAAGTGCACTGTGTTTGCAAATGGTTCAATAATTTAGAGCAGATATGCTGTCTGGCATGGGGAAAGAGGCGAGACCATGAATCACTGACTAAAACAACATTCTCTGTTAATAATCTGGTAAATAATGTTTTTGCATTACAAGAGCAGGGGAAGAAATAAACTTTTATTAAAAAAATTTATTTATCTGAGCCTTTGTCTCACATGAGGGGCGTTGAAGTTTTAAAAAGTAAAATGGAATAACGAAGAAGGCATTTGTAGCCTGCGTTAGTACAAAACCTTTATAGGCTATCAGAGTGTTAAAACTAATAATTGAATAGGTTTTACGCGACCTAAACAGAATTTTAATCATCACGCACACCACAGAGATGAGCTCCAGAAAAACTTAGACAAGCAGGAGGTTTATACAATGCATGTATTGACATCTAAGGACACTGGCACTACTTCAATGTCCCTATACCACTCTTCGCATTGCTGCTACTGCTCTTGAGAATCGAACCCGTCTACTATGCTTTTATCAGCTGGTTAAAAAAAACATAGTGTATAGCAAGGAGATCTCAACTTTATGAACACAGCGCAACGTGCGGATCATATCTAGGCGTTAGGGTGCCTAGCAGACTGCGAGTTGTACTTTGAGGCTTGGTTCACGGAAATTCGCGTATAAGTCCAGCAAGATGTGTCAATATACAGGCTTTGTTCACTTTGCGAATTGTGGGAGTGATAACTTGACATCCACCCACTCGTTCCAAAAGACTGCAAAAACGACAGCATATCTGGAAAGTGAACGATGATTAGTGGGCAAAGCAACAAGGGACCACTTAGTAACACCTATCGGGGGCAGTACGCGTAGCAATATAGCCAAGCAGGGACTAGCTGGAAGCACAAGTTTTTATTTTCATTTTTATCTAAAAAACTAATTTATCGAATGATGAGGCCTAGCGCTCCCGTCTGCTATGGTCTTGATTAGCTCCCTTTGTACAACGATTGACCGAGATTTGCGTTGGTCCTGAGAACGAACATGGTCCCAGGACTAATTGTTCGTTAAGTAAGAAGGCTTCCTTTCTGAAAAATCCACATGAATTTTCTAGTATCTTCACACGCGGACAAGTGGACGTGAAAAGCACCGCTTGAGAACTCTACCCTGACTTAAACAGAATTCTTCAAAGCTTATTTGCTATTTATTTGCAAGCTTGTTAAGGACTCCCAGCAGCATTGCAATAACTGTCATGTGGTTCGAAACTGCTTTGGGCTTTAGCAGCTCTCGATTGACGTGTGTCGTAAAGAAAGTATTTCATCACATCTTACGGTGGTGTTCGAAACTTGACTAAAGTTTCCTACTGTGGCCTCACAATGACTCAACTGTGAGGCGACAGCGAGAAAAACGAAACCATATAGAGAATAACGAAAAGCGGAGCTTTGGGGAAGACCGCGCTAGTCTCCCAAGGTTGTTTTTTATCAAGGGCTCGCATACTTCATTTACTATTAATCGTCAACATAAAAAAAACAATGGTAGATAGTCATTATTACGAACTAAGTATGAACAGTTTTTAGCACGCTTCATTTCAGGGACGTTTCTCCTTTTTCGAGCGAAAGCGCGAGGGCCACCGTCATATAAGCTGTAACAAAATATCAACTGTAATGACAGGCTTATTCGCGTGAGGCTTAGAACTCAGGCCTTTGCATAACAAGAAAATATATTAATAAAAATGTTGTCTTTTACTGAATTACACTGCAAGTCATTCACGGCCCGTCTAAGAGTGGTACATAAATACAGAAAGTACATGCAGGAATACAGGAAGCGCTGTCAAAAACTCACAGGGGAAATTCCATGTACGGTATGAACTTTATGAATAAGTTGTGAACAAATTTATGTACAAAATATTATATTTCACTTAATTTTTGCGAAATACTGCATTTGAATCGTTTGGAATGTATCGTTTGGAACAAATTATTGTTCGTGAGCGTTTACACGACATATTTGGCGGATTGATTTAGAGTTATTTTGTCGCACTAGACTTTTGTATATACATCCCAGGCAAGTAAGGAATTTTCAGAAACATTGTACAACCAGCGCAAAAAAAATCATGCGTTACTGGCTGGACCCACATACGCACATAAGCTCTCAAAATAATGTGCGTGAATATTAACTCGATAATAGTGGTTTTTAAGAATCAGAGGCAAGTCCACCTATAAATGGAACACTTACGCGCAGTGGCTAGCGAAATTTTCCTGTCTTGGAAAAGCATAGGCGCCTTCGTTTGCACAAGACGACTAATGGCTGTAAGTTTTGTCTCCTCTTTAAAGACCATCACCATGCAACAAACCAAGTTTTCACGTACCCCTGCAGTTGTGGCACCAGCAATACTAAACTGGCTAATATGAGTGTTCCATTTAACAGCAGACCGTATTGTACATCCACATAGGCATCACCTCTGAGATAGGTCGTTCGGCTCTTCAGAAGTGGTAGGCGGGCAACAGGAGTTTTTCTCTCTCTCTTTTTTTTGCTGGAAAGCGCTGTCATCTGGTGCCCTCCTGTACCTGTGACAGTGTTCTCAAATGCCTTTAGGTATCTCAGTTTGAGGCCTTCAGTATTCTCAATACTGCACGCGCGTAGTATTCCAAAAGCTAAGCGTTCCGGTTGAACAGCTCTGTTCAACCGGAACTCGGTCTCACTTGTTTTGATCGATTGATTGATTTTTGAGGTTTACCGTCCCAAAACCACGATATGATTATGAGATAGGCCATAGTAGAAAGCTCTGGAAATGTCGACCACCTGGGGTTCTTTAACATGCACCCAAATGTGAGCACACAGGCCTACAACATTTCCGCCTCCATCGGAAATGCAGCCGCCACAGACGGGATTCGATCCCGTCACCTGCGGGTCAGCAGCCGAGTACCTTAGCCACTAGACCACCGCGGCGGGGCAATAATGATATCACTGGTGCCACGTTAAACATCATTTCAAACGCTGCATTATGCAGCTGGAGAGAGGACTGCCATGACTTGTATTAGCACAACATTGTCTTTGCTCCCGTGGCGAACACACTGAAGATGGATCAGTAAGACGTCGGTAATGTTTGTTCCAGGCATTCCGCATAATTTTTCTTTTTGATTTTTCTCCTTTGTCACTGTACAAACGGAGATTAACCTAAGCCACTGGTTTCTTGCAGCACAATATGCAATGATCTATTTGTTTAAACCTTCTGCGCATATCTGTTATTATTTCACGTTCGTACGCTCACGGCTGTGACTGATAACGAGGTCGCTGCATTATTAGTACTCTCCGAAGTAATTAGCATTGAGATCACATGGCGAGAACCTTAGCGGCCAACGTTAACGGGTTCAAATACTTGATGTTCGACATCTTGTGAAAGCCAGCTCCCTTGGCTTTTATAAGTTAAGCTTGGCGACACCTGCTATGCAGAAATAAAAGCGAAACAAAAAAATGAACATCAAGAGCAAGCATGTAGAAAACGGGTGGTTATGCATGCGCGAACAGCAGCTGTAACTGACGTTGGCACCTATTCACTCGATGGCTTTCGCGGCAAAGGCACATACACTTTGGAACTATGGTACTGCAATACCCCACCCCCTCCATACTCTACTTTTAAATGCGAAGCATTTCTTAGCGAACTTTGGCGGCTTTGAGCATATCTATCTATCTATCTATCTATCTATCTATCTATCTATCTATCTATCTATCTATCTATCTATCTATCTATCTATCTATCTATCTATCTATCTATCTATCTATCTATCTATCTATCTATCTATCTATCTATCTATCTATCTATCTATCTATCTATCTATCTATCTATCTATCTATGTGGCCGCCTACGACTTTCAGCTCTCCTCGCCGTTTCGATTATGGTATCGATACCAAACTTGGTATGGCATAACATGACTATATGAAGAACATATCTGACTAGTCATAACATGAAAGTCATGAAATGTATATCATGAATGTCATGATTTACATTCCATGGTCCTGCAGCTCCTGTGGCGGTTTCGTTCACATGGCATTTTGCAAAACTGGTATGGTATGGCATGATTGCATGGCAAACATAAGCGACAGACCATAACATGAAAATCATGACATGCGTGTCATGTAACAACATGACTACATGCCACTCTCATGATGCGCTCGCGGCCGTTTCGCTAGTGCCACATCTACCAAATACGGTATTACAGTACGTAAACGGATGACGAATGTATGGGACTGCTGCAAACATGATAATCATGAGATGCGTGTCATGTGAAACGGGGTTTATTGGCGCAAGTAGTACTTGCACAGCAGGTCTATTGATGCGGAAAACAGGCGGCAGCAACGGACCCAGGAATCACAACACTCAGGGCAAACGCTAGCGCTTGGCTCCTCTCGCTAAAGGCGTGACCCACTGCGGCACACAATCTTCTTCCTCTCTACAATACCCCGGCGATGAAGACGAGCCATCCTGGCAAGTCAAGGTGACGAGAGTAGGAGAGGGTCGTGATATGGCTTGAGACGACTCACGTGGACAGTCTCACGACCAAGGCATCACCTGTCTGTAGATGGCGTGACCGGCTCGATCACGTATGTGACATGAGATCGACGTTCGACGACGCGATAATGACCGTGAAACTTGGGGCCAAACTTAAACGATAGACCTGGGGAGTGGAAGGGCAGTCGGAGCCAGACGAGCGAGCCCACGGCAAAAGTCTCGACTTGCTGGTCGCGGTCGTGGCGGTCTTTTTCGAGTGCTTGCTTGTCCGAGGTGAATGATCGGGCCAACTGACGACACTCTTCAGCGTGGGGTACAATTTCAGAGAGAGGGTAGAACTCTGAGACGTCAGGACGATACGGCGAAACGGTGTCAAGGGTGGAGCATAGCTCATGCCCATATAAAAGAAAGGCGAGAAGCCCGTGGTTGACTGCGTCGCGGTGTTGTACGCATAAGTCACAAATGAAAGAATAGCATCCCAGTTCAATTGGTCGAAATTGACATACATGGCGATCATGTCTCCTAGAGTTCGGTTGAAGCACCCAGTTAGACCGTTGGTCTGCGGGTGGTAGGCTGTAGAGGTGCGGTGCACCGTGCGGCATGCCCTAAGGAGTTGTTTTACAACTTCGGATAAAAAGACGCACCCTCGATCACTCAGTAGTTCACGTGGTGCCCCATGACGCAGTACGAAGCGTCGCAAGACGAAGTTGGCTACGTCACGTGCACCAGCCGTAGGTAGTGTAGCTGTTTCAGCATACCTCGTAAGATGGTCGACCACGACAATGATCCATCGATTTCCAGTGGGAGTGTACGGAAGGGGACCATATAGATCGATTCCAACGTGGTCGAAAGGGCGTGCCGGAAACGGTAGAGGCTGTTATAGTCCGGGTGAATGGCCGCTGTCTTTCGTCGTTGGCATAATGAACAGGACCGAATGTATTTTTGTACAAAGGTGTACATACCACGCCGGTAGTAACGCTGGCGGATCCGGTGATATGTTTTTAACACACCAGCGTGAGCATGTTGTGGGTCGGCGTGAAAATACGCACATACATCAGATCGCACGTGGCGTGGTATAACCAAGAGCAATTTACGACCATCCGCGTGGTAGTTTCTGCGGTATAGTTGCGCATCCCGTACCTCGAAATGTGTGGCTTGCCGGCGAAGAGCGCGTGGATACGCAGACATTGAGGAGTCGGAAAGAATGTTAACGAGAGATTTTATGTTTAAGACGGAAATGGGCCACTCCATGGCATCTGTGTGCACTTCAGGGGGGGGCACTTGGGTCATAATGGCGTAGAATGGGTGGCGACGTAAGCAGGCGGCGCAGTGTAAGGAAGGCTTCGTCATATGCCGGGATCCAGTTAGAAAGATTAGCTGGACCATTCAGTAGTTGCGTAAGTGGGGCTATTATTGATGAGAAGTGGTGAACGAAACGGCGAAAATACGAGCACAAGCCGATGAAGCTCCTAAGTTCTTTGAGTGAAGTTCGATTCGGAAAGTTGGCTACGGCTCGAAGTTTGTCCGGGTCGGGGCAAATTCCATCCTTTGACAGAACGTGACGAAGTATAGTAAGTTAGCGAGCCCCGAAGCGGCACTCTTTTAGGTTAAGCTGGAGGTTTGCCTTAGTAAGGCACTGAAGAATTGTGCGCAGACGGTCGACGTGGGTAGGAAAATTAGGAGAAAATACGATAACACCATCAAGGTAACATAAGCGTATTTGCCATTTAAGGCCACGTAAAATGGTGTCCATCATTCGTTCAAACGTTGCAGGTGCATTGCACAGACCAAATGGCATAACCGTGAATTCGTATAGGCCATCCGGCGTAATGAACGCTGTTTTGGGACTGTCACACTCTGCCATCGGGACCTGCCAGTAACCTGAACGTAAGTCCAGCAAAGAAAAGAATTCGGCACCTTGTAGGCAATCGATAGCGTCGTCGATGCGGGGAAGAGGGTACACATCTTTCCCTGTAATTTTGTTCAGTCGCCGGTAGTCGACACAAAATCTAATCGAACCGTCTTTTAGGGGCGAAGCTCCTGGTTTAGAAAAAGTTTATTCTCTCTCACGGGACGCAACAAAGCTAAGGAACAAGCGTCTGCATAACAGGCACAATAACAAACAAAAGACAAAGCACAACATACATTGCACATTTAAAAAAAGTATCCAAGTCCGTAGGATGTCCATAGTCCATTGTACTAATAACTATACATACACTACATAAATGCACAAATCACAATATGGACAATGTACATGATGATATATGTGTAGAATTTACAAGACTTGGTGAAGATGTTAGAAAATATATACAACAGTTATCAATATCCTTAAAAGTTACATAACTTGCAGCGTTAGAATGAAGTGCATATATATATAAGAGCTCACACCCATATGGGACATACACAAACACATAAAAATAGTAAGCACATACTGATTACATGCACCAATCAGACATTGACAGGTGACCTGGCTATAGGAACCAGGCCAGGTGGAAGACTAATCGAACGCGTCTGTCAACCACGGAAAGAAAGTGGCACGACCATTGTCGCAGAAATTCTTCCTCCCCAAGGAAGAACAATTCCTCCGACAGAAACGATAAGAGCTCAGAGTAGAGGCGTTCCAGAATCGGAAAAGGAGCACGACGACGATGACCTGCCGCAACAGCTTCGCACCTATTACGCCATAAACAAAAAGCTCCCGCAGCTATTAGAAGGCGTGCAAAGCGACTACGCGAGCAGTGACCAGATGTTACAAAGTGATTAACACCTAGGCCACGAAAACTAGTGTTAACTGACTTCCAAAACACCTTTGCAATGACACATTGCTGCAGCATATGCTGGCTAGACTCCTGTAACAGGCAGTTAGGACAAGTGGAAGATGGGACCATGCCCCACCTCTCCAGTCTGTCCCGTGTTGGGAGTACTCTCCATCCAAGAGAGAGAGAGAGAGAGAGAGAGAGAGATAAAGATGCAAGGAAAGGCAGGGAGGTTAACCAGACGCACATCCGGTTTGCTACCCTGCACTGGGGAAGAAATGAAGGGGAGAAAAGAGGTTGCAGAGAGGTGAGAAGGTACACACAATCACGAGCACACTCGAGGAGCACACACAGTCTACAGGCGGTCGCTCAGGTTTGTTGACTTCAGGTAAAGTAGCAGTGCTTTAGTTGCTTTCTGCGCAACTGAGGCAGATACCCAAGGTCCTAGTATCTTCTGCACACAAAATGGTCCGGGATCAAGTTGATTCAAAACCATCCGGAGCTGGCATCGCTGTGTGTCGTAGCAAGCGCAGCTGCACAGGACGTGTTCGATGGTCTCTTCAGCTCCGCAGTAGTCGCATGTAGGAGTGTCTGCCATACCAATGCGAAAGGAGTACACCCTTGTAAATGCAACACCCAACCAAAGGCGGCATAACAGTGTCGCATCGGAGCTGGAAAGTTGTGATGGTAGTTCATAAAATTGACACCTTTGGAAGCTGGTAGACCACCAGAACGTGCGTGTGAGATCTCGAGCCAGCAGGTAAAGTTGTCTTGCTGCATCATTCCTTGATAGAGGAATCAGGACTACACGGGTTCCTTCATGAGCTGAGCGGGCTGCATCATCGGCTAATTGATTTCCGCTAATACCGATATGTCCAGGCAGCCATTGATATATAATATTATGCCCTCGTGCTAGAGCTTCATGATGGCAATGTCTTATTTCTTGTACCCATTAGTCATGACTCCTCCTACGCATGGCAGACTGCAAACTCTGAAGCGCTGCCTTCGAATCACAGAATATAACCCATTTTCCTGGACGTTCTTGAACGAGATATTGTAAAGCAGCCCTTATAGCAGCAAGCTCTGATGCCGTAGATGTAGTCATATGCGACAACTTAAACTTGATTGTCATTGCTGCAGCCGGAATTACAGCGGCGCCTGATGAGCTGCTGGACGAGACGGACCCATCAGTGTATATCTGCGTTCGGCCTAAGTACAACTCGTGTAATAATAGCAGTGTTGCTTGCTTCAATGCTACTCTGGAGTGATTGCTTTTCTTTTTGATTCCCGGAATTTCTAGATGTACTTGCGGCTGGTCGAGGCACCACAAAGGACATGTCATTCTCGCAGCTGGCGTATTTCCTGATGGAATGCTGCTTAGGTGCTTGGCTATGACGTCTGAAAACGTAGCACGTGGTCTTCCGGAAGGTAGAAGGGCCAAGTGGTGGTCGGGGACACGGCTAGCATGTCGAATGTGCGCTCTGGGGCAATCCACAACTTTATATGTCCTGACTGGATGGTCTTTGGCAAGCACTATTGTGGCATAAGTAGAAGCGCATCGGGGCAGTCCTAGGCAGATAAGCAGTGCCTGACCCTGCAAACTCTCCAATGAATGAGTATTGGATTTGCTAGTGTTAGTCAGTACCGGCAAGCTGTAGCGCAATAGACCCAGAATTATGGCCCTGTACAGCTGCAGCATAGAGGCCACAGAAGTTCCCCATGCTTTCCCGCAAATGAATTTCATTATATGCACAATAGATAGCAGTCTCTTCTTCAAGTACGCACAATGTGGGCTCCACGAAAGACTTCTGTCGATTATTATGGCCAGGAAACGATGCGTCCGTGCATATTTGACACTGTCCATCGATGTAAACAGGGTATGGCGTCATTGGTTTGCGTGTACACGCCATCAACGCGCACTTCACAGTTGATATAGTTAGGCCTTGTTTATGTAGGTAGGCTGTTTGAGGGTTGCTGCCCGCTGTATTCGTGCACGCACCTTAGGGCGAGTAACTGCAGCACTCCAGAGGCAAATATCATCGGCGTATATGGATAGGCACACCGGCTTTGGCACAACCTTCACCAGACCAATGAGGGCAACATTGAACAATGTGGGGCTTAAAAAACCTCCCTGAGGTACTCCGCAGTAGGTGTAATGTTCAGCAGTTGTACCCTCATATGTTTACACAAAGAAAACTCTGCCAGTTATATAATCTTTTATCCATTGAAACATTCGTCCACCAATGCCCATTGCTGCCAGAGAAGTGAGGATGGCATCGTGAGCTACTTTATCATACGCACCCTTCACGTCAAGAAATAGTGCCACTGATATGTGCTTGCGACTTTTTTCTTGTTGAACAAATGTCGATAAGTCAAGGACACAGTAGATAGAGGAGCGGCCCCGACGAAAACCTGCCATGCAAGAAGGGTATTTGGTGTATCGTTCCAAGTACCACTCGAGACGAAATAGAACCATTCTTTCCATCACTTTTCCAAGGCAGCTTGCGAGGGCAATAGGGCGATACGCTGTCAAGTCCAATGGTGATTTTCCCGATTTCAAAAGTGGTATTATTCGACTTATTTTCCATTCTCGGGGAACACTGCCGCTGAGCCAGGTGTTGTTAAAGCATGTTAAAAATTCTTTTCTGGCTTTTTGTCCAAGGTGTCCCAACGGACTGTAAGTAATACCATCAGGACCTGGCGATGACATGCGCTTAGAAACGACTAACGCACCTTCCAATTCTTCCATGGTGAATGTAATGTCCATTTCTGGTAATCGCGTCTCAGGAACGATCACGGCATTGATGCTCTCGTTCATAATATTCCCGGCAACTCTCGTGCAAAATTCTTCAGCCACCTCGAGTTCTGTTTTTCCATGATGGAGTGCCAAAGCTTTAAAAGGGTGCCATTGTTGCGGAGAGGAGCGAAGACCACGAACTGTTTTCCAGATATATGACAGCGGTTTATGAGGGTCTAGAGATTCGCAGAATGCTTTCCAGCGTTCGCTCTCCAGTTTGTAAATGCGTCGTTGAATCTTTTTCTGGAGCCGCCTTGCTTCCCTCAGATCGTAAATTAATCTTGTGCATCTGTATCGTCGTTCAGCGCGCTTTCGTATAGCTCGTAATCTTTCCAGTTCGATGTCAAACTGTGTTATTTTAGACGAAAATGGTAATTTACATTTGGACGCTTGCATAGCTTCCGCTATGGTATTTTCCAGGCTGCAGGCCAGGCCTTCTTGGCAGGCGTCCTCAACACGCGATGTAAACATCGACCAGTCAGTGCCAATTACAACACCGGAAGAGAAATTTTTTATGATACCATCGATCGTCACGTAGGTGGGTATGGATCACTCCCATGAGTCTCATTATCGCAACACCATTTAACTTTGTGAGAGAAGCACCGTGACACCAATGTTAGGTCAAGGCAACTGCCATACGTGAGACCCCGCAGATATGTGGGGGTACAATCGTTCATGATGGAAAGGTCGTAATCAGAAGTGAATGTAACAATGTTCCGGCCCCTGGCATTCATCCTAGTGCTCCCCCAAAGCATGTGATGGGCGCTGAAGTCACCGGTGATGATCCAAGGCCCATCGGTCCTCATTAGGATGTCTTTTAACCTGTCGCAGTTGAATCGCAATGACGGAGATATATATCCACCAATAAGCGTGAACGAAACTGCATTCTTCTATACACGAAGACACACGTACTGATTGTCGTCTTTTGAACTTATTGGGTGCGAAAGATAAGTCAAGTCTGTGCGAATATAAACAATAACTTTGCTTCGTTCTTCGCGAGCGGCTGAACAAAAAGCATTCATAAGCGGAGAATCTATAAGGCGTTGATACGTTTGGGTCACATATGACAGATATAGGGAATTGATTGGCCCTAACAAATTTGCGAAAGTCCGAGATACGGGACTCCATCCAAGACGCCACATAAAGTCACGGAGGTGACCAGGCAAAAACGTTGCCGTTATCGCGCTCCACGAGACATGTCTCGATCGTGCTCGACGGGCTGGAGGAACCAGAGGAAGCAGAAGAGCCACCGTTGTATCTACAATGCGGCTTTCAAGAATGTCAACATCGGGACAAACCTGCTGCGCGTGTCAATAAATGCAACTGCCGTTGAGTAAAATGCAGGCACGTTAAGTGTTTGCGGTGCAGAATTAAGCCGTGCATCTGGTAGTAAATAGCGTAGCTTGGTGCCTAAGAAATAACAGGCAAGATCACGCGCGGGGCACCGATCACCATGCAACAACCGAAGTAAGAATCGTAGGGCAAGCAGCCGGCAGCGAACAGAGATGGATGGGAATGCGAATCCACCACAGTTTCTCGGTTGCCCAAGAGCTGCTCAGCAAACCAGCTCTGTTCCACCCGACCAGAAAAAAGAGCCAATTAGGGATTGCAACGACCTGGTGATTTGTAATGGGGGCTGTAAGACATGAGATATATACCATGCACGGTCGCAAAACACCGTCTGTGCTAAGTACCTTCTTTCGAGCATCGGTAAATCATACTATTGTGCTTCCCGGACGTGTCGTTTTACATCTTCGACTACTGAATTCCACAAGGAGGCTGATATGCCGTAGCAAGTATAATCAAGCCCCAGAATGCGAAGAGAGTCACTTTTTTGAAGACCAAAAAAGGAACTTAGACTTGCGTCTGGTGAACCAATGAATAAATATTGACATTTGGAAAAACTTAACGCAGCACCTGAAATCGTGCCATACGTAGTACAAAGTCGTAGGCTACGGGATAAACTGTCCCCATTCTTCAAATACAACGTGATGTCATCAGCAAATGCTGTCACTGTGACGGTACCACTACCTGGAAGAGAAAGGCCTCTAACGTAAGGATCAGCGATTAGCGATTGAAGGAATGGTTCAAGGCTGAGTACAAAAAGTGCAGGGAATAAAGGACACCCCAGGCGAACACCACGGGTAACCGGAAATGGCGCACTCTCTAAACCATCAAGAAACAACGTGCTGCGTATATTTCAGTATGCGTTTCTGAGAAGCTCAACGAAGTTTTGTGAGAAGCCAAATGCTGCCATTACGCTAAATATAAACCTATGTTCGAGGCGATCGAATGCCTTTTTCTGGTCAAGTGACACCGAGTCCTCGAGCTGATCTTGTTAACGTGTACGCAACTATATCGCGCGTAACAAAGGAAAGACTGTGGATTTCTCTTCCAAGAATAGAGCACGCCTGATGATGACCTATTAAGGAGGGCATCAGGCTTCTCAAACGCCGAGTGATAACTGCCGCGAAAGTTTTATGATCAACGTTGAGGAGCGTTATTGGTCGCCACTTCTCTGGGCGAACTGACGATGGGTCATGTTTAGGTATTAAAACAATTCGACCATCGCGAAAGCTATCAGGAGAATCAAAGTTCTCGAAACAGCGGCCAATAACAGAGGTGAAAAGAGCATGAATGTCGTCTCAAAACGTTAAATAAAGCTCAACAGGCAACCCATCCGGCCCGGGCGCCGAGCCAGCTTCATGGACTTGTGCACAGTTGTTCAGCTACTTCAGATGAAATTTGAGGTAGCCTACTAACATTGTGGCTGTCTCGGTGGTACCGCGATGTGATGACATTGTCGTACAAGCCATGTTGGCAAAGTGAGCTAGGAAAACTGATTGATGACGTGTCGGCGGCAACGCAGTGTGTAAGAATCTGGCCGCCGGAGTTCCTAGTCGACTCGACGGGTTCAGATGCGAGCTTTTCGCAAAGCGTAGAACCTCAGGGTGAGCACATGGATTACGTCTGCAACGCCAAGCAGCCGCCGTCAATGACGAAGCTGCAATGAGGTGTTGAAAACGACCCCTTAACTCTCGCTGCCATGCGCGCATCAAGGGAGTTAGTCGATCAACCCGAAGAGCAATACGCAGCTTTGTGGCAGTGTCCGCTAGTTCTTCGGACGTACGGCGTCTAAGGGCCCGCCCTGCAATACTGAGCAGTGTAAGCGCCACTGTGTCTTGAGCGCGTCCCACACTTCCGGACCGCATCTCAAAAGAGAGGCGCGCAAGATTCTAGATAAACTGGAGCGTGTACGCGCGTCGTGCAGAATGCGGATGTCAAGACGCCAAGGTTACACTGATGATGAAAAGAGAAAGTGAGCCTCGAGCGTCACTGGTCAGTGGTCTGATATATAAACAGGCGATGATGGTAATGTTACTACATCAGAGTGCGATACGTAAGAAGCTAGTGCGCTCGGCACATATAAACAATCTAAACTAGACGACGTGCTACGCCACCAAGTCCAGGCATACTGTGGTCCAAGCACTAGTCTGTACGTATCTATCAAAGAGAAATGTTGCACTAGGCGACGCAGCTCTCGCGCGTTCCAATCAGAGCAATTCCATCCTGGACCTTGCACGTCAGCTCGCGTGTCTAATACACAATTAAAGTCTCCAGTGAGTATGACATGACGACCGTCTAGAAAATACACGTCCAGGTCACGCAAAAAATCGTTAGACATCGTTGCTTGAGCTGGCCCATAAATACACAAAACACGCAGCTCCTTATGGCGTGGCTTGGGCGTCCCTCGTAGTACGTAACCACCAGTGGCACATACCCGAAATAGGTATAACATTTGACCTCCAAGGTGGTGCCGGTGAGAGATTTCTTCTGTGCGTTGTTTAACAATAAAAAATAGTGCTGAATGTACATGCCAATGGCTGCTAATGGGGAATGAGAGACAGGAGCATTCGGCTTTTAGTGAACGCGCACTCTGCGATCCCCATTAGCAGCCATTGGCATGTACATTGAGCACTATCGGACAAGAAAGGGTTTCTACATTATACTCGCTGGGTGTAACCTCCTTAGTTTTAGAAAGGTTTAGCGAGCGTTGAGCCGCAGGGCCATGAATACAGGGAACGAGTATTTACCATGAATGAATTCGAGGTGGTTAATGGGGGGAAGCAGATACGAAGCGCAAGCCGTAAGAAATTAAAAGCTGAATCCTCCTGTCTCTCATTTCACATTAGCAGCCACTGGCATGTACATTGAGCACTACCTGACAGGAAAAGCTTGCTACGTTATACTCGCTGGGCGTAACCTCCTTGGTTTTAGAAAGGTTTAGCTAGCATTGGGCCGCAGTGCCATGAATACAGTGAACTAGTATATACCATGAACTCAAGGTGCTTGAAGGTGGGAAGTAGACCCGAAGCGCAAGCCATAAGAAAGTGTGCGTGTGCCACCTCGCGTTTGGTCTTTGGAATGTCCACTGAATGGCGGTGCTTCTATATGGGGAATATATGATAAAAAGATGCGAGATGGTGGGACTTGGAGTGCTGAATAGATGGACGAACGGACACACAGACAGATGCATGGAAGGACGCATGAACGGACGCAGGGGCGGATGCATGAAAGAACGCAGGGACGGGCGCACAAACAGACGCATGGACGGTCACACAGACAGACGCATGGACGGACGAATGCTTCGCCCCACTCTCCATCATTCACTCCGTGAATATGCTGCCACTTTTTTTCTTCACTAGCACAGCAGCTGAAGACCAGGGGCTAGAAGATGGCTTGATGACACCGCGCTGAAGGATATAGTACACGTGCTCTGCAATTACACTTCGTTCTTTGGGTGATAGGCGGTAGGGGCGTTGCCGCAAAGGAGGGTGCGTTCCGGTGTAGATTGTGTGAGCGACGGTGTTAGTTTGACTCAGTGCCTTTTGAGGAAGGTCAAATGAATCATGGAATTCGTGCAGAAGGGTTATTAGCTGGTTCCATTGATCCAGAGGAAGCTTGCTGTCGATGGAAAGATCGAAGATATCCGAGGAGTAGTCATCCCGCGTAAAATGAGGAGTAACAGCATTCAGTTGAAGTTGCTGGCCAGGGTCGTGGGACTCAATAGGCACAATAACGTTGTCATCAACAGGAAGAACATAGCCCAGTGTTTCGTGGGCTCTTCAGGGGAGAGGGCATGAGCTATAATTGCAAACGACAATTCCGGAAGTATCTTGGTGAGGGGGCAGAACGGCATATGGCAGAGACGTACCGTGGCGGCGAGTAAAAACGTCAGATGGGGAGAACACCATGGTAGAGCCGGACAATTCAGTGTGATTGACGGGACAACGATAACACTAAGAGGGGGAACATCTATTTCGGAAGCAACAAGAAGCTTGCCAAGGTGAGTGAGCTCATTGTCGGTAGATGGCCTATCAGAAAACACAGAAAATCCCACCTGCGCGCGAGCGCAGTAAATTACGGCATGGTGGCGTAACAAAAAATCCCATCCAGATATCACGTCGTGGGAACAAGTTGCCAACACGAGAAACTCTAAGTGGTACAGGAAGTCCTGAATGATTTCTCTCGCCGTACATGCTCCGACTGGTCGAATATGTTGCGCGCTCGCGGTATTCAGCAATACGTCGGAAGGCGGCGTCGTTACTTTTCGTATCGAACGGCAGAGTTTCTGACTCATCACAGATACGGTGGCACCCGTGTCAACAAGCGCAAGAGTTCGTAGACCTTCAACAAACAGTTCCAGAACGTTTCTGGGGGACGGGCGAGGACTTATACAATGCGACGATTTCGCCGCTCATGCCTCTGGAGCTGCGGCAGTCAGTTTTTCGTCTCTATGGGGTTCGGTCGGTGACGCAGCGGGGACGGAGAACGGTAGCGGCGTGGTGAGGATGAGCGACGGGGACCGAATGGTCGGTAGTGGGCAGCAGTGTGGTGGTCTAGTTCGGATGGGGACGGGTCGCGTTGCACTGATTGTTGGTCGCATTGACGGGGAACTTCTGGTTGCGCGTTGTACGGGGCCGGGAAAGAGTCGTCAGAGTACCTCGGAGCTCCAGCCGGGCCCATTGCGAAACGATGGTGACAGAAGCGCGCCACGTGACCTGGATATCCGCATGCGTAACAGATCAGACGATTGTCAACTGTGCGCCAAGGGTGTCCGTCATAGCGCTGTTGTGTTGCTGGAAATGGCCTCGTTGGTACTCTCAGAGGCTGGGGAGTCGACCGAAGTGGAGGTCATGGTGGAGTAGCAATAACAGCAGCGTAAGTCAATGGCGCGGTGACAGGTGTTGTCTGAGAGACGGACGGAAGCGCCTCAGAGACCTGCGCCTGTATTACCTGTCTGATGGCGGGCGTGAGACGCTCAGAAGAGGGTTCAGTTGCCGGTTTATACGACAGACACGAAAGTTGTCGGGCCACCTCCTCGCGCGCATATCGTTTGATTTCTGATATGATTGTGTTGTGGCCTCCACCTAGGGTCTATGCCGCGAGAGTTTCGTCGGTAGCCGCTGGCCGCAGTGTCATGACCCGTTGCTTGCGCAATTACTCGAAGCTCTGGCAAAGAGCGGCGAGTTCGGACACGGTACGGGGGCCATTGTCCAGCAGCATCTGGAAGGCGTCATCGTCCAGCCCCTTCAAGATGCGTTTGATCTTGTCTGCTTCGATCAATGAAGGGTCAAGGCGCTTGCACAAGTCGAGCACATCCTCGATGTAGCTTGTGAAGCCTTCCCCCTGGAGCTGTGCGCGTCCCCGTAGACGCTGTTCAGCACGGAGCTCGTGTACCTCGGGGCGACCGAATACGTCGGTAATGCGTAGCTTAAAAGCATTCCAAGTGGCAAATTCCAAGTGGTGGTTGTTAAACCAGAGACTCGCTACCTCTTTCAGGTAGAAGGGTACATATTGCAGCTTCGATGTGTCGTCCCACTTGTTGCTTGCGCCTACCTTTTCAAATGTCGACAGCCAATCTTCTACGTCTTGCTCATCGGTACCGTCGAAAAAAGGTGGATCGCGCACGCGTAGCGCAGTGGGCACGATGAGCATCGGAGGCTGAGTCGTACCTTGCTGGGTGTTTTCGTCAGCCATTTCTGGGATGGCAGGTAGTTTCCTGTTGCGGAGTTCTAGATTGAGTTACCCAGCACCTCCATCACTCTGAAACGGGGTTTATTGGCGCAAGTAGTACTTGCACAGCAGGTCTATTGATGCGGAAAGCGGGCGGCAGCAACGGACCCAGAAATCAGAGCACTCGGGGCGAACGCTCGCGCTTGGCTCCTCTCGCTAAAGGCGTGACCCACTGCGGCACACAATCTTCTTCCTGTCTACACATGTAACATGTCTAGAGGCCACGCTCATGATGCGCTAGCTTCACTTATACCAAATCTGGTGTCATGGGACGTGAATAGATGACGAAGGTATGATACTGGTGTGCAAACATGATAAACATGAGATGCGTGTCATGTAACATTATGACTACATGCCACAGTCAAGGCGCGAATACATTTCGACGTGAGGCGGTGCGCGTGCTCGCCGGCGATCATTTCGTCGCGTCACGCCGGCGTAGCCACGCCAGGCACAGGTCCTGCCGTATACTCGCAGGCGCGCTCCGCGCAGCGTTGCTTTGACGCATGCGCGCTTCAGCGCGTCTGGAATCCCTCCGTCACGAAAAGAGGGAGAAGCAGTGCTGTCTGGGTAACGCATCGGCGCGAAATGTAGGATGACGCATTTTGCGCCGGTTGTCGTCGGGCTGCGCCGACAGACGCTGGTCGAGCCTGTCGTCAGACTATATAGAGTGCTTGCGTTTTGTTAACGTAGCGCCGCCGTGCCCAGGGTGCGCGCGCGTCAACGCTACATTGGATTATATTGGGCCCTTCATGATGCGCTCGTGGCAGTTTTCCTAGCTTCACATATACCAAGTTTGGTGTTACGTCACGTCAATGGACGAAGAAATATATGAATGGTGCAAACATGATAACCCTGACACGCGTGTCATGTAAGAACATGACAACATACCATGCTCATAGCATGCTCGCGGTGGTTACGCTAGCTGCACATATACTAAGTTTCGTATCCCGTGACGCGAATAGATGACAAAGGTAAACGACACATCCATACTTAATAATAATGACACGGAAGTCATGTACGGCATCATTTACTTCCACCTAATCACGTTGCGCTTATTTTAAATTGACATACCAACATTTGTCATTCGTGCTTCGCATATGATCGATTCCCACTGTACGTGGGATCTGCCCATTTTCTCTCTAAACACCCTGGTTAGTGCAAACAGGCGCAACCTGCGCCCATTAACGCCATCCAGCTAAGTAATATGCATACACTGGTTGGAGTGAAGGATTGCATGCATGTCACTTGCATGTCTTACGTCTTGGATACGTTGCGCACCAGACTTGCTTGAATCCGAAAAAATAAGGCTGTTTCAAAACTTCCTGGCGATTTCTGGATCAATCCTGGGCTTATGGTAAATCGGTATTTTTACAGCGGAGCTCTTTCATTAAAGGGCCACTCACCAGGCCTCATACTGAATTTTAGTTAGATAGTGGAAGTTGTTGGGTGTTAGATGAGGAATGTTTTGCCACAAAAATTTTTCAAATCGGTTGATTACGAGCGGAGAGAACAGGTTTTTTGAAGCAGCACGAAACGAAGGTGAGAGGAGACAAACTCGAAACCCTTGCCGCTCCTCTGCTTAGCCTTCGCAAGCCAAACCTCTTCCCTACCCTCTCCGGCATTCGACCAAGAGGTGACGTTCGCATGACGTGCCCGAACAAGCCGAGCCCCCGTGCACGCGAGCGGCGTTGCTTTGTTGACCAGTGTTATTTTGTGGTCTTCTGCCTGTTTCTGCGGGATTGTTTGGAGACGCTGGCTTATACGCGGTAGAGTACATGAGCACAATGAGTACGCGAACGCGTAGGAGCGTTCCACGGTGGTCATCTGCTCAATCAACACCACCTAGACTATGTGAATAGTCTAGGTGGTGTTGTGTGGCGCTGACTGCGGGAACCCGAACGCATGTGAAACGCTGGCACATTAGTCCCGCATCTCGTATCATTTCACGAAAAAAAAATGTAAGAAAAACGTGCACAATGTCTTATTGCGTCTCATTATTTATTTCAAGTTTTATTCATATCTTATATCAAGAAATACATAATTTACGCATGTTGTGTTAAATAATTATTGCTATGTCACGTGGTATACTTTTGACAACGTCAGACCAGAGTCGTCTACGTAGAGGACGAACGTAACCGCACTGCTGTGTACGTAGGGCCATTCCTACGCCCACGTCATGCCCTCATTTTCTACGCGTGCACCGGTAGAGGGGAGGGCGAGCAGCTTTCATTTTGAAATTTGACCCATTTCCGCGGCGCGTAGCGCTGCAAATTTTGGCAGACGTGATCATGAACGCCTCGTCTACGCATTGCTTGTCAGCTCAAAATGGTCAAACCTGGTGAGTGGCCCTTTAAATCATTCGAAAAAGTTTTCGGGGCGTAAAGAGAACTTTCAATGTCATTAACGGGTATGTGTCACAGAAATTGGGAAAACTCCTCTGCTCCACACTAGTACAATAAAAATGTAGGGTAAACATGAACCGGAAACACCAAATAAGTTTTCTAAATAGATGTAACCACTAATTTAGAAATCCTTCAGTAAACCGTCGGGATAAGCCTGGTGACAACAACCGTGGCTGCATGTTCCAGCTTTGCTGAAACATCTCAGCGAAGTATTTCAGCAAATACGCACAACCAGAGAATACAACGGAGCCGGAAAGGCGACGGCGTCTGCAAGAAGAACACGAAGCGGTAGAAGACCAAACCGAGCGGCAACGTTCTTGTACGTCTATAAGTAATGCAAAGGCTTGGTTTACACGCAACTTCATTTCTCTTGAGTTTGTACATCCATGTCATGTCTACGATTATCTGTAGTTGTACGTAGTTTCTGCGCTGAGAAGCAACTGGGCAAAAACCTAATTACACCAAGATAAACAAACCCTGGTGACAAACAAGAAGCAAGCAGATTAGACTTGAGAATCGTCCAGGTAAGCTGTCTTCAAGACTTCTGAGACTTCACGCAAGCTTCGTCCTTTTTAATACAATATTGACAGGAATTTTTTTCGTTCAGTTTTCATCCTCGGACTTAATTATTTCTGCCTATATTCCTTATTTTTTTCCAGAAGAAGAAGTAAACGTTTATTTTGAAACAGTGCTCCGAGCAAAGCCCGGTGTCACCCTGAGGTGGGAGGGCTCCTTAGTTCAGGAACCCTCTGGCTTCTACTGCCCTCTTGGCCCTGGTGACGAGTTGTTGTTGCTCTTCCAGGTCCCCGAGGGCGAGCTTCGCCTCCCACGTTTCGGTTAGGTCTTCGGTCGTCCGTCCTGCTTCGTTATCAGTCGTGTGTTGTTGCAGATCACGTCTGGCAATACACTGGCATGCAAGAAGCAAGTGCGCCAGGGTGTCCGGTACGTTGCAAAGCGGGCACATAGAGCTATATCTCGTTGGGTAGAGATGGTGCATTAGGGCCCCATGTGTGTATGTGCTGCTTTGCAGGCGTCTCAGTATTACGCTTTCCCCTTTTGTCAGTTTTGGGTGTGGTGGAGGGTATACTCGTCGCTCCAGCCTGTAATGCTGGAGTAACGACGAGTAGGTGTTTTGAACAACTTCCGTCTCTTCAACGACGGGTCGAATGTCCTGTGGGCAGGGGGCAGCCCGGCTGACGTGCTCGCGGGCAGCGGCGTGGGCCGCTTCATTTCCCTGCAGACCCTCGTGTCCTGGCACCCATAATACTCAAGTGTATGGGAGTGGAGTGCTTCGCCGTTTCAAAATATTGACGGCATTGGCTGAGATACGGCCCTTAGCAAAATTCCTGCAGGTGGCTTGTGAGTCGGTGAAAATCACCGCGGCGTCTGTACATGTTGTGGTTGCTAGAGCGATTGCCGATTCTTCTGCGGCGTCTGAATTGAGTGCGTTGACCGTAGCTGACGCTAATTCTCGGCCTTGAGAATCGACGATGCTGACAGCGTACGCGTTTCTATGCGGATACTTGGCTGCGTCAGTGTAGCGGGCGTCCGGGTCTTGCTTGAACTTTCCTCGAATAGCGTTAGCTCTAGCCTTGCGTCTACTTTTGTGGAAAGTAGGATGCATGTTGCGTGGAATAGGTGCGATGGACAGCGACTCTATAATGTACAGCGGTATGCGCTTTTTCCGGTCTGCATCGGCGATGAACGTGTCACTGTAGTTGAGGTGCCGGAGGACCGACCTACCCGTGGGCGTCAGCTTGAGCCTCTCCAGCTGACTATTCCTATGCGCTTCAATGAGCTCTTGCTACGTGTTGTGGACGCCCATCTTTAGGAGACGTGTGGTAGAGGCCATTGGCGGAAGTCCCAGGGCTACTTTAGTGGCCTTTCTTATCATGATATTAAGTTTTTCAATTTCAGCGGTTTTCAAATGCGGTTTAAGCGGTTTTTCAGCGGTTTCCAGAGCGTGATGTCATCAGCGTAGATCGCGTGCCGTAAATCAGTTATTTCGTTGAGAATTTTTGGCAGATTGATCATAGCCACATTGAAAAGTAACGGGGAGATGACCGAACCCTGCGGCGTTCCTTTTTTCGGTAGTTGGAAGCTTTTGCTGCGCATGTTGCATATGCCAACAGTTGCCGTACGGTCTGTCAGAAAGTTTCTGATATACGTGTAGGTTCTAATGCCGCAGTCAACGCCTTTGAGGTTGTTGAGGATCGCGTCGTGGCTGACGTTATCGAAGGCCGCCTTGACGTCAACTCCGAGTATGGAGTACTTACTTCAAAGGGTGAGGTGATCAAGGAGGTCTTCTTTGAGTAGTAAGAGCACGTCGTGCGTCGAAAGATGCTGCCTGAAGCCAAACATGGTGTCCGGTAGGTGTCCACTATCTTCCAGGTACTGGGTTAAGCGGTCGTGCACCATGTGTTCGAAGAGCTTTCCCACGCACGAGGTGAGAGAAATCGGGCGTAGGTTCTCGATGCTGACTGGTTTGTTAGGCTTAGGGATCATGGTGATTTCCGAGTGCTTCCATACCGCAGGTAGCTCTCCTTTATCTCAGCAGTCGTTGTAATAACGGAGAAGAGCCGTGGTGGCCTGGTGCGGTAGGTTGCGTAAGTGCTTGTTGACAATCCTGTCTATTCCGGGGATTTTTTTCTAGAAAACCTCGCAATAGCAAGAGACAATATCTAAGCCAGTAATTACATTTTGCATAATAAAAGGCGTGAGGTAACCAGATCATGGTACTATAGGGTTAACACACTTATAACAAACGGTAGGCGTGAATATGGCCATAACTTTCGTTTCGCCTGTTTTTCAGTTCGCCCCCAGATTTCTTGCACCAGTGGAGGGTGTCGAGGTGGACGTACGACTCTTTAACTCCCCTGTTTCTCCTTACTACTCTCTCGCTCTCATGGGCCTTCTAATCGTCAACACCGCTTTAGTTGTGCTGTGGCCACTTGCTGAGTGGTAGGGATCCAACGCTGCCCATCAGCACAGATTCTTTACGCTAATGCGAGTGAAGGAGAACAGGGGTCCAATTTTGGCACCCAGACGCTCAATAATGGTGTGACTTGTGGACCGAAAAATTCATAGGCATGCCGTGCTTTCCATTTTCTTACTCAAAATAAAGTAGCATTGCAGATGAGCTGAAATAGAGGGAAAGAGGCATACATGAAAGATGAAACCATGTACTGATTACTTGCCTTTTTTTGTTCTTGTAGTGGCATGAGGCATATATGTATACAAACCACGCTGAGTTTCGGACGTAAACATTTTGCGTCTATCGCTTTTTTTTTCCCTGCTGTCTCCAATCTGTGAAGTCTTACATGAGCTACTACACAAAGCTACTACGTAAATCAAACTGGGTTTACTACGTAAACACAATTTGATTTGTGCGATACAGCTGACAAAAAAGATACACAGCTTTACAAGCGTTTTTTTTTAAGTTGTAGTGTACTCATTTCAAGAACGTTGAGGAATAGGAATGTTTTGGGAAACCACATGCAGTGGATATCGCTGTTATTACTTTAGAAAACGTTGAACGCACAGTATTGAACTACAAGTTCTCGCGAGCACGTTCTTGCTACTATCCCGGCCCCTATCACTTAAGGCGATTGCGGCACCAGTTTTTTTTTTTCTTTTTTCTTTTATTATTGATACTGTAAGCCTTAACAGGCTCATACAGGAGTGGGAAGAAATTATACAGATTGTCATCTTCACATTAGACCACAGAAAAAAAAATGAACACGGAAAAAAATAAGAATGAACAGTACAGACTACTCTAAACAATTACAAACTACAACTGTACATCTAGTCGAAGAACCAAGAAATAAAACAGAATAAAAACACCACAGGCTAACAGGGAAGAGTGCATATCAGACACAGATCTGAGAATTGAAACATCGAGTGGCATACAAATCAAAACGTACATTCAATGAAAAGTTGCGCCATTATTCTACAACGCTGCAACTTACTGATCCAAAAACTTTTCAAGATTGGTAGTGAATGATTTGAGAGATTCTGAGGACACTATATCACGTGGCAGGTTATTCCATATTTCTATTACTGACGGAAAGTAGGAATACTTAAATGAATTGCAACGGGAGATGAAAGGCCTGATACTCTTGTCGTGGTTTGTTCTGGTGGAGCGCTGATATGGTGGTTTCAAGTACTCGTGTTTGTTGATGTTAATGCTGTCATGATAAAGCAGATAAAGAAATTTTATTGCAGCTATGCGTCGCCGGATCGCAAGTGTTTGAATGCTTGCCCTATTGCGGAGCGCGGTTATGTTGACATCTCGAGAATACTGAGAATACACAAATCGGAGCGCTTTATTTTCTATTCCCTCCAGCTGGTTAAGAAGGTAGGTTTGATGCGGATTCCAGATTACACTGCCGTATTCCAGGATTGGTCGTACAAGGCATTTATTACTTGTTAGTCCAACTTTGGAAGGGTCTAGAGCGAGTTTCCTGCGAAGATATCCCAGCTGTCTGTACGCTTTTGTGCACGTCTGGTTAATGTGAACATCCCATTTTAATGTGTTTGTGATGGTAACGCCCAAATATTTCACCGAAGCGGACTCTGCTACGTGTAGTCCATTTAAATGATACGCAAATTTTAAGGGTGCTCTCTTTCGGGTTATATGCCTATACGAGGTTTTTCCTGCGTTTATTTCCATTCCCCATTCTTGACACCATCTTGAAATGTTAGTTAGGGAGGTATTAAGCCGTAACTGATCGTCGATCGTTCGTACTGTGGTATAAATGACACAGTCGTCAGCAAACAGTCTGTGACGTCAGGTTCAACATGACAATGAATTTCATTAAGGAAAATTAGGAAAAGAATCGGGCCTAGCACAGACCCTTGTGGGACCCCCGAGTAAACGTCAACTCTTCAGATTCAGCGTCGTTTACCTTAACGTGCTGACTGCGGTTTGAGAGGTAGGCGGCTATCTAGTGTACTATATTGGTTTCAATCTTTTCTATCTGAACTATTTCTACTATTTCTACTCGCTGCTGCGCGTCCCATCAGTGAGGCCACCGTTTGCAGTACATTTGCATCTACATTTTGGATGCCCATCATATATGTCTCATTGATGTCTTATTGTCCCGATGTCCCGATCTCTTATTGATGCGTTTTCGCTGCATGACAAACAACCCCACGCAGCATTTTTTTTAAAAAAAAAGACAGACAAGTCAACTTTGTCTTATGCGCAAAAAAAAATTGAACACTTACGATAGCGCACGGTGAGCTGTTGTTGTACAAAGAAAGCTTCAGAGAAATGTTGTCAGTAAAAGCGCATAATGTCACTTTGTTGCTTGTATCGCGTAATGATATTTATTCATGGTAAATGCTGCCTATATGTGGTCTTATTTAGAACGGGTAGGTGTGGGATGCAGTAATAAAAACAGGCACTCAGGTTCTCATTCACTTGTTCAGAAAATGATACTGAAGAAGAGAAGAATAATGAATTAAAATGAATACATCGTCAACTTGTTTACAGCGCAACACTAGAAACACAGACAAGCAAGGAGCAAAATAGGAAGAAAAGGCAGCGCTGTCTTTTTTATTGCTTTTGCTCCTTTCTTGTCTGTGTTTCTAGTGTTGCGCTGTAAACAGGTTCATGGTGAATCCCAACCAACTGGCCCAATTTACCAGCTTACTGAAAATTGAATAATTGGTAACTCCTAAGAAAACGTAAACATACCTCTTCGGGAGGTACTCCGCAAAACCGTGTACTGCTATCCAGTACGTTTGAGTTTCAGAGCATATAACTCAAGCGAAAAAACTTGCTTTACATAGCATGGTAGTTAAACCCAGGTTGTTGCATCTGCTTTTGTTGAGTCCAGCTGTTTATTCACAAAGAGCTCAGTACTCTGAAAAAGAAATCAGTTTCGCGTTTGCAGCTGCACGATGGAGATCAAACCTGAAAGCAACGAAACATGTTACCTTTTAGATAAAAAGGGCTGAATGTCATATTCTCAAGGCTCCTATTAATACAATCACTTTCTCGCACAGCGTGCTCTACTACTGGTCAGTAGTTCCTTCCTTTCTTGCTCACCTGCGTTTTGTGCATTCAAAGCTGAAGCTGTTACTGCAAAAACCAGCGGACACATACTAAACGCTCCCGCCTCTGTCTAGACGATTGTTCATTGTGCATGGCCTGCAGTACCATGTGCACAATATGACGACTGAGATTTCGTTTCGAGCAGATGAAACACGATACATTTGCTTCCATCACTATAAGGCTCAAGTTTCCTTACGTCACTCAGTTCCCTGCGCGAAGAACGGTCGTCATGCAGATGTTTTCGACTCTCATCGCTTCTTTATCTTGCGCTTTGTCGCGCTCATCTGTTTCGCTGCCTGTTCCTCGCCAGTCAAACGCGACGGCCTTTCGCGAGACTACGCTTTCCGCATCTATATACTCTGTTTGCGCGTACTACGGTATGAAAGTTGTTCTTTCTCAGCTCGTAAGACGCACCTCGGTCTTCAAAGCCGACGCTTCGGAGCATAGCATTTACCCAGTCCTATTCCTGCGACTTGACCTTTTCATCATTTGATTATTGTATTCATTCCCCAACTTTTCCCTTTCGCGTTAGCGTTTTATTTTGTTCTCATACTGTTCCTGCTCTGCAAAACATGCTTTCGCCGACGCTCGCTTTGCATCCTTTCCCCACAACTACCCTCTAAAACCCTCGCCTCGTCGCCACACGAACATACACGTAAACGTGGAGACTTTTCCGGTTGTTCGTGAACCCAAATCACTATCCTTGTCCTTTGGGCAAACTGTTTTCCAGTCGTTCCCCATTCTGGTCACGGTTGGGCCTTTTTGGCGAGTTGTGCCGGTACGCACTCGTTGATGCAACGGCTGGTCTTTTTTTCACGCGATGGTGACTACGTTGGAACGTAATTGCGTCGGTGAATTTGAGCGAGTGCTCTGCAGCCACCCCGTTCTCGCTTGCTTTGACCTGGTGGTATATACGTAATACCTTTATACAACGTTTTTTTTTTTATCAGCAAAACTTCTACGTGTGGCTTGTTACGCTTGTGTGCTTTTCTATTTCGCATCACAGACATGAGTTGCGCGCTGATTTTTAACGCTTCTTTCGTGTGTATACCATGTCGCGAGTTTTTTATTTATTATATTGCGAAGAAGGCTTTTCAGGAATTCATTTGTCTGTCCTCTCGGCGTTGAGGCTTACTGATTACGGGAAAAAAAAATTAATGCCGCAACGCTGCTCGAGTGGTTCCATGTGACTCTAGCATGTTTTCTGGGCAAGGACACTTGTTTTCACTAGGACCACAACTTCTCAGCGTGAAAAATTTCAGTACCACTAATAAAGCAGAAATTATTAATTTTAGCCCGAGAACATGCTCCGTACTGAAACATCGCCTATTCCTGTGAAATACTTTCCGCTGAGCTTTTATTTCTCAACCAATCTTCATGCTCGCATTTTGAGAGAAGTGTTGACAAAAGGAACTGTTATTCGTGCTATAATATACAAGCACATGAGTATTCACTTGTTTATTCTTTAAATACAGTTTTAAAAGAAAATGATAAGCGTACCTCGGTCCTGGGCATCAAAGGGGTGCGCTTTTTGCCGCTTTTTGATTGTTAAAAGTGCACGTAATTGCGCGTAATAAAAATGAAAACAAAGATGCCAACTTAGGAACATGCAGCTACTTCTCCTCTCTCTTTTTATACCACACAGTGACAATCATAGAGGGTCAAGTACTTGTTCCTTTCTTGTTCAAAAAGAATGTATCAAGAGTTGGTCAGTAGCGCAAACACATAAGTGTTAATGAACATAACGCTATGGAATCCTTTCTAAGCTTCCTGTCTCATCGCTGAAAACGTAGCCTGTATATTTTACATAGACGCGGCCAATATTGAGATATTGTGCGGCATTTTATAGACAACCTGAGTGCCAACTTAGGGCCAAACATTACTGTCACAGCGGTCCGAAGACTTACCAGACCTTAATTTGTAAGAATAGGCGATTTCGGAAAGAGAATATTCCAAATAGATGGACAATTTTAGTATTCTTGTGAAATACGAGACTCTTATAAATTTTCTCTAGTTGGATATTCGGAATGTTTACACATCCAGTCATGTCGGGTGTTCAGTCGTGCACGCCACACACTTCGTGCCGCTGAAACCTGGGGTCTTTTCGCTTGATCATATAGTATACAGGCTAGCGAGTGGGATCTGTGCATGAGTTTCACACCTAAACCTTTACAGAATGTAAAAAGGAATATATATATATATATATATATATATATATATATATATATATATATATATATATATATATATATATATATATATATATATATATGCAAAATGGGTGAAACATTAAGTGTCAAAACATGGAAAAACGAGCCCTTAGGTATAAACTTCTTTTCCTTATTCTTTAACGATTGTCTCGTACTGGCAGACTAGGTGCCGTTAGGTTGTATAAGAGGGACTATTGGTCAGCTGCCCACTCGTAATAAGCTCACGTGCTATGTGATGCCACACAGGCTCAAAAAAGGGTACTCCACATTCGCCGCTATGGCTACAGATGGCGCTGACTGACAATCCCACATTTAAATTCATATATAAACCCAATAAAGTGGCCGGGGAGATAGCCGCCGTGACAGCTCAATGGCAAGAGCATCTAACGCGTTATTGGAAGGTCGTAGGTTCGATTCCTACTCACGGCAAAGTATTTTTTCACCCACTTTTCTTCCTGTTTACATTACATTGGTTCTAATACCTTCCCTATACATTCCTTGGCAATATTGTCTGTTAGATCCAATATATATATATATATATATATATATATATATATATATATATATATTATGAAGATGACAAAACGCGCCCTTTGAAAATCTAAGGCCATTTTCTAAAGTTTGCGCGCGAGCTTAATAATAATCAGCGTGGTTAGTAAGTGGCTGTAAGTTAGCCTGCGTATGCTGAAATACATACATACATACATACATACATACATACATACATACATACATACATACATACATATATAGATATGTCATCACTTAGCACAGTCTACATAAAAAAATTGGCAGATCCCACGTACAGCGGGAATCGATGATATGCGAATCACGATTGAGAAATCTTTATATGTCCCTTTAAAATCAGCACAACGTTACGATGTGGACGTAAATGATGCCGTACATGACTTCCGTGTCATGATTATGACGATTGGATGTGTCGTTTACCTTCGTCATCTCTTCTAGTTGTTTGATGCCAAATTTAGCATGTATGGAGCTAGCGAAACGACCGCGAGCACGCTGTGAGCGTGGTATGTTTTCATGTTCTTACATGACACGCGTGTCAGGATTATCATACTTGCACCAGTCATGCATTTCCTCATCAATTGACGTTGCGTAACACCAAATTTGGTATATGTAGAGCTAGCAAAACGGCCGCGAGCGCATCATGAATGGCCCAATATACTCCAATGTAGCGTTGACGCACGCGCACGTTGGGCACAGTGACGCTACGTTAGGAAAACGCGAGTTAGCAAAACGCCAGCACACTATAGTCTGACGTCAGGCGCGACCAGCGTCCGTCGATGCGGCCCGACAGCAACCGGTACGAAACCCGACATGCTGCATTTCGCGCCGATGCGTTACTCAGACAACACTGCGTCTCCCCCTCATCGAGGAGGAGGGACACCGGATGCACTTCAACGCGCATGCGTCAAAGCAACGCAGCGTGGCGCGCACCTGGGAGCATATTGCAGGACAGGCGCCTGGCGTGGCAACGCCGGCATGTCGCGACGAAGTGAACGCCGGCGAGCACGCGCACTGCTACACGCTGAAATGTATTTGCGCCTTGACTGTGGCATGTAGTCATGTCCACACATGACACGCATCTTATAATTATCATGTTTTCACCCGTCACATACCTCCGTCATCGATAGGCGTCACGTAATACCAAATTTGGCATATGTGAAGCCAGCGAAACGGCCACGAGCGCATCATCAGTGTGACATGTAGTCATGTTGTTACATGACACGCATGTCTAGAGTATTATGTGTCGATGTGTCATTTACCTACGTCAAGAGTTCGCTTCACGTAATACCGAGTTTGGTACGTGTGAAGCTAGCGAAACCGCCGCGAGCGCATCATGAGCGTAGCATGTGGTCATGTTGTTGCATGACACGCATGCCATGTTTATCATGTTTGCAGCATAATCGTACCTTTGCCATTCATTCACGTCCTGTAATACCGAATTTGGTATAAGTGAAGCTAGCGAAACAGCCGCCTGTGCATCATGATCATGGCATGTAGTCATGTTTTTACATCACACGCATCTCATGAATATCATGTTTGCACCAGTCACATACCTCCGTCATGCATTCACTTACTGTAATACCAAATTTGGTGTATGTGATGCCAGCGAAACCGCCACGAGCGCATCATGAGCGTGGCATGTAGTCATGTTGTTACATTAGACAAATGTGATGATTATCATCTTAGGGTCTGTCGCTTGAGTTCGCCATGCAATCATGCCATACCATACGAGTTTTACAACATGCCATGTGAACGAAACCGCCGAAAGAGCTGCAGGACCATGAAATATAAATCATCACATTCATGCCGTACATATCACGATTTTCATGTTTTGACTACTCAAATATGTTCTTCATACAGTCATGTTATGCCATATCAAGTTTGGTATAGATACGATTACCGAAACGGCCAGGAGAGCTAAAAGTCGTAGGCGGGTAGATAGTTGAATAGATAGATAGATAGATAGATAGATACACAAAGTCGCCGAAGTTCGCTAAGAAATGCTTGGCATTTAAAATTTATAATCCCACGTTCCGGTATTTTACGTATGGGGAAAGTTATTGTAAAACGAGTTATGCTGCATTGGAACTGCGCTGTCGAAAAAAATGCTTCGATACGACAATTTTTACATGCGGTAATTATTTGTAATTGGTATCGTACGTATACCGCTGTTATTGGTACCAGTGAAAGCAAGGTACTGGTGCCAATGTGCGGTGGTACCAATGTTATAGGTAGGAGGCTAAAGGCCGTTTCACATGACACAAAAAGTAGCGATTTTCAGGCTGCGAATTCACTCGCAGCGAAAAAAGGGCAGTTCGCTCCCGCCGCAGCGGTCCGCGGCGCGCTTCCAACATGTTGGAAATTTTCGCTTTGATCGCAGCGGCAGGGGCGATTTTTGGTCGGGACCCGTCGAAACAGGGCTGATCCAGCAAGGCCGTCGAAATAGAGTCGACGTTTTTTTTTTTTTTTTGTAATGGCCGATGCTGTGCATTTTAAAATGAATTCAGACTGGAAAGTGTTCTTAAATGACGAAACAAGCAAGCCCTTCGTTACCGTTCACGGTAACTTCATAATATCATAATGCACATATTATTACACTACATTCGTGTCTACCACAACGAGCGGTGGCAAGAACTCACCGCTCCAGTCGCAGAACGAAAATAGCGTACCGTTCGCGGACCATGTGAAACGATACCGTTATTAGTGACGGTTGCAAACATAGCGATTGGAGCGAACGGAACGATTTTTTTCGCTGCAATCGCGGCATGTGAAACAGCCTTAACACGGACCACTTATAGCGCTACGCGCTGGATATTGTGCTACGTTGCTGTAAGGGCGGTACTGGTATTGCTACCGGTATTGTTGAAGTGGGTAATGGTGGTACCGTGGCTTTGTGATTTGGTGTCTTTCTGGGATGAAGATAGGAGACAAAAAGCGGATAGTCAGGGAGGCGAATGGTCTGAAATCTTTTAGGGGTGAAGCTCTTTATAGCGGCACCCATTCATCCCTCGTAGCTGTTGTAGTGTGTAAGAAGTACAACATTTTGACCTCCAAGGTGGTGCCGGTGAGAGATTTTTTCTGTGCGTTGTTGAACAATAAAATATAGTGTTCAATGTACATGCCGATGGCTGCTAAGGGATAATAAGATACAGGAGAATTCGGCTTTCAGTTAACGCGCACGATGCGATCCCCATTAGCAGCCATTGGCATGTACATTGAGCCCTATCTGACAAGAAAGGGTTGCTACGTTATACTCGCTGGGCGTAACCTCCTTGGATTTAGAAAGAATTAGCGAGCGTTGGGCTGCAGTGCCATGAATAGAGTGAACTAGTATATACCATGAACACGAGGTGGTTTAAGGTGGGAAGTAGATACGAAGCGCAAGCCGTAAGAAAGTAAAAGCCAAATTGTCCTGTCTCTCATTTCCCAATAGTAGCCATTGGCATGTACATTGAGCACTATCTGACAGGAAAAGGTGGCTACGTTATACTCGCTGGGCGTAACCTCCTTGGTTTTAGAAAGGTTTAGTGAGCGTTGGGCCGCAGTGCCATGAATACAGTGAACTAGTATATACCATGAACTCGAGGTGGTTAAAGGTGGGAAGTGGACCCGAAGCGCAAGCCGTTAGAAAGTGTGCGTGTGCCACCTCTCATTTAGTCCTTGGAATGTCCGCTGGATGGCCGTGCTTTCTTATGGGGAATATATAATGAAAAAAATGCGAAATGGTAGTACTTGGAGTGTTGAATAGATGGACGAACGGACACACAGACAGATGCATGGATGGACGCACGAACAGATGGGCGGATGGACGCATGGACGGTCACACAGACGGACGCATGGACGGAGGAAGCAAGAACGAATGGACGGACGAATGCTTCGCCCCACTCTTCATCATTCACTCCGTGGATATGCTGCCATTTTTTTGTTTGTCGCCCTACGCGGGTAGAGAAACAATAGTTAGGGAAGCCAGATTTTTCCACAAGAAGTCGTGAAATAAAAAAAAAACATTATGTGGTAGAAAAGGTAATTTGCTTTTAACCAATAATGATTTCGTGTTTTGCGAATGCGCTTCAAAACAAGCTTCAAAACTCTTCACTTAGCGAAAGCAAGCGCTACACATACGAGTCATTGCGATGCAAGAAAGATTCCGAACGCTTTTATAGCCTCGCCCTTTCGCGTAAACCAAAACGACCTATCGCGGTGCTTGCGGACAACTGCGCCTAATGCTCTCTCTTCATTTTCGCGGCAAATCCGCGATGCCCCGCAACAATGAAAGAAGCAACTTCTGTTTTAGAGGCAAAGAAGTTTGTCCGGCATTTCACAGTCCGTATTGATTCATTGGCGTACTTACAAGATTCAAAGTTCCGGAGGTAAAAAAATGTTTTTTTAGCCCTCTTAGAAAAACCCTCTTCGAAAAAAGGTGGTAGTACTTGATAACTTTGGGGTAGTAATGGTTTGTCACACATGTTACAACCCTGGTAGTAAGCACAGTTAGTAACGGCGAGGGTGGTAACAGTAACTACCTCTGCTGCTACTACCAGCGGTTAGTAACTGTTACTACCATAGCCGTTACCACCCATGGGTAGTAACGTTTACAGGTTTCAACAAAATAGTAACCGATGCAACTTAGTACATTACTTTGGGATTATTTCTCCACTGCTAATGTTGGCTAATTAATTCCGTATTACTAGACAGTCGGGTAAAAAGCGTGGTGTGTCATGAATGTAGACCAAACAGGTTCACTATTTTTCACGTATACATGCAGTAAGAAGTAAGCGTGGGGTATATATAGCCCCAACTTCGCAGGGGCATGTCTGGTACAGAGAAGCACTTGCGTTTCAGGAAGAATTATAAGAAATATAAACCTATAGCACTATTTTGTACTGCTTGGTTACGTGTGTTTGGTGACCTTGCACAAGACCTTTAATCAGCTTTACTTATAAAACATTATATGTTATATTTATCTATTATAAAATGGCCACAAAAAGGCATTATGTACCGTGGCCGGAACAAGGTACCGAAGTGATTCTCAGTGCATTTGAATGCTTCACACGACTAATATATCAGCGTTTAAAAGGTAATAATCGTTTTGGGGGTTTGACGCGCCAAAACAATGATGATATTTGGAGACACGCCGCAGTGGAATAACTGTGACGGTCCTCGAGGCTAATTGTGATCATCTGGTTATTTTGATTTGCCGGTCTTGATAATGTTTGCTGTAATGTGTTAAGTTTGTTGTAATTGTCTATTACGGCACGTGTAGCACTTGATTATGGTTCGTTAACTTGTACTTCGCCGTTTAGACAGTATCATAATGAAGTTTACATATCTCCGTTGAGTAATTTAGAACGAAATGTATTTTCTTGATCTACGTATACCTTCTACGTCATTTTTCCGTTTAATGATAATACGTTGAGACGATTCCTCTCATAAATGATCAGAATCGCATTCACACACCATTTTAGATTATATTGTCAAAAGCCAAGTAGCAAAGAGGTAGTAATGGGGCAGGAAAGGTAGTAACGGCTGTAGTTACTATCTCTTTCATTTCAGTTACTAACTGCTTACTAACGTAGGTATAGTAAAGAGGTCGCAAAATGTTAGTAACGGTAGCAGCTAGTAACTATTTACTAACGTAGGTTGTAAACAAGTAGCAAAAGGGTAGTAACGGTCAAAGAAAGGTAGTAACTTCTGCAGTTACTACACATTCGCTTGCAGTTTCTACCTTTTTACTAACTTTTTTTTTAAGAGTGTAGGGGTAAAAGTCATTTGCTTGCTTCCTAGCCATCTTTCCCTTCCATTAGATTTTTCACTGCTGGCCTAGTCCAATACGCAGCCAACGTGAGTGGACGGTATGTGCGTCTTCGACCGAACGAGAGAGGCGGGAGACTGACGACGTTCTTGTGCGCTGCAGCCACCGGTGAGGCAATTAGCTCTGAGTTCTAATAGCGGAAGTCGTCAGCTTCCTGCAGTTCCAGGCACCCTTATGCCCTCACATTCACGAATCCTTCCGTCCCCATTTTCTTCCTGCGCTTTCAGCACTCCTGGCTTCGTTTAGCGACGTTTCACTCTCATTCCTGCCTTTTCCCTCCTTGTGCATTGTCTCTTAACTCTTTCGCTACTATTGTGTGCATATTCCTTCTCTCTGTCTCTCTTCTTTTACCAATGGCAGTTTCTAACAACAGCATTCAAGTGTGATGGTGTTGCTCTCGACGCAGTAAAGTTTGGAGAGCGTCGGAAACGGGAAAGTGTTAAAAGAACTTTGAAGATGAAGACGGAAGTGGAGGAAGATTTGGTGACAATATTTGGAAGCAGCGTGAAAAAAAAATGAGGACAACGAAGGAACACATACAACAGGACTTGCGCTAGTCTTGATGTGTGTGTTGCTCGTTCTCCATGTTTTTTCGCACTGCTGAAAGTTAGTCGTGCGAATAACCAATGGACTCGCCCAAACCCGCAAGATGTCAGTAATTAAATGAGGTTGTGCCGAGTTGGATACTTTACACTGAAAGATTGGGGAAGATGTGAGCAATACTGAGACAGGAGGTACCCCATGTTAAGGATGCAAAGACTGATGTACACGCAAACATACAAACAGGATGCCCTGCTTTTGTATGGGTTGTCTGTGTTTGTGTCTCCAGGTGGGTCACCATGTTCAGTGCTTTTACCTTTTATCAAGCAAAATCTACACGCCCAATGGTCGTGCACTCTAACCTAACCGTGTCATAGCGCGTGAAATTTGCATCGAGATTGACCCGAAAACTCTCGCTCGCTGTGCGAATATTTTCCCAATATACTCTTGGTTACAGGTTCCTTGTACTTTAGTGTTTGTGAAGCAGTTGTAGAAGAGTACACAAATCATGTTGAGGATTCCAGGGAACTAGGTTTGAATGAAGTTCACAGGCTTAAATGCAAATCAGTTTTTACAAGACAGCGCAAATAGAAGATCATTGTCAGATGCCCCCTCACACCGCAGTGTGCATACCATAGATTCGAAATGGGGGTTATTGCTGATGATGCTACGGGCAAAATCGCGGCGATGTTACTGCGACTACTAAGATATTACTCGAGAATATGAAGTACGTATTAATAAGTTACTAGACAAGAAAACGGAAATAATACACCTCAGTGCTTTACAAAGCTCGGTATAGCAGTTTATTCGAGCTGCCACATTTGAAGTGTATAGGGCATTTTCAGGCGAGAACTATGATATAATTCATTTTCGTTTACCCATTGTCGATAATCTATATCATGTTTGCACATGCTTCTATTTTCACGAGACGTGTCACAATCACAGGAACATAAGAGCAAGATGTTTAAAGTATTTAACGTTCTTGTCAAAGCGTAGCACAAGATAAACGGAACACCGTGAAGAACACACAGGATAGGCATTAACTAAGAACTAAAAGCTTTAGTTTCCACTTAACGCCTGTCCTGTGTGTTCCTTGCAGTGTCGCGTTTTCGTCGCGCTAAATTTCGACATAAATATATACTAAATCGCCCACTACTATACGTCACAAAAGCAGTTAGATGTAGCTAGATAGAAGTAGTTAGGTAGAAGCTTGATGGATGCTCATTCTTCTACCTGCCCAAAATCGTAGACTCCCTAAAACAATTTTTTTTATTATTTCTTTTGGGTCAGTACTTTCTCTTATGCCAATATTCTGTGTATTATCGAAAGCAAATTGCAACCTGGAAATGTCAGCAATAGTAACTTGAGATTTCGCGACCGGTAATGGCTTTTGTGTACTCCGACGCACTGAGGTTGGTTTTGTTGGTATCTCTCCGCTCCTCCTGGAAAAAAAAAAGAAGCTCGGTGATCACTGTTGCCTTGATTAGTTTGCGCGCATGAGACTTGATCGCGTAAACAGACCAACTCTACCCTGCACTCCTTCCGGGCTCCTGTTTTTTTATGAAAGCTCTTTAGGAGATTGTGATGTACTTCAAGAGTTATCTCGATTGTCTTTGCAAGAAGTACTCAGCACCATTCGCAACAATGCATCTCTCTCTTGTAAACAATCAACAAGATTAATGCTATACCACCGCGTTAGCTGTGAAAATTAGAACTGAAGGTTTTGGGAATAGCACCGCTAGGAAGCATGCTAGATAGGCAGAAGTTCAACAGAAGATGAAAGATTGGGGAGTCGAAACGTTTTGGAGAACTAAGTGTCGTTGGAGCCAACGTGTCAGCAATTTATCGAAACAATCCCAATCTTTTAAAGAGCCACTAAGCAACCCCGAGGTTGGAAAGTTTTTATAAAAAGAAATATGTGCACTATGTTTTCTGAACATGACGCTGCAGGAATTTTGGGAAAACGTGCTATATTAAGGAGCTTACACGGGTTAGACCAGCGGTTTCAGCTAATTTTAAATTTTCGCGCGGCCTCGCCACCCTTCTCCCTCACAAGGAGGGGAAGGTGCAGCCCGTCATTGTGACTGGTTTAGACCAATCGACGAGCTGCGTGCGGCGTCAAGTAACTTATTGGCGACTCTGCGTCCCTGCGCGTGGAAGGAGGAGTGGTCAGGCATAGGAAAGGAGCGCGGGAGTTGGTTTTTCGAAATGGAGACTCCACGTGGCGCGCGGCGCTGTAACATTCGGAAAACGTGATCACCGCGGGCTACTCTTAGAATTGCTGAGCTGCTTTGGGGGGCCGTAAAAAAAAGTTGGAGCCTGCTGACTGGCCTTGTATAGAATAAAACTAGATAGCTCGTAGAAACGTCGATTTCAGCGACATTCTGTGTTCGCGAGGCACGCGTTAGTCGGCGACTACGGTTTCATTTTTCATCACCTGCGTTTCCCTAACACACGCTCTATGCCTGACTTCTTTGCTATGACACTTCCGGCGGAATTCAGCCGCTTCCTTTGAGATTTGACCCACGACATGGAGCGCAGCAACACAGTTCCACACTTACTAATCTCAGAACTATCAGATTGGTCGGGGTACGATTTCGTAATAATAACCTACTTTCTCGCAGGAACAGAATGAATATGTTCAAAAGGAATGTCAGAACCACAGTATGATATACTTATGTTACTCTCGTAGACATTAAACTGATTAGTCGAGTTAAAAGACTGTTTATAATTCTTAAACATATTCTGCCCATCAAGACAAGGACGTAAGAGAGATCACACAACAGAGAGATAACTTCAGCAGCTTTGTTTCAGAATAATATCAACCTATTCCTTACGCTTTCAAGTTTAGATTACAAAAAATACAAAAAAAGAGACATTTCAGAATTCTTCCCTCGGGAAACAATTCACAAGAGCCATTTTTAATCTTGACTAAAGCTGAACCAAAGGCGAAAGGGCTTCTGAAAAAAATGATTTTGTCATTTTTCGTCAAAATTGATTCGAAGAGACGCCCCAGCCGGCAAATAGAGAGCTAGTTGAATAAAGAGGGGGGGGGGGGGGGAACGACTCACTTTCGGTGGATATAGGAGCGGAGTTCGGCAGTGCCGATTTCCCACATTATCTTTTTTTCAGGAGGAGCGGATGAAATATATATGAGCTTCAAGTGTGAACTTCTTCACAGAGCCATATAAAACAGAGCAACACATCGCCGAGTGGAAATGGAGAACGGTCATCATCTTTTCTCACTCGTATATCAGAACTGCACTGTACGAAACGAACGTTATTTGACATTTCGGATATCCTAACTTGAGGCCCGGAAAGAACAAAGATAGAGAAGATTCAAATAGAGTGACTTGAATGGCTGTCTTAGATGGTTTTTCGTAAATGAAGAATCAAGCTGGTGTTACCTGTTTCATCTTTAGTATTGTATGCGTGTATAACTGTGTGGTTGCAATATGGTAAAGCCTCTCCACCTGCTGATTTGCTTTTGAGCAGCACGTATGCCAATTTCTTCTTTCTTTCCTCATATGATTCAGGTTATATAAGCGTTATTTTGTGAGAAATCAAAGAAAGAACTGCCTTGCCAAGCGTGGATCTTCTGGTGCAAACACTGGTTGCAGAAATTTTGTTTCTGCGGCATCTTAATAGCCTTGTCTGGCGTTACAAATGAAAGTGATGCCACACTGAAGAAAATAAAATATGTATTTTATTTATTTTTTATTTATTTAGAAATACTGTCAACCCTCTACTGAGGGTCATTACACAAAAGTTACTACACACTCTACAAAAAAAATTGGGGATATAACTACATCTCCCAAAGATAAACCAGGTATACATATATACAAATCCATGAAAGCTCTGCATTCCAAACGAAAAACGAAAAACACACACCCTGATTCGCAATGCAACGAATAACAATCGTAATAATATTTACAATAAATCACATAAACGTAAATCAAGTGAATGCACAAATTCATTAACATCACCCGCATTGACTATGTTACTCGGTAACCCATTCCAATCTTCAATGACAACGGGGAAGAACGTATGACGCTACGCCTTCGTTCGTGCAAAACAAGGTTGTAGTACTCGTGTATGGTTTTCCCTCTCGCTTCGTTTGCCAGGTTGTTCTATGTAGTCATTTCTGTTAATTTTAAACTCCCCTTCTAATAATTGAAAAGGAAACTTTAATCTATTTTTGTGTCTGCGCTTCTGGAACGTCTCCAGATTACATAATTGTAGCTTTTCTGTGACTGAATCGTTCTGCTTATATCTCGAGCACATAAAGCAATCTGCAAGCCGTTGTAGGCGTTCAAGTTTATTTACAAGCACTTTTTGGTGGGGACTACAGACAATACTGGAATATTCTAGTATCGGCCGTATAGAAGAAGAGGTATCATGCCCCACTTTGTTAGACGTAGTCGTCAAATCAACATCACCCAGATGTGTAGTGGTGCAGTCAATATGTGTTGAATGAGAGCACATGCCTTGCGTGAGCCGTTTTTTAATCTCCCGCGCAGAATCGAGGACTCTGCAGCTGCAGAAAAAGTTTAGGTCTAACACAATGAGAATGTTGAAACTAATCACTGCATATGCGCAATCGCACCTCAATCATGGTGTAGTGCGCTTTGGGGATGGGGAATGGGGGAGGGCTGCGAGTGTGTATGCGGGCAGTTGTGTGTGTTTGCAATTTGGTTTACGTGAGACACGCTGCGAAGAAGCAATACTCAAAAAAAAAGCAGCCCGTATTGGCTTGCTTGTGAAATGTTCCTTAGAACAAGAACACAACACAAACGACAAACATTCGTCCTGAGGAGGTGTCGTGTACATTCTTGAGCAAAATATAAAAAGTAGGCGGGAGGGGCTTCGGTGAAAATTTGCTCAGTCGAACTGATAGCCCGTGCAAATACGGCGGGGGTTTCTTCGAATGGGTAAATATGGGGCGCTTTATAGAACATTAGGATTACGCACCCTGCCTTGCTTCAATCCTGCGGTGAACGCGCTTTCGTCAGTGTTGTTGAACACTCCCGAAAATTACGGAATGCACTGAGAATTTCTACTTACAAGAATCGCAGAATATACTGACAACCTCGTGAATTTGTCAATGCATGCACTGCGAAAGAGCCGATGTACTTGAACATCGTATGTAAACAGTTGAGGCAGTGTCTGCAATGGTGGATTGTCATGTGTACCAGCATTGCGAAAGACAAATCCAGTCAATATAAAAAAATTAGTTAATCCACTTATTCGAGAGCTTCATTAGCGTCTGTTGTATGTCTGCCATCTGCAGAAAGCGAGTCCATCATCATCCTCGTGCATGATGATCATGACAGATGATGTTGATCATAGCGCGAAGAGTTACTGTACATTTCAATACGGTTAATCAAACAACGGTCTCGTCGAGCGTAGTGTCGTCAGTAGCGCAGGGGTTTTGATGTGTCCGACATGGCGCAGGAAGAGGGGGGTGGGTTATGACTTGATCAACATTTCAGTTTAAGTCTAAAAACGGCACAACACGCCCATTGACTTCACGTACCGAAGAAAACTACAAGCCTTCGTGTCTTTTTTACGCCGTTGGCACGTACAACTATGCTACAACGATATTCCCTTTTTTAAAACATCATCCATCAAAGACTGTGTGAGGAAGGGCGATGATAGATACCACACGTACACTCGCGCCCCCAATTGCGTGAAGAGTCTGTGAAAATCGACTCCTCCGGTGAACACCAACATTTGCCCTTTCAGTCTGGAAAACTTCTCACTTCAAAGAAATATCTGAAGTATGCATTTAAGAGGAAGGGAGGAACAGGTTGAATGGATGGATAAATAACTAGATGTTGCGCATCGAGCCAGTTCATTCATTAACACATATCAGGGCATCCATTAGGCACACCAGATACTCGCTGATCAATGAGTGATGAGATGCAGGAAATGCAGGGATGTTAACCAACGTTGTAATATTGGGTTCGCTACGCCATATTCACACTAAGGACAGGGAGGAAGGAGAAGCACAGTCATTGGTATGCTACACTGAATTTATTTTATGTCAGTGCCCTCAGTACAGCTCTCAGAGGCAGTCCATCGCGGATGTGTTTGCACGCCTCACTGACCAGCCGCTATCCGAGAAAGCAATCTTGGAATGCCGGAAAGATCGAGCTTCATGTTAGAAAGTGACGTAGGCGCTGTTGAAGTTCCTGCGAGCGATCCGCCTCGTTTTACGATTGGGACACTCCTTTTTGTGCGTGTGTTTGTTTTCCTTCACCTCTTTCTGTCTCTCTCATTTATTTCTTCCTTACTTTTTGTCTCCACTTATCCATAAATTTTCAGTTGCAAGGTAGCCAACCAGATAATTGTTTTGCGGTTACCCTCCCTGTCTTTACGGATCACATCTCTTTCTACTCTATACTATACGGAAAGGAATAAGGAGGTTTGAAAAAAGGTATACAGAAACAGAGTGAGAAAAAGAGAGAAAGGCGCACACACACACAGTCAGTCCTTGTCGCAATTCACACGCGCTGTACTACGCTGTGCATGAGGCTTCGCCTCGGGTATACCAGGCATGAATGTGCGGCACTTGAATGAGTATTCAGACAAATGTGTTGATTCACCAACGAAATGAGATGGAGACGAGAAGAAAGATAGCTGTGCTTAGTGCGCAACTCAGGAGGACTGCGATGAAATACAGTCTTCGTCCCGTCTTGTCATCGACTTTTACAAGGAGAGCGCAGTTTCTTTGCTCTATGCCTCATTTTCTTCGAATTACTTGATTAAGAGTATCGCATGGATGTGCATATGCAGTCGAGCTTAATGCGGGTGCCTCTAAGGCTATACCAAGATGTATGGTGTCGAGCCGGTTCATTCATTAACGCCTATCGGGGCATCCATTAGGCACACCAGGTATATACTTGCCCATCGATGAGTGCAGTGCTGTTGTGACCTAACGTGTCCAGCTGGGGAACTGAGCTGTATAGATGCAATAAGACTTCAAAGCCAGCGCAAACAAATGAACAGAAGATGGCAGGAACAACGCGAGCCATGTAGCTGCAGCATATGGCGATACAGTTAAAACAGCCCGACAGCTGACCCACTTGGAAACCTCCAGAGAGGCTCACAGGCCATCAGTGAGTGAGTTACTGGCGCATTAAAATTCTACCATGCATGGCGAAGCCACGTACGCACTTTTATTTGCAGAGCCTTTATCTCGTTTCATATGGGCGCAACTTTGACCCCGACAAGTATATCAGGACATTTAGTGGTTATTTTGCAGAGACATGACATGATAATCACGAGCAATTACTCATCTCGAGCAATTACAGTCGTTATATAAAATGAATGGTTGCTGCTTATCAAACCGTAAGTATACTGTGAAATGAATTTCCTCTCCGCTTTCTGGCGTTATAATTAGTGTTCAAGCACCCACAGCATCAAGCTACTGCCAAATATCTTTGTGAAAATAATAGGCCACTGCTATAAAGTTAGTGAGTGAGCGAAACAACTTTATTTAGTCCTAAATAGGCGCCAGGCACGAGCCAGTTCATATATATATACATATATATATATATTGTTATGCCAGCGAGTCCTCGTCAAACGTCCGTGCCTCTGAAAAAGGCAATCTGTGTCAAGGCCAGCCCGCAGTCCGCCTGACGCGAACAACCCAACGGCGTGAACACGCGCGGCGCCTCTCTGGCCCACGTGCATTGAGTCAGCAAGCGCACGTGACAGCGAACCGGCGTCCTCGTGTCTGGAGGTCTGACGTGGACCAGCGGCGACCCCATTGGAGGAATCTGCCCTGACGACCAGCGGCGCTGCTGATTGGGCATTTTGGTTGGACCCGGTGCAAATAAAAGAAGCCCTGCGGCGCGTCGCGGTCGGCGGTCCTATGAGAGAGGAGTCCCCATGTCGGAGAGCCGACATGTGTGTGAGTCGGCGGTCTTAGGCGAAAAGTTGACCTATGTATTAGAGAGGAGAGCTCGGCTCTTCGAGTCTCTGTCGGCCCCAGTGCCGAAATTGTAACGCCTCTGTATATATGCTGTACATAAACCTTGTTTAACTCACCGTCGTCTCGTCCGCTCGTCTTATCAGCTCGGCGCAGAAGCAGTCGCGAGCTGAGAAACATACGCTACCAAACAGCTGGTGACCTTCCCGGCGGAGTTGAAAGCGGTGGCGCCTTCGGGGCTGTGTTGGCATCCCCGTATTTCGCAACAGTGGTGGCTTCGGCGGGATAGGCCCGTCTTTCGCAACAGTGGAGGTCAGCGGTGGGATTTCGGAGGTGGTTTCGCAACAGTGGTTGGCAGCTGCGGGATCGGCCGGCGTCAACGACATCGATGCGGTGAGTGCCTGATGTTTTCCCCTCAGTTCACCAGACTACTCTAGCTCAGGTTGTAGTAGTTTAGAGAAGGGCTGTGTGAAGCATTAGAGTGAGCTTTGATCGTTTCAAGCAAAGTCGAAGTGCTTTGAAACCAAAGTTAATGCGGAGGGGGTAAACACGGGAGAGTGAAAAGTTGCTTGCGCGTCTTGCTAGTTGACTTATAGTGGGTACGGCAAGTAAATTGTTAACAGGGGCAAACAGCAAGAGGCTAGTGTGAACGATGGAGAACCTTAAAGTGAAGGAACTCATCGAAATTTGTGAGGAACTCGGCATTACTTTGGGCCGTGCGAAACGAAAGCAAGCGATCCTTGAGATCATGAAGGATGAGGGAGTGTCGGCTGAGGAAGTCGATGAGGCCTGGGTGGATATTAAAGCACGCCGCGAAGAGGCTGAGAGGCGAGAAGTAGAAGCTCGCGAACGTGAAGAAGCTGAAAGGCGCGAAGCTCGCGAACGTGAAGAAGTTGAAAGGCGCGAACGTCGCGAGCGCGAGGAGGCTGAGAGACAAGAGCGCCTAGAGTTGAAACGACTAGAATTGGCAATCCTACAGTGTTCGCAGGCGCCTAGCGTAGCTTCTCCAACAGTTCAGGTCAGCGGTTTTAGAATTCGGGACCAACTGCCACCGTTCGTAGTAGGCGAGGACATGGCGAAGTATCTCGTCAAGTTTGAACACGTCTGTGAGCGAAACGCTTTGGAGCGGCCTCTTTGGGCGGGGAACCTGCTAGCTCTTCTTCCCGGCGAAGTGTCCGACGCGATAACTTGCTTGTCGAGGGAAGCGTTTGAGAGATATGACGAGGTCAAGGAAGTGCTCTTAAGACGTTATAAATTGTCACCCGAGGCTTTCAGGCAAAGGTTCCGGTATGCTGAAAAGGGGAATGAGTCACACGTTGACTTCGCGTTTCGTCTTAAGGCCGATTTAATTGAATGGCTCAAGGGCGAAGGTGTTTATGACGACCGCGATAAAGTGGTGGAATGCGTTGCATTAGAGCAATTCTACCGCTCCATCGAGGATAATGTCAGACTTTGGCTGCAGGAAAGACTTGGGGAAGTACGGTTAAATAAGGCAGCTGAGTTAGCTGAGGAGTATTATACTCGCCGAAAGTTGCATAGCAGGGCAGTGCGCGTTGAAAAGGATGAAAGGAAAGAGGGCTTTTCAAGAAAACCTGATCAACGGAAACCCGTTCCGCACCGTAATTTCAAGAAGGACCCGTCTCTTACGAAGGACAGTGTAGGGGAAGGGCAAACAGAAGCGGAGAAATCGAGTGAGGTTTCTACCACACAGGCATTTGAATCGGAAAACAAACGGAAGCCGCTAATCTGCTACAACTGCAAAAAGGAAGGACACATCGCGAGAAACTGTCAGGAAAAGTTTGCCTTCGCAACAATCCGAGAATCAGAAAAAAACATGCGGTTGTTAGAGCCGTATCTCCAAGAAATTAGGGTGAATGAGAAAACGTGCCGAGCACTTAGAGACTCAGCGGCAACCATGGACGTTGTCCATCCTTCATTGGTGTCTCCGGATGACTTTACAGGAGAATGCGCGTGGATCAGGCAAGTCGCCGAGGAGCAGAGTGTTCGCTTACCAATCGCCACCGTTGTCATTGAAGGCCCGTTCGGTAAGCTTCGCACCGAAGCGGCTGTGTCTGCCGCGCTGAACGATCGTTTTCCTTATCTTTTCTCCAACAACTCGGAGCAGCTCCTCAAAGAGCAGGGCAAATCGTTCTTCCCCAACTTTGCGTGCATGGCCCTCACGCGATCGCAAGCGCGAAAGCTTTCGCGGAAGCTTGACCTTCTTCCATGCAGTGAACTCTCAGGTGACCCTGTCGGCGGGTCGACGGAACCCCAGAAAGGAAATTTTTTGCGTGAGTCATGTGAGCAGTCACGCGAGCGGCCCGTCGCCGAACCGACCGGCGCGGTTTCCGTAGAAAAGGGAGACGACATGGCGCCATTGAGTCAGAGCGAGGGGGTTGCAACGCTCTCGCCTGTAGCGGAAAGTTTGAGCGAGCTGCCGAGAGTTGATCGAGAGACGCTCATTCGAGAGCAGCGTGAGGATCTCTCGATATAAGCGCTAGTGGAAAGCCAAATTGAAGCGCTAGTGGAAAGCCAGAAAAACGCGGCAAAAGTGCTGTCGAAGGAGCACTACGAGGAATCGGTGAAGAAGCGTGCTTTTGAAGTAGGGAGTCAGGTAATGCTGCTGCAACTGTTCAAAAAGAACAAGCTTGAGGTTGATTGGGAAGGGCCCGCCAAAGTATTATCGAAGCCTTGCGATACAAATTATGAAGTGAAATTAGGAAGGCGGCCGGACAAAATTTACAACTTGATGAAACCATACGTTCAACATCAAGCGGTCGTAAATCTGTTGTTGAATGCTTCAAAGGAAGAGGAAGCAGAAATTTTGAGTTCTAGTGAGGTAATTGAAGGGGGATCGAAAGTAATCCGGGAGCAGATAAACCTAGAGCCTAGCTTAAGTGAAGGAGGACCTGAGAAAGAGGACCTGAGAAAGATTGGTTCCCAGTTTGAAGACGTGTTTTCGGACCGCCCCGGAAACACGAGGGTGATCGAACACGATATCGAGCTAAGCGGTGAGGAGTCAAACCGTAGCAAGCCGTATCGTTGTTCCCCTGTGCAACGTCGAAAGTGTGAGCCGCTCTTGGTGCCGCATAGGTATCGTCGCCTAAAAGTGGCCGGTTACTGAGGTGGAGCATGTTGCTCCACAGCGCAACTTTGACGTTCGCTAAAAAAAAGGAAAGCTAAACGCTAATGGAGGTGCATTGAGCAGTGCGTTCTAGCTAGTACCTTCTCAACCTTTCGGTTTCTGGCTGGCGATTCGGGGCAAAATTTTGACCTCATCACGACCTGGGCTGAGCGCTCTCGTTTAGAGTGATCTCAAGGGGCCAACTTTGTGGTATTCTAATTCGTTACGTTGTTGTACGGGGAAAAAAAATTGAGTTGTCATTTTAAGAGTCTTGTGTCCCACATGTGCCTCTTGATGTAGAGGGAACAAAATTCCGATAGACACGTAGATAGGTATATGTTGTACTATACTTTGTCTGGTGTTCTGTCGGGTGACCGAAGGCACTTGCGTGTGTCGTCTGTTGTCGTCGATCCGTTCTTGGCAAGTTGCAGAACCATCGACAAGTGCTGAAACCGAAGATGGTCAGAAGAGACGAGTGAAGCTGGTCGACAAATTGTGGCGACAAGCCAGTGGAGCTGGGATCCGTCGTCAAAAATGGGATGTGTTCCCGGAACAGTCTGGAGCTGTATTCTCCCCATGGCCCTGGAGGCGAACCTGGAGGGACCTGGCGAACGAGCGCACCTGACATCCGAGCCCCGTGGAAGCAGCTCGTCTTTCCGGTGCATTGTCTGGCGGCGGGGGTGCTGTTATGCCAGCGAGTCCTCGTCAAACGTCCGTGCCTCTGAAAAAGGCAATCTGGGTCAAGGCCAGCCCGCAGTCCGCCTGACGCGAACAACCCAACGGCGTGAACACGCGCGGCGCCTCTCTGGCCCACGTGCATTGAGTCAGCAAGCGCACGTGACAGCGAACCGGCGTCCTCGTGTCTGGGGGTCTGACGTGGCCCAGCGGCGACCCCATTGGAGGAATCTGCCCTGACGACCAGCGGCGCTGCTGATTGGACATTTTGGTTGGACCCGGTGCAAATAAAAGAAGCCCTGCGGCGCGTCGCGGTCGGCGGTCCTATGAGAGAGGAGTCCCCATGTCGGAGAGCCGACATGTGTGTGATTCGGCGGTCTTAGGCGAAAAGTTGACCTATGTATTAGAGAGGAGAGCTCGGCTCTTCGAGTCTCTGTCGGCCCCGGTGCCGAAATTGTAACGCCTCTGTATATATGCTGTACATAAACCTTGTTTAACTCACCGTCGTCTCGTCCGCTCGTCTTATCAGCTCGGCGCAGAAGCAGTCGCGAGCTGAGAAACATACGCTACCAAACAGCTGGTGACCTTCCCGGCGGAGTTGAAAGCGGTGGCGCCTTCGGGGCCGTGTTGGCATCCCCGTATTTCGCAACAGTGGTGGCTTCGGCGGGATAGGCCCGTCTTTCGCAACAGTGGAGGTCAGCGGTGGGATTTCGGAGGTGGTTTCGCAACAGTGGTTGGCAGCTGCGGGATCGGCCGGCGTCAACGACATCGATGCGGTGAGTGCCTGATGTTTTCCCCTCAGTTCACCAGACTACTCTAGCTCAGGTTGTAGTAGTTTAGAGAAGGGCTGTGTGAAGCATTAGAGTGAGCTTTGATCGTTTCAAGCAAAGTCGAAGTGCTTTGAAACCAAAGTTAATGCGGAGGGGGTAAACACGGGAGAGTGAAAAGTTGCTTGCGCGTCTTGCTAGTTGACTTATAGTGGGTACGGCAAGTAAGTTGTTAACAGGGGCAAACAGCAAGAGGCTAGTGTGAACGATGGAGAACCTTAAAGTGAAGGTACTCGGCATTACTTTGGGCCGTGCGAAACGAAAGCAAGCGATCCTTGAGATCATGAAGGATGAGGGAGTGTCGGCTGAGGAAGTCGATGAGGCCTGGGTGGATATTAAAGCACGCCGCGAAGAGGCTGAGAGGCGAGAAGTAGAAGCTCGCGAACGTGAAGAAGCTGAAAGGCGCGAAGCTCGCGAACGTGAAGAAGTTGAAAGGCGCGAACGTCGCGAGCGCGAGGAGGCTGAGAGACAAGAGCGCCTAGAGTTGAAACGACTAGAATTGGCAATCCTACAGTGTTCGCAGGCGCCTAGCGTAGCTTCTCCAACAGTTCAGGTCAGCGGTTTTAGAATTCGGGACCAACTGCCACCGTTCGTAGTAGGCGAGGACATGGCGAAGTATCTCGTCAAGTTTGAACACGTCTGTGAGCGAAACGCTTTGGAGCGGCCTCTTTGGGCGGGAAACCTGCTAGCTCTTCTTCCCGGCGAAGTGTCCGACGCAATAACTTGCTTGTCGAGGGAAGCGTTTGAGAGATATGACGAGGTCAAGGAAGTGCTCTTAAGACGTTATAAATTGTCACCCGAGGCTTTCAGGCAAAGGTTCCGGTATGCTGAAAAGGGGAATGAGTCACACGTTGACTTCGCGTTTCGTCTTAAGGCCGATTTAATTGAATGGCTCAAGGGCGAAGGTGTTTATGACGACCGCGATAAAGTGGTGGAATGCGTTGCATTGGAGCAATTCTACCGCTCCATCGAGGATAATGTCAGACTTTGGCTGCAGGACAGACTTGGGGAAGTACGGTTAAATAAGGCAGCTGAGTTAGCTGAGGAGTATTATACTCGCCGAAAGTTGCATAGCAGGGCAGTGCGCGTTGAAAAGGATGAAAGGAAAGAGGGCTTTTCAAGGAAACCTGATCAACGGAAACCCGTTCCGCACCGTAATTTCAAGAAGAACCCGTCTCTTACGAAGGACAGTGTAGGGGAAGGGCAAACAGAAGCGGAGAAATCGAGTGAGGTTTCTACCACACAGGCATTTGAATCGGAAAACAAACGGAAGCCGCTAATCTGCTACAACTGCAAAAAGGAAGGACACATCGCGAGAAACTGTCAGGAAAAGTTTGCCTTCGCAACAATCCGAGAATCAGAAAAAAACATGCGGTTGTTAGAGCCGTATCTCCAAGAAATTAGGGTGAATGAGAAAACGTGCCGAGCACTTAGAGACTCAGCGGCAACCATGGACGTTGTTCATCCTTCATTGGTGTCTCCGGATGACTTTACAGGAGAATGCGCGTGGATCAGGCAAGTCGCCGAGGAGCAGTGTTCGCTTACCAATCGCCACCGTTGTCATTGAAGGCCCGTTCGGTAAGCTTCGCACCGAAGCGGCTGTGTCTGCCGCGCTGAACGATCGTTTTCCTTATCTTTTCTCCAACAACTCGGAGCAGCTCCTCAAAGAGCAGGGCAAATCGTTCTTCCCCAACTTTGCGTGCATGGCCCTCACGCGATCGCAAGCGCGAAAGCTTTCGCGGAAGCTTGACCTTGTTCCATGCGGTGAACTCTCAGGTGACCCTGTCGGCGGGTCGACGGAACCCCAGAAAGGAAATTTTTTGCGTGAGTCATGTGAGCAGTCACGCGAGCGGCCCGTCGCCGAACCGACCGGCGCGGTTTCCGTAGAAAAGGGAGACGACATGGCGCCATTGAGTCAGAGCGAGGGGGTTGCAACGCTCTCGCCTGTAGCGGAAAGTTTGAGCGAGCTGCCGAGAGTTGATCGAGAGACGCTCATTCGAGAGCAGCGTGAGGATCTCTCGATTGAAGCGCTAGTGGAAAGCCAAATTGAAGCGCTAGTGGAAAGCCAGAAAAACGCGGCAAAAGTGCTGTCGAAGGAGCACTACGAGGAATCGGTGAAGAAGCGTGCTTTTGAAGTAGGGAGTCAGGTAATGCTGCTGCAACCGTTCAAAAAGAACAAGCTTGAGGTTGATTGGGAAGGGCCCGCCAAAGTATTATCGAAGCCTTGCGATACAAATTATGAAGTGAAATTAGGAAGGCGGCCAGACAAAATTTACAACTTGATGAAACCATACGTTCAACATCAAGCGGTCGTAAATCTGTTGTTGAATGCTTCAAAGGAAGAGGAAGCAGAAATTTTGAGTTCTAGTGAGGTAATTGAAGGGGGATCGAAAGTAATCCGGGAGCAGATACACCTAGAGCCTAGCTTAAGTGAAGGAGGACCTGAGAAAGAGGACCTGAGAAAGATTGGTTCCGAGTTTGAAGACGTGTTTTTGGACCGCCCCGGAAACACGAGGGTGATCGAACACGATATCGAGCTAAGCGGTGAGGAGTCAATCCGTAGCAAGCCGTATCGTTGTTCCCCTGTGCAACGTCGAAAGTGTGAGCCGCTCTTGGTGCCGCATAGGTATCGTCGCCTAAAAGTGGCCGGTTACTGAGGTGGAGCATGTTGCTCCACAGCGCAACTTTGACGTTCGCTAAAAAAAAGGAAAGCTAAACGCTAATGGAGGTGCATTGAGCAGTGCGTTCTAGCTAGTACCTTCTCAACCTTTCGGTTTCTGGCTGGCGATTCGGGGCAAAATTTTGACCTCATCACGACCTGGGCTGAGCGCTCTCGTTTAGAGTGATCTCAAGGGGCCAACTTTGTGGTATTCTAATTCGTTACGTTGTTGTACGGGGAAAAAAATTGAGTTGTCATTCTAAGAGTCTTGTGTCCCACATGTGCCTCTTGATGTAGAGGGAACAAAATTCCGATAGACACGTAGATAGGTATATGTTGTACTATACTTTGTCTGGTGTTCTGTCGGGTGACCGAAGGCACTTGCGTGTGTCGTGTGTTGTCGTCGATTCGTTCTTGGCAAGTTGCAGAACCATCGACAAGTGCTCAAACCGAAGATGGTCAGAAGAGACGAGTGAAGCTGGTCGACAAATTGTGGCGACAAGCCAGTGGAGCTGGGATCCGTCGTCAAAAATGGGATGTGTTCCCGGAACAGTCTGGAGCTGTATTCTCCCCATGGCCCTGGAGGCGAACCTGGAGGGACCTGGCGAACGAGCGCCCCTGACATCCGAGCCCCGTGGAAGCAGCTCGTCTTTCCGGTGCATTGTCTGGCGGCGGGGGTGCTGTTATGCCAGCGAGTCCTCGTCAAACGTCCGTGCCTCTGAAAAAGGCAATCTGGGTCAAGGCCAGCCCGCAGTCCGCCTGACGCGAACAACCCAACGGCGTGAACACGCGTGGCGCCTCTCTGGCCCACGTGCATTGAGTCAGCAAGCGCACGTGACAGCGAACCGGCGTCCTCGTGTCTGGGGGTCTGACGTGGCCCAGCGGCGACCCCATTGGAGGAATCTGCCCTGACGACCAGCGGCGCTGCTGATTGGACATTTTGGTTGGACCCGGTGCAAATAAAAGAAGCCCTGCGGCGCGTCGCGGTCGGCGGTCCTATGAGAGAGGAGTCCCCATGTCGGAGAGCCGACATGTGTGTGATTCGGCGGTCTTAGGCGAAAAGTTGACCTATGTATTAGAGAGGAGAGCTCGGCTCTTCGAGTCTCTGTCGGCCCCAGTGCCGAAATTGTAACGCCTCTGTATATATGCTGTACATAAACCTTGTTTAACTCACCGTCGTCTCGTCCGCTCGTCTTATCAGCTCGGCGCAGAAGCAGTCGCGAGCTGAGAAACATACGCTACCAAACGGCTGGTGACCTTCCCGGCGGAGTTGAAAGCGGTGGCGCCTTCGGGGCCCTGTTGGCATCCCCGTATTTCGCAACAGTGGTGGCTTCGGCGGGATAGGCCCGTCTTTCGCAACAATATATATATATATATATATATATATATATATATATATATAATTTTTTTGAGTGCACAATGTGCCGAAACCACCAAAAGTGGGGTTCAGATGAGCCTGAGGGTCTTTGAGGCAGCACAGCTGTGGTCTCCTTCGCCCCACAAAACGAGATTTTACTAACACATATGACTCTCATGATTACGAATAAAAAATACGCATTCCTGAAATTACATTTTCATTGAATAAAGCAATGTCGTTACACTTACGTGTTCACTGAGCAAAATGTCACTACTCAATGATTAATGCAGGTACTACATGAGAAACGAAGAACGGTGTCCAGAGTTCAGATAGCGGAAACCAAGCTTTAAAAAGAATTACGAAACAGTATAGGAGGCAGGCAAACAGGATGCAGCAAGCCCCTTAGTTCGAATGCGCGCGTTTCAGAGCAGCCACGCGCAAATACCAAGCCGCGTGTCGACGAGCCTCGTTTAATCCAATTTGCATACGGCTTCTATAATACCAGATCTATGCGGCCACTTTGTTCTTTCTGTCCAGTTTTTTTTTATCCTGCACTCTACTTCAGATGCCGGCCAGAGTAGTTTCGCTCAAGAGTGATATCAAGTTTGAGAAGCTCGCGACGATTTCAATCTCATTGTCGCGCGAGTCTATTTGCATTTAAACGAAGTAGAAAGCTCAGAGCTGCTTTTCTCTGAAGACTGTCGTTCTTGTCTCCGTATTTCCCTCTTTCATTTCTTCGCTGAAAGCGAAATGAATGTTAAAGGATTGATTGACTTATCGCATGCATAGTTTATTTCAAATTGTAAGGTATCGCGTGTCCTAAAGACATGATTTGTCCTGCAGATCACCCAAGAAGTACAGTAACCGAAAGTCACCTTGCACGGGCTATGTATCTGATAGAGAACTTGCTGCTGATTTGCTGAACAATGAGATGAATGCTTTTCTCATGCGCTCTTGAAGTTTACGTCCAACTTATCATGAACATCCACTGTAGCGTAAGAAAACTGCCACTCTATATTTTTACGCTCCATCTAAAATAACGTTCGTTTTACGCAATCTTTCGCATATTTCTAGAAAATTTAAAAAATAACACTGTCAAGAAAATAGCCAAACTTAATAAGTAACGGTAGTGCTAGCTACGGTTCTACCTGAGACTCAGGGGTAAGAACGTCACCAGTTTAGGTTCGGACGAAGTATTTTGGCTAACTAGCTGTTCCCCCTGCCGACAGTGAAGAGGCATTGTTATTCAGTGTCAGGGTTGACAAGTGCATGCGTTCTCTAGCGATCCTGTTTCGGTCCCTACTTATCATCAGCGAATAAGATAATGCTGCTGACACGCTTTTATTTTCTTACAAATCAGGTATCCTTTGTTAGCTTGTGACGCTTGTCTTCATCGGCTTGTACGGCATTTGGTACGGTACATACCGAGATGAACTCAAGTACGCCGAAAAACATCGTTTAAACAAAGCCAGCTAACAAGCAAATACAAAGACTACGTAGAAAGCCAGTCGAAATGTAACAAAAAATGCAGCTCCACTTCTTCGAAACCTGAAAATCTTGCAAAGGACGGTCACACAACGATGCCCGTTCGTAGAGGGCATCGTTGTGTGACCGTTCATTTTCTTCATTTACCGCACGCATGATGATGTTAATACTTGAGGTAAGCGTGTACAGTTTTCCAGGTGCCTCCGTGGTGACGTAGCGGCTAGGGGGCTCGGCTGCTGATTCAGTGGCCATGGTTTTAATCTCGGACGTGGTGCTCAGATTTCGCTCGTTAAATGTGCGCGTCGGCGTGCATATAGGATGCCCCTTCAGGCGGGGGGGGGTTGAATATGTTAGTCACAGCGCCCCCACCCCCTGTCTTCTTAACTAGGTGGGGGGCAGCTTCCCCTCTACCTCCTCCCCTTCACGTTCACACTTACGACTGTGCGACGTCAGTGCACGTTAAAGAACACCAGATCGTCAAGATTTGCGGAACCCGCAATTACGGCGTCCATCGTAATCGCATCGTGCTTTAGGAACGTTAAACTTGTATCATTATTGTTGCCCTGCACGAGCGGAATCTGGTTAGGGAGATAATCAAACTCATGCGTAACATGCGCACTACCTATTGATGCTCTTTAACGATCTCTGGCTTGTATAAAGGCAGTTTAAATACGCGTCTTTTGCATGCGAGTTCCATCCCGTTGTTTCCCTCTTCAGATGTAGCAACTATGTGCTGGTAAAGTGCCCGCTGATGTAGCTATCGCTATTTTGGCGAAACGGTGGTACTGACTGCTGTGCGGCACGGGAATCAGGTGCATGTTTCCGAAGTGTTTTCAGCGATGGAACTTCTCAAGGCAATTACTTGGTTATCTTCGATAAATAAAATATTGCAGCCACTTTGGCTCGTTTAAATGTGTCCTGAGTTTCGGTAGCCTTCTTATTGCCAGTATTTAGCACTTCACTGTGATTCGGATCGCACAACATGAGATGCATTTACGCACGAAAAACCAGGTCTCTAAGGTGCTGCGCACTTAATATACAAAACACATGTCTGCAACCACTACCAGGAATCTTACAGCCTGAGGCTATATGTGCGCAAAAATGGTAACAGAAGTGAATCCAGGCCAGTTTTCATTCCGCTGCTGACTGACCATGTATTCACCTATCAACGCCGTCACTACGCACGAACCTTGTTGTCGTCAACTACTGCGGCCGTGCCACAGGAAACTTGGATACTTAGCAAGCGCATATTTCCCACAATTAGTATTACCCCTAAAATGCCAGTCTTGCTTCGTAAAACATTCGAATATGTTTCTATCGCATTCATTGGTGAAGCAATGCATGCGACAGCAATGCATGCTTCACCAATGCATGCGATAGCAATGCATGCAATGAAGTAATGCATGCGTCTTTTCCTACTTGAGCTAACAAATAAATTAACAAGATAATGTTACAGGGCTAGTTTTGCAGAAATTCCGGTGTCGTTGTCGGCGTTGTTGGTCGTGAGCGAAAAATCATTATATTATGCGTCACCGAAAAATTGAAAACGATGCAAGAGAGAGAAATAAACGTTTGTTTAGAAACAGTGTTCCGAGCGAGGCTCGGTGTCACTCTAAGTTGGGAGGTCCCCTAGTTCAGGACTTCGACTGCCCTCTTGCTCCTCGACGACGAGCTTGGCCTGCCGTGTTTGAATTAAGGTGGTCTTCGTTTATTCTTGGGGCTTGATCCCGCTCTAGTTGCACGTCGTGGTTTGCATGACACTGGCATTTCAGGAGCAAGTGCGCCGGCAGGGTGTCTGGTATGCCGCAGAGCAGGCACATGTAGCCATGTGTCGTAGAGTAGAGGCAGTGCATTATACTGCCATGTATGCAGGTGTTGCTTTGTAGGCGTCTGAAAATCACACTCTCTTCTTTGGTTAGTCTTGGATGGGATGGGGATCCTGGATTAGTGTGGGGATTGAACTCAGTTCATTTAGGTTCGATTCGGTACCTAACCCCGATCGCTTGCTTGGCAAGCGGATATTCATCCACACGGCCATGCGTGTGTTTCTGAATACAGCAAAAATAGCTTCCTCTGCTTGTAAATGCAGTAAAAGTAACGCTTGTTTTACAGACGCACGCGTGCTACAAGCTTCACAATACAACATGAACTATTCTAGTAATAATACGTGGTACAATTGCCATCGTCATAGGGCGTCAGAACGCGTCATCATATTAAATTCGTGGTTGAAAGTGCGCATCCGACTACAAAAGGCACACGCGCTACTGCATCTGTTCTCTGAAGGCCATGTAGTGGGTACATAGGAATTTCGAAAAGGTTTCATGCAGTAAGTGTTTGAAGTAGACACTAGGAATACAATATCGCAATCGCTTTCAACTCCTAAAGGCGAAGATTTAGGGCCATTATTTTTTTACTGTTTTAGCAGGCAGCGACATGCGGACGCTAGGGAAATCATTTGTGAGGTTCGGTTTGTTTGTGAGGTTCGGTTCGGTTTGTTGACTCTGATGATGATATGATAGCGTCATTACGTTGTTTCCTAGCGGCGACCAACACATCAGGGTCAGTCTGAATCATCTATGGCAGCCTGACTGATTAGGACACTCGGTTGTGTTCACTACGCCTCTTGTGCCATTCTGATCGTACTGTAATTTTTTTCTGAATTCTAGTGCATTTGACGCCAAAGAGCTATTCTGGCATAAAACCTTCCATGTGGCAACCGGTCCAATGTGCTATTCAAATTGGTTAGATGTCAATTTTTTTTCGTGTTGGTTACTGTACAAGGTCATCATAATCAGAATATATCCAGGTTACGCATGGTCAACTTGGAACTATGGTCAAATGTAACATGAGCCACAATGTTAAACGGAGGTGTAAGCAGAATCTGCTTTATTGACCATGCCCTTTTTGTGAGATGCATACTTTGCCACTTACAGACTAATTCTATACAAAAAAAAAAACAAGAACATCGGCTGTTATGACGTACAAGCCATGCATGTTGCTGTGCCGATGCGCGAGAAAGATGCTTTAGCTGATGATACGTTTTCTTATGCGTCTACGCATGTTTCTATACGTAAGAATATATGTTTCTAGTTGTCCAGAAGCAGCGTTTACGCTAATACTGAATTATTAGGCACAATATAGCTCAGTTCTCTGTAAATTATTTATTTCTCAAGGACGGTGTCAAGCACACTGGTGCACTGAAGAAAGTTTGCGAGCAGTTGAACTGGCTGCTCTCGAAGAGACGAAGAGTGTCGCTATAGCTAGTAAAGTGTATGTGTGTCTCAAAGCCTAGATTTCTTGAGCCGCCACTCTTATAATCTAAATTGCAATGCATGAGCTAAACGGAGATGGTGCGACCTCCAAAAAATAGCACGCTATAAAGCCGGACAATCGCGATCAGCGCATTTTTTTTTTTATTTGTCTCGCTAGCGCATTGCAGTGGCATACCGTTAACTCGAATTTCCTGAATAATATGACAGCACGGCCACGGCACTTACAACGAGCATGAGCACTTAATTTCCGTACCAAAACAGCTTTATAAAAGCTCAATGTACTTCATCGCTAATGACCCGTACTACAACACTAACAAACGAGCAATTAGGTCTGTAGCACCACACCAGTCTTGGCCAACTGGCCGCGGACAAAAACAAGCCACGTGGCACGTGATAAGTGAGCCACGCGCGCTCTTGACATGGCTGGACGCTGTAGGCGAGGCCGCTTTACTACGTTTTCACCCAAATAAAAGCTGCGACCATGGAACGGCCTCATCAGCAGCCATCTTGTCTCGTTCCACAACAGGTCGTTTCATTTATGCACATGGGCACCCATACATATAAAAAACAGGCTTACGCTTAAGGCGCCTACGTGTTTATTCCTGCAATTACAGTGAGAGCAGAATGAACGCAGCGCATTTGATGCGGAGTGCTCATATAGTGTAGGCATATATTATGCACTTCATCCTCTCTTGTACACATCATCCCCATATGCCCTCATTGACATGCCATTATTTAAGTACCTGCTGTCGTCTTCAAGCCACTGAGCTAACGAGCATCGAGTTCAGAATGATGAAGGAACCTCTCTGTAATTGCATTTTCTGATGACTGCCTTGATACAGTGCAATTGATGAGGTGTTCGCCTTGAGCAGTCAGGCCAGTTCCGGTTTCAGCCTCTTAGATGAAGCAGTATGGTAGCAGTTGATTCCCTGTAGGTTTCTTCCGGGATGTTTATATATACTTCATTGACACCCTGATTCCGCAGTGTCTGCATGACTGCTGATATTTGTACTGAATCAAACGCCTTCTCGTAATCTATGAAGGCTATGTATAGTGGTTGGCTATATTCTGAGGATTTATTTATCACCTGATTGATAGTATGAATATGGTCGATTGTTGAGAAGCCTGTTCGAAATACTGCTTGTTCCTTTGGTTGATTGAATTCTAATGTTTTCTTCGCTCTGTTAACAATTACCTTTGTAAATAGCTTATATACTATGGAGAGCAAGCTGACCAGCCTATATTTCTTCAAGTCCTTGTGTTTTCCTTTTTTTATATATTAAAATCATGTTATCGTTCTTCCAAGACTCTGGTACTCTTCCCGTCAGAAGGCTTCTCGCAAACAGGGTGGCTAGTTTTCCGAACACAATCTCTCCTCCATCTTTCAGAATATTTGATGTTATCTGGTCCTCACTAGCAGCTTTACCTCTTTACATGCTCTCCAAGGCTTTTCTGACTTCTATAATTACTGTTGGGGTGTCATCTGGCTTAGTGCTAGTTTTTATAGTATTAAGGTTAGGTTGTCCCGGCTACCGTACTGGTCTCTGTAAAACTCCTCCACTATTTTAACTATCATATTCATATTGGTAGTTATTTTGCCTTCTTTGTCCCTTAGTGCATACATCCGATGTTTGCCTATCCGAAGTTTCCTCTTCACTGCTTTGACGCTTCCTCCGTTTTGCAAAATGTGTTCAATTCTCTCCATGTTATACCTTCTAACATCGGATACCTTACGCTTATTAATCAACTTCGAAAGCTCTGCCAGCTCTAATTTGTCTGTTGTACTTGAGACTTTCATGCTTTGACGCTTTTTAATGAGGTTCTTTGTCTTTTAGGGCAGCTTCCCAGTGTCCCGTCTGACTACCCTGCCTCCAACTTCCACTGCACACTCCGTAATGATACTCGTCAGATTATTATTCATTGCGTCAACGCTAAGGTTGGTTTCCTTGATAAGAGCCGACTACTTGTTCTGAAGTGAGACTCTGATATCTTTAGATTACCCTTTAGATTACCTTGTTTTATTTAAAGAAGACCTCTTCAGTTGACGGGAGCCTTCATGAAAATGTGGGCCGCTTGCTCTAGTGACGCAAGGCTTCACTAAGAGTGAAGCTTGTTGCTGATTTAGATTCTGCTGGCTTTTACAGGCTCGTATTAGTCATTTCTAGGTTTATCTTGGCATTGGAAGTCTTTGTCATGCGGAGCGTAGAACTTTAGTGGTTAGAGAAGTCTTCTCGTGGCAGCGTGAAGTAAACAATAAACAGCGTTTTTCTACTTGGACTGAATCAGAAAGACCTAAGTTATCATGACCTTAATTCGCATGGTTCAAATAAAGTTTGTCTTATATAAGATTCTAATTATTAGATTCTTAACAAGCAAGCTCCTAATGAACAAGTTTTAACTAACGCGTGAATTAAAAAGGCCGTAACTACCATAAAAATCTTGTTAACATTATTAAGTAGCTTGATCTTAGTTAAAAGTGTTTTAAGCAATCTTAACCTAAATATCCTAATTATCAAGGACCTAAGTCGATAAAATAGAGAACGACGAGAACGCGTGCCGGTTGAGCAACGTACTAGAACAGGCGTTTAAAACACGCGGCCCGCGGGCCACATCCTGCCTGCGAACGTCTCGTCTTGCAGCCCGTGCCCTGAACAAAGGTATGTTCATCCCCCCTTTTTTTCCCAAAAAACATGTGCTAGCACTAAACAGAAATGAGTGGTCCAAAGCATTGTTTTCGTGAGGCACGCCATGTTTTGATCGTTTGTTGAAACGTAATTATGGAACACAAACAGTAATATCAAAATGGTTGTCCAGATTTTACTCATTTTGAAGATTTGCATCACCATGTTAGTGGATCAAATCTTGACCTCAAGTATTTTTCAGGATTGACCCGCAGCCGTGCCGAAGTGGCCTAGTGGCTTACGTACTCATCTGTTGATCTGCAGGTCACGGGATCGAATCCCGGCTGCGGTGGCTGCATTTTCGATGGAGGCGAAAATGCTGTAGGTCCGTGTGCTCAGATTTGGGTGCGCGTTAAAGAACCCCAGGAGGTCGAAATTTCAGGAGCTTTCCACTACGGCGTCTCTCATAATCATATGGTGGGATTGGGACGTTGAACCCCGCATGTCCATCACCAATCAGGAATAAACCGTATATCGAATACAAGAAATGCTTTCATTTCAGTGGTAACGTTTACTGACAATGTGTAAGCCCTCTCTTTTTTTACCTTTTTCTAAGACTCGGCCCCTGCGGGACTAAATTCTGTGTCTGCGGCCCGAGAGCAGCTTGATGCCCGAGTTAAGTTTGAGAGCCCTGCCCTAGAAGGCAGAGGCCGTTTATGATGATGATAGTTTTCGTTCACTGTGCATGACCTAACCTCGACTTTAAAGAGATCCACCGTTAAAAGCTCAATGCTTTGTTGCCACGCTTTGCGAAGCTCAACATATGAGTGTAAGCGGGCCTGCAGTCGGGTGATGAACAACGTTTATTGTGGTTGAAACGAAGTAGATATAGGCAAGAATGGTGACGTAACAGGTCACGTGATTTTAACGAAATGGCCGGTGACGTCGGAGTGACTCAGCCATGCAACAATGAGCACACGTACTACGTGACTGTTTGACTAAGAGACCGAGCAACAGAGAGTGAGAGAAAGAAAGAGAAGCGCTCGTATAGACAAGCTGTGGGAGACTGCGCATGCGCCGACGAGCGTCGTTCTTAGATGTATATCCCAGGACGCCGCGGCTCAATATTTCACCGCACGAGTAGTCTCTTTAGAAGGCTTCCTTTGGGGGTACTTCACGTCTATTGCGCCACTTGATATCGTCGCATATCTCGGTGGAGGCAGCAGTCTTGGCGAGCGCCGTCAGAGCGATAGAGTGAACGCTTGTTTGCTTCCTTCGGCCAGAAAAGAGTGAAAAGCGTCGTATTGAAATATGCGTGATGGTTTTTATGACATACCCCAACTTCCCGGGGCTTCCACCGTCATCTCTTTTAGGCTTTCATTTCATGTGGAATATTTTTTTGTGTTCATTGCTGACTTCAACCGCACAAGCAAGCTCTGCTCAATTTTTGTTCCTTATAGAAACTGCATCGTGAATTATTAAAAGAGAAAGCCTTGAGTGTGTTGCCTAACATGATAAATGACTGGGGGTAGCATCATGATGTCAAGGCGAAGCGATGCAAAAAAAAAGTCACTGTCATGAGATGGCGCCATCCCATGTCGTCATTGTCACGACCCAAGTCGGCAAATGAAACTTCATTATGACCTCATCAAAACATCTCTACGATATCACATAACGGAGCTTTGTATGCGGACGCTATCACACAACATGATTGTTTGGTCAGTCATTGGCTGATCACGGAGGCCATGCTACAAAAGCTCGTAAGGTACAGACAGCGGTGGTGCTTCAGATCTTGGAGGCAGTGTGAAAGCACGTGACGAGCAGAGTGCTTTACTCAGAGCGAGGATGAATGGACACAATCGACTGAGAAGAAGGAAGAGAGGTTTTCCCCCCTTGAGTCACCTTGGGCGAATGGATATGAGACCATGTCACCTTGTTCTACAAAGAATGTAGAGGTGTCATGGCACGCAGCTCGCAAACGACAGAAACAGACTGAGAGGGAGAGTTTGATAAAAGAGACGCTTTACAAACTTAACTTTCGATTCCGCTTCTGAGCAAGGTGTAGAAAAAGCAGGCACTGAATGACACATATGTGTGGCCACCAAGGTTGCGCAATAATTCGCAGTGGATGTTATATAACACTCCAAACAACATGAAAAAAGTACGTGTTAAAACCTGTTCACACCAAGTAGCAAGCTAGAGTAAAGCGTTAGGTGTGCCAGATCAGAATAAGTGAAAAAGTGGGAGGGACAGGAAGAGACCTAAGTGCGCTTGGGGGTAAAGAAATAAAGATGATGAAATAAAAACGGGAGCCTAGTTTAGTGCAGCGTAAAAGTAACACAACAGAAAAACATGCATGTGTTATAGAATGTGCTTAGGGCTGCTCGTAACCCAAATACTCAAGTGGGGACTAAGTGGGAGGATGAAGTGGGGAAATATGAAACGTCTTTAGAGCCGGTAGTTACACATGACGTTTCATAGAGTTGCAGCGAACTTAGGCAGCATCAGATACGTACGCCCAGCCTCATGCGTATAGCGTAGACCTCCGTAGAAGGCATTCTGGAATGTCTGGCTGGTAAGCGGATCATGCGGGGTCGGAGGCTTATCCTGATCTTTTCTTCCTGCTGATCGAGGGCTTCGATGCTGTCGGACAACGGAATTGCTCTCTGAGCAGAATGGTATGGAGGCGTATATCTTTGATCTTCGGCCATGAGTAGTGCGAAAAGCAGAGACCTTTCTTTTCTGTTTTTTTTTTTGTTCTCGGTTTCTTTTCGAGAACAGCAGCAGTTGGTTTCCGTTTCGTAACACTATATGTCGGTAAGACAGCGTTAACCTCGTTTTTTTTTTGTTACTGGAGAGTGCTTAAGTCCAGCGTGCCGAGTAGGATAAAAACATAAAGCGAAAGCATTCAAGACTAACTGTGGCAGCTGTCGTTAGTGAGAAACATTTTAGTGATAGCTACATTTAGCGCTCCTTCAAATTTACAGTCGATGGTGTGATCACTGAAATTCCCCATGAAAAACTCAAACTACAGATTTGTATCCTTCATTTTATTTGCAACTGTCGATTTTTTTTCACGACCACGATGATTTCTCACTTAAACCAGCGTCGCCGACAACGGCATTTCTACGAAATGAGCTCTCATTTATATTCATTATTTTTCTCCCACCACTCTGCATTGTCCGCATCGGTACCGGGTATTTCAATAAATGCGTCCAAAATCCTCAAAAATTTAAACAAATTCGTTTTGTGCTGCAGCACTAGGATTTTATTAGTAACGAAATTAAGCTGTTTACGTTTCATGAGTTCAGCTAGCGTCCAATTCATTAGAGAATTGATGTTCGTGCGAAGAACTCACCCTACCTTTGAGCAATAAAAAAATTGGCTTATATAAAATTTGTGGCATAAACAAATTTATTTATTTATTTATTTACAGTACCTTACAGAGCCCTCGAGGGGCATTGTGTAAAGGGGACGGTACAGATAATATGTTAGAAAAATACATATACGTAACATCTACACATACATAGGCAAATAATGAATATAATAGAAAATGCAGTTCTACTTATGAACATGTAAGCAAAATACAAACTAGAAAAGTGAGTTACAGTATGTGAAGGTGAAATACAAAAAAACTGTTATGACAGTAACTACAACCTAGCAATATTGCAAAAACATTGGCAACAGTCCTATAAACACTGATGATTACGAAGATGCGATAGAGCAGTTTTTGGTGCATAAGTATTTTTTAAGAGTATGATAGAACTTTGTGTGGTCTTGTTCTGACGCAAGATCATCTGGCAAATCATTCCACAAACGAATAGCTCGTAGAAGAGCCGACTGGTTGAAAGCGTTAGTATTGCCGTACATGCGTGATAAGCTAAAGGTGTTATGTAGTCTGCTCGAAGTTCATTGTGCTAGATTAAGGTGAACAGATGGCATCATGCTTGTGTGGATGAGTTTGTGAAATAGTGATAAAAGTGAGATGTCGCGGCGAATTTTCAGTGGCTGGAGTGCAAGGCTATGTTTAATCTGTGTTACGCTGGACGGGTAGCTGCGATTACGCGCTATGAATCGACTAGCTCTGTTCTGTATACATTCTAACTTATCTATGAGGTATTGTTCATATGGTGACCAAATGGAGGATGCGAACTCCAGTTGAGGACGGATTAGAGCAAGATAAGCCACTTTGCACTCATCAGAGGGAGCAATGTATAGGTTTCGGCACAGAAAACCTAATGATCTTGATGAGTTGGCACATATAGAATGGATATGTGTGGACCACGAAAGTGTAGAAGTTAAGTTTATGCCTAGGTATTTGTAATGATCAGCGCGTTGTACAATGCTATTATCAATTTTGTATTGGCTATTAAAGTTATTACGTTTGCGACTAAAGGTGATTAGTTTGCATTTGGAAACATTAAGTGTCATCTGCCATGTTTTGCACCACTCAATTATATGCGCGAGGTCTTTTTGAAGAGTTAGATGATCGCTATTGTTTCGGATGGGACGATAGATGATGCTGTCATCGGCAAATATACGCATACATGAGGATAAGTTGTCAGGCAGGTCGTTAATGTAGATGAGGAAAAGTAAGGGACCAAGTGCCGTCTGAAATCAAACAAATGCCGCAAGTTTCACTGATGACTTTTGTTGAATTTCATTAAAGTGGACGTTTTCCACGGAAACCGCGCGTATTCATTTATTTATTTGTAATTTTTTGCTCAAACACTCGATATTGTGTACCGTATTAATCATAACAAGGTGTACGTGCGTTTGTAAAAGTGCAACACAAAATATTGGTTTCATTACGCATCGCCTCCCAAGCAGCGTTCTACAGTTCTAAGTGGGCTTGGAGAGCTCATCGGCGCCTGTCGCATGCGTGAAGTGGCGGAGACACGGCCGCGGCCGTGGTATAGACGCCGTCGACACCACTCGACTCGGGGAGCTGGCTGCTCGGCCATTGGCTCGGCATAGCACGGTCCCTGCTGCTATCGCCGTCCGGTGGCCGCCGGTGTAAGGCATCATTCTCCATGCCACTGCGACGGCCGCAGTCGGGGAAGTGTTTATGTTTATAGGAGGGAAAAGAAAAGTGAGCCCCGTAACTGTCTGCATCAGGATGCGACACCTCAACAGTAGCAAACAGGGGATGGCGGTGAGGAGGGATTAGAAAGATAGGGTTAAAGATATATATAGAGAGAGAGAACGATGCGCTGGGACAGTGAGCGAAGACATATCGAAGTCGGCACATTAGTAAGTATATTCTAGGCACTGTATCCATAGAAATTAAAATCGGACGCGATGAGAGCACCGTCTGAATTCTAACGCCCGTTCTAAAAAGACTAGAAAATTGTTATTTTGCTTTCACTAAAAAGTTTTTAATATTTTCACACTCAATATACTTTTTAGAACTAATAATAGCGAAAACAAATTTTCTATAATTTATAGCTGTGCATAAAATAAAATAGGTTTCAAAAGCACAAGGGCGTTTTGATAAGGCGGCTGGCGTTCCGCATAGGAGGTGACACCAGTGTCGTCTGATTCCGCGCCAAGGCTGCCACTCTCTATCAATTTATCTCGTTTCCGTGATGCATTATGCAGTAAATTACTGATTACATGTTCACAAGTATCTCGCATACTTGCTTCAGTAAGTTAGTGATGCCGCACCACAGCCAAGCGAAATGACAACGCTAGTAATAGAAACTTACCGTGATAAATCATTTTTATTGTAAGTCAGTTGATGCTTAGAAAAAATAAAGTCCACGCAAGTCAAGTTTTAGCAAGTACACCAGTGAACAACACGAATGCGTAAGCATTCACATGCGAACAAGGTACGTAAACACATAGGCCCAACGCAGATTCCTTGAGCAGAGAAGCTTCCCAGTGCTGGTGGCATCGAACATCACGAAACCTTCCCTGGTGTTAGTAAAGTATACCGCTAGCGTCCTTGCCCTGGAAGGGCAGACGGACGGATAGACTTACACGTGGACGAGCGGCCAGAGAGACAGATGCACAGACGGATGTTGGAGGTATACAAAGACGGAAGTTGGAGGTATACGGTACTTAGACAGGACACTGGCTAGCTGTCTCAGAAGACGACGCGCGGATGGACCCATGGACGGACGGATTGACGCACAGATGAACGCACGTACGGATGCACAGCCGGATAAATGCATGGACGGACGAACGAATGAACGCACTTATGAATGGACGCATGGATATTTGCACAGACGGACACACGGACGCACGAAAGCATGAACGAACGGACTGACGGATGCTTCACCCCACTCATCCTCATTCAGTCTGAGTGTGCTGTGATTTCTTCGTCCTCTTTTGTCAAGATCGTTTAACAATTTTATTTTCTTAAATTTGAGGATATCTTCAGAAAGCATTCACAAATAACAAATCTTTTTATTCAAATAACTCGACACACGCCAGTAACCGGGCACGGACCCTCAAGATGCGAGTATATAGGCTACAGGAATGATTTTTTGTTAAAATAGGATTGTTACCCTTACATTTTTCAGCTCAACGCAGCGCTTCAATCTGCAAAATCAAATCGCAGCATTTCCACGGAGTGCATGATGAAGTGTGGGGCGGAGCGTCCGTCCGTTCGTCCGCGTTTCCAACCGTCTGTGCGTCCATCCATCCATCCGTCCGTGCTTTCGTCCGTCCATCCATGTGTCCGTCCATCTGTCTCTCCATGCATGCTTCCGTCCGCCTGTCAGTCAGTCTGTCCGTCCATCTGTGTGTTCATCCGTCCCCGCTTTCGGCCGTCCATCCGTGCTTCTGTCAGTCCGTTCGTCCGTATGTCTCTCTGTCAATGCTGCCATTCGTCTGTCTGTCCATCTGTCCGTCCGTGCTTGCGTCCATCCATCCGTCCATATTTCCATCGATCCATTCGTCTGTGCTTCCGTCCGTCCGTTCGTCCGTTGATGCGGCCGTCAGTCCATTCATGCTACCGTCAGTCCGTGCATGCTACCGTCAGTCTATCCATGCTGCGTCTCGTCCCAGTCATAATCATTCACTGCATGTATAAGCTGTGAAAACCAATGATGCAATCTTGTTATAATATTCCTAAGATCATATACACACAACGCCATCTATTGAGCAAGTCAAAATCTAGACGTGGCTACATGCTACATATGGAGGAGGGAGCGATCTACTACCTAAGAACCTTCGCCTCTAAAAGATGATTCCATCATAATGTTGCCGACGAGAGTTGCAAACTAAAAGAAAAAAACAACGCTTGAGGCATATTCAAAGGTGTTTTCTTCCGAAAAATATTTTAAAGCGGCAAAGTGTGTAGACCCTCGCCCGTTTATTGACTGCGTTTCGGAACGCCAGTCAAATTCTGTTTCCAGCACTTGCTAGCAAACATCCCGCGGCGGTTAAAACTCGCTTGTTTGCTGCAAAGCGAGTATTCAGGGAAGCCTTCTGTACAGCAGGCATATTCAGGTCGGCGGGGTCTCAAAGTGCCCGCAAGAGCTATCCGAGGCTCTCAACAGTTCCCAAACACGAAGCGGCTTTCAACATGTGTTAGTAACGGCGCAAACAACTCGAGATGAACGTGATCGGGGGTACATGCACCACACGCTGCTTTTTCTATCCTCGGAAGCAGCGAAATACCCGTAGGTCTCCGCATTGAGTCTCAGCTACAGCGGCCGCATTTTCGATGAAGGCGAAAATGCTGGAACCCCGTTTGCTGAGACTTGGGTGCACGCTAAACAACCCCAGATGGTCGAAATTTCCATTCCCTCCGCTATTGTGTGTCTCATCATATTATTGTGGTTTTGCTACATTAAACTCCACCAATTATTATTAACAGCAACAAAATGGAGAGATAAGCGATGTCTTCATTGAGAAATGCTCTTCATGTTCTATACTACGCTACTGTTTTGGCGAGATAACTGCTTAAGCGACACGCTGCTTTCCAGGAGAATGCAAGCTCTCCAGGTGGAGGCGGGAATTTGAATGGGCAATGAGATTTAGAAGTTTGCTAACAAATGATGTGAGCGCAGAAAGCACAGGACCGGGGGCCTAAGCAGTGGTCTTTGGCTTGCAGTGGATGCCGTCAAAATGGTGACGATGATTAAGATGATGATACGCAATGTTATGTAGCGCTTTCACACGTCTGATTGTGTTTTGGTCCACCACAGTGAATCAGTGGGTGCTGACTCGCAGGTTGTGGGTTTGATCCCGGCTGCTGCGGTCAAATTTCGGTGAAGGCATAATGGTTGAGGATTGTGTGCTGCGAACACCGGGTCGTCAAAATTTTCTGAGCCATACACTATACGGCGTCTCTTATAAAAATGCCGTGTTTATCTTAGACAAAACCCCTATTATTATTATTATTACTATTCGTAATAATATTACTATTATTATTGTTGTTGTTTTTTGAACATGAGTTTTTAGAGTTTTCGAAGCTAGCCTTCGTTCGTTAAATCTTTATATATAATTTCAAATATAACCTAACTAAACGAACAGCTATTTAATAAGTCAAAATGTGTAAATTAAACTATGAGAAGACACGGACAGCTCGTGGTAAGCACGTCATACATCGCATGCATCGCAGGGACAAAAATACGGACTTCGAAAATTATACTTTTCCAGAACAACAACCTCTAAATGTAGCATATACTCGCGCGATGTTCACTAACTCGTACTGTATATATTTTTGCGGTCTATTTTTTTTTTGGCTCAGTAAATAACTTGTACACTTTTTCTACCGTTACAATTTGCATGTTTTATACATACTGTGAACACAAATTCAATGGAGGGTGGATATATTACCATAAGACAACAACAATAGAACAATTTTGTAAGTTGAACGATAGAGATATTTCTGAGCATAAAACCATAAAAACAACAGAACACGTTTTTAAAGGCAATTTAAGAATTCTCTGTTGAAGAAAATGGCCTAGTAAATATTCATTCAAATAGTTATCAAAATTTTCAAGGAGATATACTAACAACTTCGTGTGTTATTATGTTACAAAAATATTTTTCAGTTTTGGATCTTTCATCATATATAAATTACGCGTAAAATGTGAATGTCTGAAAATTATTGTCGATGTTTTTTTTTTGCCGACCCGGTTTTGGCTTCTAACAAGCCGCGTTAGAATTATTAAACGTCAGTGAACTTATCAGTCGATTCAATACAAAATTATTTATTTGAGCAGTGCCTATTCATTAAACAATAACATTGGTATTATTTGAACACCAAACGCTTCTCCCAAATGCGTGCCCCATGCCCTCAGATGACATTTAGGAATTTTAGACCATTTCTTGTTGTCTTGTGCATGCTTTCTGACGAGGATTAGGTGGTGAAATAGGCAGTTAAAAGGTAAGAACTCACGACCGTCACCATCACTTGTTGCCAGCAGCAACTGAACTGTTTCGCTCCCAAGCAGGTGGAAAAAGGCCTTAATCTCTGCGTGAAGAAATAATTGGGTTAGGAGGGAGCATTTCGCAACGCGCAACAAAGAAAGAGAAGGAAAGAAAGAGAGAACGAAGGAGAGAAAGAAAGGAAGAAAAAAGAATGAAGAAAAGGAAGAGAGAAGGAAAGAACAAAAACAAGAGAGAAAGAAAGGGAGAAATAAATAATTAAATAAGGAAGGAAGGAAGGAAGGAAGAGAGAAAGTATGGAACGAAGGAAGGAAGGATAGAAGAATGAAAGGAAGGAAGGAAGGAAAGAAGGAAGGGAAGAAGGAAGGAAGGAAGGAAGGGAGGAAAGAAAGGAGGAAGGGAGGGAGGGAGGGAGGTAGGAAGGAAGGAAGGAAGGAAGGAAGGAAGGAAGGAAGGAAGGAAGGAAGGAAGGAAGGAAGGAAGGAAGGAAGTACATCAGACATCAAGGCACGAGCCTCCGTTTGCCTTTATTTTTTTATCGATATTCGAGGCATTACTGAACATTTTTTCATAAGAAGAGGGCTAAAAAACAAACGCCAGCATTAACGCATCTTTTGTGAGCCCAGGCCTCGGTTACCGCATGTAACAGCGCGGACGGGCATCTATGCGTGCGACGGCAACACCTCTCTGCACAGCATGCAACAAAGAGACGAATGCGCGCATAGTGTTGCTGCTGAAAGACGTGCGAGCACCTTGCGCCACGGAAAACACTCGTTTCCCACGTAAGGGCCCTTTCACGGAATTTCGTCTTTCTACTTTATTCAGGTATGTACAAAGGGAATACGCGTTGTAAGTTCACCGTGTCTGCTTAGGCTTTCCAGCAGTGCCGAAGCAACACCGCGTTGGCGAAGGGCTCTTTGGAGCTGATCTTGTTTATCAGCTCGGTAGCGTCCTACTAATAACTCTATGCCAACGCCACGGCTATACAAGGAGCCGGTACTCCCATAAATATTAACGTCCGTTCCACGCCCCTGTGCTGTATAGGGGCTCTATATATAGACAGCGGAAAAAGTCATGAGGCTGCGGCTGGCTCTGGCGTACGTAGACTACACAGCTGAAAGCTTGTTATGCCTGCTAGTGAAGTTAGGTAAACAGCGAACACCCGGAAATGAAGGCTATCTGGTGGTGGTTTCAAGCTTATTGCGTGTGTGTGGAATCTCAGTTAGTGCAAAGCAACATTTACTGAAGCTGCTCGCGCTTTTGGTTGTTTGTTGATGGCGTGTCAGGCTGGTTTGGTGAGGACGTCAATGATGTACGCGCGCTTATCGGCTTTTCGGCTCGCATTGCTGGATGTTTTGTTGATTCTTTGACGAAGCAAGTTTCTCTAATGCTCAGTCGGTCACGTCGTGGGTAAAAACACCGCTTCTACATCTTTCGATTTGGTTATATAACCATATCGTTAATCGAACTAAACGAAGTGGTCCTGCACCTGTGTATGTGGTACACGTTACCTTACTTTTTTCAACTAAATTACCAAGATGTCTCAAATTACTGCCATACACTTGTTCGATGCATTGAGACAAGTCTTAGAAAAGCAGGCTGATGTCATTGCGTGCTATTTCCCACCCACTGTTAAAACGTAGCAGGTAAGGTATTGTGCTCGATAAAGCTATCGCAATTTTCGGCCACAGTGACCGCAGTTTGATGAAAACAAAATGCTCTAACGTCTAGGTATTTCGAATAGGCGTATGTGGTTTGCGGACGGAATACCCCGAAATCATTATATGTAATTTAGCCTCAGTGTGATTACTCTGAAAGTAGGTTTTCGAAAAAATGCAGCACATACATTTGAGAAGGAATGTGGCTAGATGCGATTGTCTCTTGGTGCAACTGTAACTGCAAGTAACATATAATATTTAATATTTATGCAGAAATATTCACGGGGAAACAGAGAAAGCTAGCCTCTCATCACACTGATTGAACTAACAAAGCTCTTTAAAATTACCACTCAAGCGTTGGTTACAATTATTCACGCGAGAGCACCAGGTGCCTTTTCAAATGCGAAATGTGGTGGTTGGGGGCGTCAGCTCGAGAGGTGAAAAAACTATTATTGAGATGACGTCGCACTGTGATGTCTTCATGACGTCGCAGGACACCGAAATTTATGAGACCATTATCACACTATGCGATCTCGTATAGCGTGACGTCACATTATTACGAAACTACATGACTCCCACTTTTGGTCAAAGGGGGGGGGGGAGGTTGATTTTGAAGGCCTTGCCAAACCATGTGATATGCACAAAGCTTCCACTGCCATTGATTTTTTTAGGCAAATGCGTAAGAGACTGTGGGATGTTTTGGGCAAGCTATCGGGAGGAGGCGTGACCTTCGAACTGCGTGACGTCCAGCAAAGTACGCAGAGGTGATTATCTTTGTTTACTAGTTACGCAAGCTTGGTGTGATGGCCTACGCAATTCTGTAGAAGGGGTGCTTGATGCATAAGAGTCGTGTTCACGCATCAGGGCACATAATATTTCTCTACTAAGTACATATCTTTCAAATCTATGTAGATTTTTTCACTTGATCTACGCATCCCAAAAAGTTCTTGCGCGTTTTCCTAGAACTTGTTCCTGTATGACTAAAGATAGTGTGTTGCTACAGAGCTGATGTACAGGATTTGTATGACAGTGAGAGCTCGATCATGTAGCCACTGGCTCTCTCTCATAGATATGCGTCAAATGCAGTTAAGGCGATTGAGCAAATCATCACGGAGAGACCGAATTACCTGTTTACTGGTCACGAAATGGTGTCGGCTCTAAATCTTCAGTTATCGTGAGGCTGAGGGATTCACTATGTGTTTGCAGACACAGCGATGTACGGGAAGAGAAGCCTATGAGTTCGCCTAAACAGGTCACATGTAAGTTGTGGCAGAATGTGTATATCCGGTAATATAGTTGGCGGTGGTGACGTTGCCTCAGACGGAGTTATCCCGCCAGATTTGCCCGCCTTTATCTCTTTCTCTCCTGTGCGTTTCATGAAGTATAACTTGATACGCACAGTTATTTTAGTATGCGTAATACTACGAATGTAAAGATCATGATCCTTCCTCATTCAGCGTACAACAGGTATACAATCACTTACAAAGTGGCAGGTTTGCATATAACTGGCCGCTTTGCGCACACTCTGCCGAATTTACGAAGATGTTTCTGCGGTAGAAGTATTCATTAAGTAAAGTTTCAAACAATCGTGAGTGTGAAAAAATTAATTGATGGATGAAACCGACCAATGATAGGCAGACTTCCAAAGTATAACATTTTCATTATTGAGCCTGATTGTCCTAAACACTTTCTTTTGCATATTTTAAGGAGCGATATAAGTCGCCAATTACCTTGATGCCACATGAATCAGTAATGGCGTTTTATAAGGAAGTCCACAATCGGCATGTAATATATTCAGGTGATCTGTGACCCGGCATCTTCGGAGACATTGCTTTTGCCGTAGTTATTACAGTTATTATATATTAAAAGAATGTATCTACATTTCGGTTGCTAGAGCAGTAGTGAGGCACCAGTACTAAATGTATTGTCGTGTGGTTATTTTATATTGAATTTTGATTGACTCGATATTCTTGCGCACTTTTGTTGTGACCTAATTAGGCTTGTATGCAGCCATGTTACATCCCTTTTGTCGTATGTCATGGGTCATCGCCAACTTAATATTCAGCCAAAGAACCCATTTGCCGGACTTCACCCTAGCACGAGTAAACATGATAGAGTCGTCTTGTAATCATGACTTTTTCAAGTGCTAGAAATACACTACATTTCTTAGTTAAGTCATTTAGTTGTGTCTACTTCGTCTATATAGGAGTCTATGTAATAGTTAAGACACTGTACCAAAAATAGCGATGTCTAGCCATCCTTGTCGACGAAGCTTGTATAATATATTCACGTCTACACCACCTCGTACACTTATGGGTGGTTATTTTAACGTTGATCCTTGACGAAGTAACTGCTCTTTTCGTTTCATAGGTCCCGCTGTGGCTGTGTTTACCTCTGCTTATGACCTCCTCATGGATGTTTGCAACTTCCTCGGCAGCAGGACTCGGCAGCAGCACGACGGGCAAGATGCTCACCAATACATTTCTTTGTACGCTGCAGGTTCTTGCTTCACTTTTTGTGTCGCAATCTTCGGAGCATGGCTGTGCTTTGGATCCTTTACCGCTTCCTTCGTCCAGCGTTGTCGACTGCAGAGCATCAACGGAGGCTTATCAAGTGGCCTGCGACCGGTGTGAAGCGGAGGAATTCATCGTGCCGGTTGCGGTATCTTCTGCGCCGGCGCCTGCCTCAGGAACGGACTACCACGTGGTCCTACCAGCCCGTATAATTTGCCTCACGTCAGCCATCCCCTCCAGTGGGCTCGGCAGCAGCACGACGGGCAAGATGCTCAACAATCCATTTCTTTGTACGCTTCAGGTTAGTCCCTATTCTTATTGCAAATGTTACCGTAGCGATGACCGCTTTTTGTTTCTGCTGCCGTGCCCACTGTGTGTTCTCAATTTACATTTCGATGTGTGCACTTTTGCTAAGAACTTGTTGATTTGCGGAGACGTTGAATCAAACCCTGGCCCCGGCGAGAAGGAAATGTTGGCTAAACTTCTTTCTGGTCAAACTGCTATGACAGCATCTATCAATGAAATTCTGAGTAAGCAAACGAAACTTGAGGCAGATATCACGTCAGTTACAGAGCGTTTAAATGGCCTTGGAGTTCAGCTGTCTGCAATAAGTGCTTTGAAAACGGATATGTGTGCACTAAAGGATACTGTGGTGAGACTAGAAAAAAACGTGTCGTATCTTTTGGGAAAGGTTGACGATTTAGAAAATAGGAGTAGAAAAAATAACTTGATTCTGTACGGTATCGATGAAGACCCGTCTGAAACACCCGAAGAACTTGTCGAGAAGATAAAAACGAATGTTTTCGAAGAGAAGCTTAAAATCTCGGTGAGCAGTATCGAAAGGTGCCACAGACTTGACAAAAAGAACGAGAAAGCTCGCCCGGCTATAATTAAGCTCCTAGATTATTGTGACAAGGTGGAGATTTTGAAGTCGTGTCCAAAATTAAAAGGAACCCCGTTTTCGGTCTCGGAAGATTTTTCTAAGAAAGTGTGGGAAATTCGGAAAAAGCTCTGGCAGAGTTCTGCAGAAGAAAGAGAAGCCGGTAGTAAGGTCAAAATGATTTTTGATAAGTTAAGCATTGACAAAAAAATATACAGATTGGACGAAAAAAAAAGGCAAGCGTTACAAGGTTTCCGGAAATTCCGATTGACTTCATAACAAAACGAAATCACCTTTCATTATCTTAAACGTAAATTGCCACAGCATTGTCAACAAATCAGTCCCGCTTGAGGGTCTCATACTGTCGCACGATGCCGATGTAGCCGTACTTACTGAAACGTGGTTAAGCAGTGAAATTTTTGATAGCGAATTTGTCCCAAAAGGCTATAACGTGTTCCGCAAGGACCGTGACCGAAGAGGAGGAGGAGTTGCGATACTTTTCAAGAACTCATTACATCCGCAACAATTGCCTGATATATTAGAAGTTGAGGGCATATTTTGCAAAGTCTATATAGGCAAAGTTCGTTATGTTATAGTTGCGGTTTATCATCCCCCGAACTCTTCTGATAGTGTTCTGGATAAGCTGAGAACCAACTTGCGGCAAAATATAAAGCCACATGACAAACTCATCTTGTCAGGAGATTTTAACTTGCCTAATATTGACTGGGAAAATTTTTCTTCTCATTCTACTAGCAATGCTAATCACGAAATGCTAGATATTGTTTTTTCGTTCAATTTACTACAGGTTGTTAAAGAATACACAAGAGAAGTAAATGGTTCAAAATCTATCTTGGACTTATTCTTTTTGAGTGGCTCAATCCAAAACACGGCAATATGTGAAGTTATCAGCGGTATTTGGGATCACAGGGCAGTTTTGATAACTTTTTTAGATATGTGTGTTGATCGCTGCTGTACAAAAACTTCCTTTCCGAATTTTTCCCGAGCTGACGATTAATCCATTCTGGACATCCTTGATTTTCATTACGATGATTTTAAACACTCGGGTAGTAGTGTGAATGATCTGTGGCTTACTTTTAAAGATATTGTCTTTGAATGCGTGGAGCGTTTCATACCGAAAATCATTAAAAAAACTGAATGCCGGAACCCCTGGATTACAAGAGAAACGCTACATTTACAGCGAAAACTTAAACGAATAAAAAGCAAAAGAGCGAAATCTCATGATAAAGCTGCTTATACAACGCTGATAGCTAACCTGTCGGGCGAACTAAAACTGCAAATTGCGCGCGACAAGGAAAGATACAACGAAACATCGCTTCCAACTTTTATCAAAACATCACCCGAGAAATTTTGGAGGCTGATCACGCCAACATCTCGCTCGATTGACTCATTCACGATAAGCGGCCAAAGAACATGCAATGAAGAAATAGTTTGTTCCGCCTTCAACAACCACTTCAAGTCTGTTTTTACTTGTGATAACGGCATCCTTCCTGATTTTTCAATATCGCTCCCACCTATTCCAGACTTAGTAATTTCCGAGAATGGCATTTTAAACTTACTGCTGAATCTGGATGTTAAAAAATCAACCGGGCCAGATGGCATTCCAAATGCCTTCTTGAAGCGCTATGCAGAATGGTGTTCTCGCTATTTGTTTATTTTGTATACCCATTCGTTGAATGAGGGCCAACTGCCAGATGACTGGAAGATCACCAAAATTAAGCCTTTACACAAAGCGGGAGACAAGTCATCTATTCCGAATTACCGACCGATTTCCCTTATATCAACATCATGTAAAATTCTAGAACACATTATTCATAAACATATAATTACCTTCCTTAATTCTCATAAAGTATTAACAAATGTTCAACATGGGTTCAGGCGGGGCTTTTCAACGAATACTCAATTAGTGGAAATTACGCATGACTTTGCTCAAGCAATTAACGAAGGGAAGCAGACGGATGCCATATTTATGGATTTTCAAAAAGCCTTCGATAAAGTTTTGCATGCTAAATTACTTCACAAATTAACTTGTATTCTACAAAACAAAAAGATCCTTGACTGGATAACAGCATATCTAACAAACAGGCGTCAATTTGTCACGGTAAAAAATACGTCTTCTAAACACGCTCCTGTAAACTCAGGCGTTCCTCAAAGATCCGTCCTTGGGCCTCTTTTTTTCTGTTATATATAAATGATATCGTCACTCACCTTTCTGTTCACATTAGGTTGTACGCCGACGACTGTGTCTTATATGAAAAGATCACCTCAGTTGACGATCAAATTAAACTAAATCGGAACTTTCTAAAAGTAATTTCGTGGTGTGACAAATGGCAGATGCCTGTTAATTTCGCTAAAACAGTTTTTATGAGAATTACCCTTAAAAAAGACCCTCTTTTGTTCCAGTACTCCACCAACAATACAATTCTGTCAGAAGTAACTCAATACAAGTACCTTGGTCTCTGGATTACAAAAAATCTATCCTGGTCAAAGCACATAGATTTTGTAGTAGCTAAATCTCTCCGTAAACTTTTTTTCCTAAGGCGTTCTTTAAGATCAACCACACCAAGTATTCGTCTTCTCGCTTACAATGCCATTATCCGTCCTATACTGGAGTATGCTGTGGTCATATGGGACCCGTTCACTCAGACTGATATCCAAAAACTTGAAAGGGTGCAAAAAAAGGTTGTTAGGTTCATTTATAACTCGTACGGTCCTACTTCAATTACAAAACTTCTCTTGAAAAGCAAATTTCCAAACATTCCAGACCAAAATCGAATATTGCGCTTAAAATTTCTTTTCCAGTTAATAAAAGGTCACTATGCAGTTGACACATCACATACCGTTCACTTTTCATTGGGTTACGGAACAAGACAGAGACACAATCTTACTATCTCTCCATTGATGCAACGAACAAATTGTTTCAAATATTCTTTTTTTCCGAGGACTATCGTGGATTGGAACAATCTACATAACGATGTTGTTACCCTAAATACATTGTCTGCATTTGAAGAGTCACTGCAGAAATGATTGTTATCTATGTTTGTACCTTGCTTTTTGTTGATTCTCTTGTCTCGAAGAATCACTGCAGCTATCAGTTACATAAGTTTGTATTACATTTGTTTTTGATTGTTTGTTTGCCTGTTTCCACTGATGTTTATGTTTATGTTTTGTACCACCCCTGCTATGATCTTGTAAAAGATCGCAGTATCAATAAATAAATAAATAAAAATAAAAAACTTCCAGATTGCAGGTGGTCATTCCCTTCGCCATTCCTCTTTGCATCCTTTCCAACCATACCCTCCCAAGCGCGTCATCTGTGCACCGGGTGAATTAAAATGCTACAAATGTTTAGTTATATCATTGGACCAGAGAAAAAATGACATTATTTTGAGACAATGAAAGCACTTTTTTTTTCGCCATATTATGGGTGACCCGATTTCATATGACCACTAGATGTAGGCAACGCCACTAGCCCCAATATAAGGTCTCAAGCTGGTTTTCAGGATACCATGCGGCACTGCTGACACCCTATAAAATTCGCGTCCACCTCATGGTGCCCACGCATCCTTCGGTGAAGTTTGCATACTGGCCGCCATATGGGGGATAGCGCTGCTTTAGCGGCGACACTAGAGTTACTGTATATGCTACGTTTATGTAGTAAAGTTGCGCCCCTTATAGAGCTCACCACTCGCGCCCCCATTTGCCAAGTGCGCTCACGTGCGCAGAAGATGGCCATTTTAGGTAAAGACAACTTTATGAACGTGCGCGTGCTGCATACGTCTAGGGGCTTTAGATACGCCGCGCCACTGGCGCCACCACCACCGCTGCCCCAGCAGTCGGGCGAGCCGATCCCGCGTAGTGCGGAAGTACTACTTCGTCGGTGTTGCGATTGTGTCTTCTGTTGTCTGTTTTTAGTGAACATCAGCGTTAGTGGTGTTTGTGCGGAGCAGCTCTCTGACTAAGTGCTGCGTATAGTTGCCACGATGACAGGACGCCACAGCTACGTATAGATATGCCGAAAATTCTCGTTGACTTGCGTTATTTGTAAAACACGGAAGCATACTTCTAGCAATTGTTTTATTAAGCCACCTGCTTAATTCCTTAAAGCAGTGAAAAACTACGTGAAACGAGTCATGTGTGGAAGTCAAGTTGTTGCGAATTGTGCACACGATTCTCAACAAATTAAGTCAGGGCTTTCTCGTTTGCCATTTAAAGCAAAAATATCCTTTTATGAAGACTACCATCAATCAAGTTATAGCATCAGTAATATATAAGACAATTCTTCATTCAGGCTTGCTTTTCTTTTTTATTTTCGAAGCGAATGTCATTGCGCCAGCGACGGATATTGAAGGAGCGAGAAAACGCCGCTGGGCAGCGTCGGCTCCTATAGATTCGAAAGTGGTGGCTTTTCTGCATGTCATTGACGACTTCGCGGGAGAGATGGCGGACCTATGTGCAACTGTGCTACCTAAAGGTAGCATATACAGAAACTCTAGCTCACACCATTCTAGCGCGACTGGTGACGCCGGTGCATGAGATTCGGACTCTTCGGCATTTGGCATCGTTCTTGGGCAGTCGTCATACGAAGGAGGTCCAGGAGACAATTTCACAGCTGGTTGCGGCCAAATCCTGTAGTGACACCAAAACGTCGGTGCCGACGCAATCGCGGTACATTGCTTGTCTTATGTTACTAGTATCCGTTACGTTAGCATTTTGTAGAGTTCTTTGTCACGTCACTGTAGTTTATTGTAAAACGCGGCTAGCGAGGACACTGTTATGAAGAAGCTACCAAGAAATGACTATGTGTCGGCTTACACGACGGCTTGAACTGTGCTTGCTTGTCTCATGGGCAGCGGTTCTTGTTCGATACACGGCAACTATGACATGAGCAGTAAAAGCGAAATAAACAGCACAACTTCAGCACATTCAGTGGAAGAGTCTGTATCAGCTAGAGCACAAGACATTTTTAGACTTATTTATTTCTACATAAAAAATTGAAAAGCTAGCACACTGTCACGCCAGGCTTAAAAAAGCGAAGCTGAACTATTTTTAAGTCTTAATGTGCTTGCTTGTGAGTCGTTTCTAGGCTTTAGCTCGGTGATGCTACATTGTTTTTAGGTTGCTTCCGCGTTGTTGCTAGACTTAGGTCATGCAAAGATATTTACAAGTTGCTTGTAGTTTGCTTGTAGGTTTTATCTACGTCACGCTCAGTTGTTTACAAGTTGCTTTTATATCCTTTCCAGATATTAACTAGGTGATCCTTGGTTGTTTCTATGTCATTGCTGAGCTTGGTGATGGTGGTGGGTTTGGTAATGGCAGGTTGCATCTAGGCAGCTGCTACGCTTTTTAGCTCTGCTGATTTTCTGAATTGCTTCTAAAGTCGTTGCTGAGATCTAGTGGGTTCCTAAGTTCTAGGTTATTGGCTGTTTTGTTAGGATTGGGGATCATCGACCTTCGCTGTCTCAAGCCTTGTGTGACATAGCCCAAGTCCCCCTATTTTTTTTTTCGCTTTCCATCAATCACTTCATTTACAGCGAAAGCTGTTATGAGATCATAAAAATGAAATCACGTGCTGTTGTCCGCCGCCGCCGCCGCTGTCACCGCCACCGTTGTGCGTAATCATATCGCGCGAAATTAGAAAAAAAATTGCACTAAATACACAGTGGGGCTCGAACCCCGGGCCCACTGGGTGCCAGCTCAGTATTATACCACTCAGCTATGCAGGTGCGTTCGACTTATTGAAAAACTTGCCTTGGGCAGGCTTGATGTCGGAAAAGCAATCGCGCTAATGCGACCTATAAAGCGTTTTAAAACAGCGAAAGAACAACCAGTCATCGCTCAATGCGAATAGCGTAACGAGCGGGCCGTCCAATGCTCCAACTCATTACAAAAGTTTGTTATTGTTCCCCTATTAACTGTGGCGCATACTCGCTTCAGCCATAATTCCTCATCGTCGTCAGCCACTGCATGAACAATCGGCACAAAATTCCTTGCAAGTGTTTAGCGGATACCACGCTTTTCAAAATAATGACGAAAAATAGCATAGTGAATGCCGGTCTAGTACCCCAAAAAATTATTTTTAATGACTAAGTGGGTATCAAGCAAGTGTGCTTGCATTACTTGCCCAAAAAAATGTTTTGAAAAGGTTTTGAAAGGCCGCTCTTCTAGCTTTCGCTGTGACTGTGCTGCGCCTTCCGTGTGGGCCTGGCGTTTTTCTCTCTCCCTCTCTCTTTTTCACGTGTTTGACATGCCTCACTTCGTCGAGGTGTCTTTTCGTTTAACGTTCGCACCTGCTGTACTCGGTAGGGAGGCTTCTTTAATTTATGTGTCACACGCCCATCTCAGGACTTTCGCACGATGGAGCAGAACTTGCCGATGGCTTAAGAAGCTTCGATGTAAAGAGTAGTAGGAGAACGCGTTTCGGTTATCATTATGACAGTTTTTTTGTACACGTTGTACATACCAAAGCTTTACGGCTGGCTTAAACAGCCTCGCTTTTAAATAAAAAGTTGTATTTTCTTGTGAAGTAGATTATAAAGCGAACAAGTGCACAAACAACTGAAAAGAAGAAAAGAAGAAAGTGCGCGAGACCTCTGCAGAGACGTAGAAAACCCCCGGGATTGGAAAGAAATTGGACGAGTAGAAATGTCTTGTACTTACGGATTTCGGCGCAAACCACTTTAGAGTGTGCCCACGTTCCTTCGCAAAGCGGACAAGCTTGATCAAGAGAAGCATGTAATAGCAACCAGGAAAAAAATTAGAAGAACAGGAGAAGCCGTTTGTTTTTTATTTCGAGTTTTGGAAAAACTTGGATCTGAATCGGACCGATGCCCTCGTAGAATGACAAAAGGGCAGAATAATGGGGCCTGGCCTCTGGACAGACCATGCCTTTGACTCTTGATTGAAACACATGTCGCAGAGGGAGGACAGAAGCTTATTGTGCGAAACAATTTCGTTGGCATTGTAATGCACGCCTTCTTTTATTTAGCGCGTACATTTCAGTTCTCCTTCCACGGCATTCATTCGCGTTCTTACGAAGGGAAATGCTAATATTTCTGCGCCAATATCTGCGTCTGCTGTGTTTCAGTTTTTCTACAAAATAATTTCTGCCCTATCGGTGTAATAGGGGCATTTATTGTCATGCGTTATGGTGAAGGTGGCTTTTCAGAGGAACACGAGTTGTACCCGCAAGGGTATACGGAGATCGGTGATGAATAAAATGTCCCGCCTTTGAGAAAAATGTATGGTATTTCGTAGAATTTTTATGGGCAAGTGTTACAAAGTATATTTTCAGCTATTTGTAGTTAATGGATACTGTTATTGCCGGGGCGCATACATACAATGGCGACCTTGAACAAGTTCAGCGGACACTGCAGTGTACTTGAAGATGCTGGATGATCGGTCCTTTTCTCAGTGAGTGAAACAACTTTATTGTTGATCCGGCATAAAGGGCCAAAGGTAGGGGAACTAAACGAAGACTCTAGCGTGCTCGGACATCCCGAAGCAGCAACCAACTCGCGTCAAACCCGTGGAGTTCCACTTCCAGCCGCTGGCCTTCCAGGATGCCAAGCACGTGCTGGACCACGTCTGTTTGGTTGCATGGCTCTTGGTTCATGATTTTGCTGCTGATGTCAGTTAGAATTTCTTCTTGGTTTTTGGCGGCGGTGCACAGTCCCAAGGAGATGTCTCAGTGTGGCTCGCACCTTCTTGCAGAGTTGGCATATATCTGTGGAGTACACCTCCGGACAGATGTGCTTTGCCCATGCGGGGGTTCATATGGCTTGTACTCGCAACTGCCGTAGTCTGGCTTTATCGCTGCGTTGTAGGTCTCGGTGAGGTGGTAGGTAGAGGCGTCTGCTCGTTCTGTACCACTGCAGAACATCGCCGTAGGTCGTGATGAACTACTCTTCGTCTACGGCATCGGGTCATTCCGCTTTCGAGGAATGTACTGAAGAAGACCCGTGGCTAGTTAGCGCGTGTGCCTCCGTATCTGCCTCCTCGTTGCGATTCCGGCCCATGTCCAGTTCCCCAGCATGCACAGAGAACTGCTTGACGGTAACGTTCGTTTTGAGTCTTGTTATTGTTGAACATACTCTTGCGGTGGTTCTATGCCCATTGTTTGTAGCAAAGTTGACTATTGCCGGCATTGAGTCGCTGAGAACCATGCGGCGATCCGGGATCGCCATTGCCAGTGCAATTGCAATCTCCTCGGCTTGCGTGGGCGACTTGCATCGTGCGCTTCCCGACGTTATGAGTACTCCGGCGTCTGCTGCGATGACTGCTGCTGCGTACGTGTTTGGCCGGTGGGAATACTTCGCCACGTCCACGTGGTACGTGCGCGCATCATTGGCATGTCCCTTTGCGAGGGTCATGGCTCTCGCCATTCTTATTTCTTAGTGTACTTGCGGGTGCATCTGCTTTGGTAAGGGTGGTGCCCTCATTGCTTGAAGAATGTCCCGAAGTAGCTGCTTTGCCACCTCCGGGGTCGTCCCTGGCACGTTGATCCCGATGCGTTGGCCCTTTACTCAGGAAAAGATCTTGGGTTTATGTTTTGCAAGTACATTTGCCCAGAAAGTCACACGAGCCCTTCTACCTTTCTCTAAGGCAACATCTCCAGTGGCAGCCTGTGAAAGCATGCACTACGTGTGTAGTTTGCAATGTGACCTTCTTCTGACCCATTTTGTCTTTTCTTTACTATTTTATTCCTCTCTTCCTACATGTAGGGTAGCAAACTGAACGTAGTTTTATTACCCGCATTACCTTTCGCGTATTATTTCGTTCTCTCTCACTCTTTATCTCTGTAGTGCGAGCGAAAGGGTGCATGTAACGAGGTCATACAGCCAAGTGAGGCATGTGCACGTCCTAGCAATATTGAGCGAAGCCCATCCTTGGGCTATGGTCAACACCTCACGGCGTGTTAAGGCATTGACAAAACTGTGCTTTCTGTTAAGAAACATGACGAGTTAGAACACGTTTACAAACGACGTGTGTGCTGCAGGAGCTCATCGTAGTGGACATGTCCACGGTTCGTTACTTGACCGCCGACCTTAAGTACTGCGAGATGAAAGTGTGAGATAAAATGCACGTTTTTAAATCCTTCAGAGTATGTGAACGTGGCGCAGTCGTCTTATAGACATCTCGCACTTTGACAGGTGCTTCGACGAAACACTCATGAACAGATGTAACTTAAATATCGCATGGACCAAATGACAAAGTGCTGCGAAGTACCTAATGAAGACCTAGTAAAAGGATAACATCCAAACGTCCGGTGGTTACGGTACTGGAGATGTTACGAAAAAGTCGCGAGGACTTAATGCTGTCGCTTTAGTTGAGTGTAGAGGGAATTCAGGGTGTTTTCTTGTCTGTTTAACGTCGCACACTGCTCCTATTAATGATTTCGTGGAGTGGACTTCTATACCATCTTTGTTCCTTCTCGCTGTAGTTTCCCGATTATCATTTACTTTTATTCATTATTGTTTGTAGAGTCCTTTCTGAAGTTGTTGCTGTTTAATCGGTTGCTCCACTGTCCCTCCAAGATTCCGCTAGCAAAAAACAGGCTTCGCCCTTTCTGTAGGGCGCCACCGTTCAGACGGAAGATTAAGAGCAGCATCAAGGCCGCACTATGCCCTTTTTTGCTCCTCTATCTAGTGCGATGGTTCCCGACAATGGCACCACTCTTTTGCTTTTCCTTCTGAAATCCCACTGCACTTATTTTTATTTATGTCTCCCGACAGACTTTTCTTTGACACGCTTCCCACTCGGCAACTTCTTTTGTGGGCTCGCAACATTGGTAATTGACGTTGGAAAGTTCCCCACCGCTAGCCTCGTTTTTTTCTCTATGATGGCACTTTGTCATCGGCCTTGGGAGCAACTTTGCCCCTGTCTCCCTTTTCCACATAATTAGTGCTATTGACATTTTCTTGGGGTGCCGTGAAACCAAAGTAGACTAGCCATTGAAGGTTAATTGCAATATTGGTATCGAAGTTATAAAGTGAGCGTCTTGGTTTCAACCTAGGTCTCTTCATGAACAAAGGCCACTTAAGAAAGTGGAAACTTCGCTCTCCTCTTGTGAACTCCCCTGGCCGTTTACGACTGAAAAATATGGCTGATCTGCTCACAGCAGCGTCTGGTTTTCGCTGTATTTTAACGACAAAGCTATTCAAGGTGGAGGCTAAGTGGTAAGGTGGAGGTAAAATCAGAAAAGGTGGTGGTTAATTTTTGGCCGATCGATGACGTCATCTAGCAAGACGTTGGAGCAAAAAAAAGGAGAAAGAGGAAAGGAGGAGGGCTACACCCCTAGCTCTCGTGCATGAACAGTCTTGGCGCATCTACAGTGCGAAACTCCCCCAACTTTTCTTCTTTCACCAAGCACGACCGACGTTTCAGGATCCGTTTAAACATAAAGTGTATGCTGCTACAACAAGAGCAACTTCATCGCCACATATATACAGTCTTAGCGGCTCTACTGACACTACCAAGCACAAATACTAAGCGTGTAAGTACAGTACAGCGAGTGTCAAAGTCCGTTCCTTGTTCGTACTTTTGCTTGCGTTTCTTCGTGGTTATAATTTCTCAGCTTGCATTATGCGTTCTCAATAGGGTAACCATTCTTTATCTTCAATTAAAGAAACAATGCTATTTTTCGCACTTATCTACCAAGTCTCAGTACTGCTGGTGTGAAGGCTCAATTTATTAAGTAGGACTTGGCGTTAGGTACCGTATAAAAGTAGCATCCGCCAAATGTGTTTAGGCGGTCACGCCTGAGCCATTTGGTCAAGCTGTTTTTGCGTGATTCAGAAGTCTGCATGTGCTTCGCGGTGAAGTTACCACTGCTACGTGCATTATAAACTCTCAATAAAGCTTAAATAACGCTTACAGTTAAGCGGCAAGCGCAAACTGCATTGTTTGTCGTAGGATTAGCTTGTAATTGTTTTGATTTGAAAATGGGAATCAAGTCGTTTCAAGAACGTTTCCACCTTTTTTTTCTGGAGAATGAGCCACAGCGCAAAATATAGTTTTGTGAAGCTTCGTGTGCGGAAATAACTTGTAGTTGCTTTCCTTGCTATTTAACTGTTTGTCGGTGCTTCCAAAACTTGCGCCCGATTTGACTCATGGGCTTCCATTTGATTTCTCGCTCAATCTGTTACAAAAGTTCTTGACAGTTAAAAGAAAAAAAAAGATAACTCCTAAAAGTCCGAGTAATACTGTTTGCAGCTGTACAGAAATGTTGGTGTTTTCCGGTTTCTAGTTGTATGATTCTTAAAGCTAAAAAAATGACAAAAAAGTTAAAAGAAGTACCTAAAGTGGTATCTGGTAGCTCGGCTGCCAGACTTTCTCTCAGGTTTTAAGCAGAAAGCTTCAGCTACAAAAAAAAAAAACTAAATTCGGGCTGGTTACCTAAAAGAAGGGTGGCATGTGTTTTATAGAAGTTATTATTTATTCCGCACTTGAACTTTTATTTGCACACCTACACCTAAGCTGCAAGAAATTATTACCGCAGGCCTTCCTAAAATGCTATGCACCGATTCGACCGTAAAAAGTCATAGACTATCACTTCATGTAGCCTTCCTGATAATGATGTCGTGGATTTAGATTAGGACTTTTTTTATTTGATGTAAATGTAAAAAAGAATTAAACATGGATGTCTTTTCGACCTCGTGGTGCACACTGACAGGTAGTCTACAGCACGATTCATTATATTTGAAAAAAAGGGATTTATATGGCATCTCTTGCGCTCAAATGTAGTACTACAATGCATAAAATATAAAAAAACAGTGAAAATACCAAGCGAATAACAGAACAAGCTAAAGCATGTAAGTGAACAACATCGCTAATTTCAAATCCCAGACCAGAAAACGAATGCGAATGTCCCAGCCACTTCTAAGAAGCCATCGACCACCACCTTGGTGATAACGAACAACGTTTGCGAAAGAAGTAAGGCACTTCAACTTTGGTATTAGTCATTCAGATATACTTAGAAATCTTTTCCTAGAACTTACGCAAACTCATATTTGCGGATGCGTATTCACCGAAACCACCGGGTAACATTCGATTTCCCTGGAAAAACTTCGCCACGGTGCCACTTTTGTGCATTACGAAACCGTCCCCACTTACTTTTTGACGATGATTCTTGAAAACCTTCCTTTTTTTTCTTCTTTTTTGTCAAGACAATTTACGTAATAGAGAGAGAGAAGATAAACAAAAGGCCCTTTTCTCAGCTTTTTCGTCATGTGTCAAGCCGAAGACGGACGGAGAGACATAGGCTCATAGCCATGTTCTTCGAACTGATTAAGCCACAAGACTCCCATCCGATGCTAAGTAGTAAAAACTTATAAGCGCTTTCTAATCGCGGAGCTCGTCAGTTAACTCTTTTCCCTTCGCTGCATAATTTTCTCCCCTTCGCCCCTGTCAGCCGCATCCTCGCAACTTAGTCTTTATCGCGCACGTTGTCAATAGATGAATGTCGGTTGCAGCTATCACATGTCGTGGACAGAAGACATCGCAACTAAAAGCGGCGAAGGCACTACTGAGCTTTTAGGGGCGAAACTCCTTATAGCGGCACCCGTTCGTCCCCCGTAGTATCTAACAAGTATAACATTTTGACCTCCAAGGTGGTGCCGGTGAGAGACTTCTTCTGTGCGTTTTTGAACAATAATAAATAGTGCTCAATGTACATGTCAATGGCTGCTAGTGAGGAATGAGAGACAGGAGCATTCGGCTTTTAGTTAACGCGCAGGCTGCGATCATAATTAGCAGCCATTGGCATGTACATTGAGCACTATCTGACAAGAAAGGGTTGCTACGTTATACTCGCTGGGGTGTAACCTCCTTAGCTTTAGAAAGGTTTAGCGAGCGTTGAGCCGCAGTGCCATGAATACAATGAACTTGTATATACCATGAATGAACTCGAGGTGGTTAAAAATGGGAAGTAGATAAGAAGCGCAAGCCGTAAGAAAGTAAAAGCCGAATTTTCCGCCTCTCATTTCCCGTTAGCAGCCATTGGCATGTACATTGAGCACTATCTGACTGAAAAAGTTTGCTACATTATACTCGCTGGGCGTAACCTCCTTGGTTTTCGAAAGGTTTAGCGAGCGTTCGGCCGCAGTGCCACGAATACAGTGAACTAGTATATACAACGAACTCGAGGTGGTTAAAGGTGGGAAGTGGACCCGAAGCGCAAGCCGTAAGAAAGTGTGCGTGTGCCACCTCTCGTTTAGTCCTTGGAATGTTCGGTGGATGGCGGTGCTTCTATATGGGGAATATATGATGAAAAGATGCGAGATGGTGGTACTTGGAGTGTTGAATAGATGGACGAACGGACACATAGACAGATGCATGGATGGACGCATGAATGGACGCAGGGTCGGCTACATGGACGAACGCAGGGACGGACGCACGAACAGACGCACGCACGGACGAGCTGATGGACGCATGGATGGTCACACTGACGGATGCAAGGACAGACGGAAGCCAGAACGAATGTACGGACGAATTCTTCGCCCCACTCTCCATCATTCACTCCGTGGATATGCTGCCACTTTTTAAAGAAAAATGAACATGTGGCTGTGACTAAGAAGTTGCGTACCACGCCAGAGCGCCGGACTGTGACTGTTAAGCCTAGTTCACACTGAAACATCCGCTTTCTACAGCGACCGAAATTCCCCTGCCGCCAAAACGCAGCGTCTTTCGCACTGGACGCGCCCCGCGCCGCCGAATATGCCATCTACTACGGGGCGAATGCGGCATGGGTGGTGGTGGTGAAAACATTTAATAACCATTAAATGGTTACAGAGAGGTGATTGGGTTGGGGCCTTATTGGCCTCCTACCCTCACAGCACTAGGTGGAACCCCTATTCCGGGGCTCCATTGGCAAGCAACGCCGCCCGCGCACGTTGAACCAGAGCCTCTTGGGCCTTCAGGTCTTGACAGCCGAGCAGGGCCGCCTCCCAGTCCTCTCTCGTGGGATTGGGGTTGGGGGGGATAGATGGATTAGACTGGCACGCCCAGACGATGTGAAAGGTGTCAGCCACCTCACCACAGAACTGGCACGTGCCATCAAAGGATGAATTGAAATGTTTTAGCACCGCCGGGCACAGTACAGTATTGGTAAACAGTTTTAAAAGGAGGCGCTCGTCAGCGCGATGCAGTCCCTTACAAGGGTCTGGATAGCGCCGGTGCTCCTCCTTGTAGTAATTGGTAATATCTTTGAATGAAAGGGCCGAATTGTCTGATTGCGAGTAGGCTTCCAAAGACAGGGAGATAGCCCGGGAAGAGAGTGCGCGGGCGGCCTGATCGGCCTGTTCGTTACCCCTGAGTCCTTGGTGACCGGGTGCCCAAACCAGATTTCGCGGAGTTGGATTAACGTATCGGCAGCTAGGTTCCAGTATGCGCTGAGCAAGCGGTGAAGCCCACCCTAGCTGATAGTTCCGACAGGCCCCTCGTGAGTCGGTGATGATATGTTTAGAAGAGGGATAGGTGAGAGCCAGAGCGATGGCAACCTCCTCCGCGTGTGTTGCGCTGTAGGCTTTGAAAGTGAGCCCGTTTACGGTGTTTGCGTTGTGTATGACTGCGGCAGTATACCACCCCCCATGGTGCGGGCCGGCAACGTCCACGTAGCACACGTGTTCCTCTTGACCAAAGTGTCGCTGCAACGCTTCCGCGCGCGCCTGGCGGCGACCACTGTGGTTTTCTTTGGACATGTTGCGGGGAAGGGGTCGGACCCGGAGGGCGCGTCTCCAAGGTTCTGGCACTCTCACCCTTTCCTCAATATAGTAATCGTGTTTGATGTGTATTCGGTCCAAGAGGCGGCGACCGGAATGGGTCTGTGCAAGGCGCGTGTATTGGTTAACGAGGTGGGCTTCTTGAAGTTCCCGGTAGGTATTCACCACGCCTAGGGCCAGAAGTCTCTGGTTGGACGTGGTGATAGGGAGGTCGAGAGCCCGCTTGATAACTTTACGGTGGATGACCTCGAGTTGATCATCCTCGTGTTTGCGTAGGTGCAAGTAGGGAGTCGAGTAGAGTATTCTACTCGTTACGAAAGCATGGGCAAGCCGCATTGCATCCCTGCTTCGTAATCCGCCCCGCTTGTTGGAGACCCGGCGGACCATACGGCCCACCTGGTCTCCCACCGTGCGAAGTTTGGCTATTGTGGTGTCGGCCTTGCGTTGGTGGTGTATGAAAAGGCCAAGGACGCGGATCTCCTTGGCCTCACGGATCGGTCCCGAGGGAAGACTGATATGGAGCTGAGTTGTGTCCTGAGGGGAGGGACGTACGTGCACAAATTCTGACTTAGCCGGGGCACACTGGAGTCCGCAGTAGGTTGCGTAGTCGTCGACTACAGTCGCTGCTGCTTGCAGGCATGACTCCATGTGACCCAGGTTACCTTGCGTGGCCCAGATCGTGATATCATCCGCGTAAAGAGCGTGATGTATCCCTGGTAAAGAAGCCAATTTGGGGGGAAGATGAAGCATGGCTATATTAAATAGGAGAGGAGATAGGACCGCGCCTTGAGGAGTTCCCCTCGAGCCGATGACGTAAGGCCCATGTTCCTCATCTTGTATGCGTATGTAGGCTCGACGGTCTGTAAGAAACTGTCTAACATAATTGAATGTTTTATAACCACAGTTGGTCTGACTGAGGTGGTCAAGGATTACCTCATGCTTCACGTTGTCGAATGCTCCTTTAAGATCCAAGGCCAGGACTACCTTGTCATTGTGGGGGCATTCAACAGGATCTAATATGTCATGGTGGAGCTGTAGAAGTATATCCTGGGCTGACTTCTGAGGGCGGAATCCAAACATGGTGTCCGCAAAAGTGTGCTGTGTTTCTGCGAATGCGGCATGGATGCGCTGTCACCCGGTTGTTGTCGCGGCTCGCAAACGCTACTACGCTATCCGGTGGTGTATGCTTCGACGATTCTCGTACGCAAGAAGCAAGAAAAGGCAGTACTGCTTACTTTGCTGGCAAGTGGCTGTCTTGTAATGCACGAAGAGCAGAAAAACCGCCGACGCCAGCGGCGTTGGTGGGTTCGTTTTGCTCTGCAAGACCGCAACAAGCTCGGTCATGCCAACAGCAAGCTCGGTCACCTCTTTCACGAAATACGGAGGCGGAGTAGGCACAGAGTAGGTTAAGCTCCCGTTGGTTTCAACATTCAGTTACGTGCACTGCGGCATAACAAGTGAGTAGGGCTTGGCCGCCATTTTTCGAAATTCCTTGACTAGCGCTCCTATTGGTCCGCGGTGACCGATTCGGCGGCAGACGCCGCAAAAATCGTTCCGAGAGCGATCGGCGCGGAAAGGGCCCTTTCGGCGGATCTCGCCGCCGCCGAACCGGATTCGGAGCACTTTCGGCGGCCGGAATGCTCAGTGTGAACGCAGCCTTAGGCGCGGCTTTCTTCTCTGTCTCCTTTCTGTCATTTCCGTCAAAGAACATCTCCCATGCTGTTCCCATGTGTGGGGTAGCAAATCGCACTTATCAAACTGGTTCATCATCATTCCTTTTCTTCTCTTTTATTTATTCTTTCTTATTGTAGCTTTCTTGAAGGTTTGAGCTATAGATGATATATTGGCCACAAAAAGTTGTCTGTTATGTCTTTGTGACAGCACAAAACACCAAAAATTGTGACATTAGGACAAAGTATAACGGTGCCACCTCCGCGACATTGTCTAGAGATGAGCAGCCATAAAGAACAATGTAACTCCTAATCACTTCGTTGCTTGCATTGCATTTTTGTTTTATTAACCTGCAATTCTTACCTCGATGTCTTCAGTTAGTATACGTAGAACTGCGATAGCAATTATATGCACACTTTCGCTAGCGTCTCGCCGTCGCTGTCATGTTATATATATATATATATATATATATATATATATATATATATATATATATATATATATATATATATATATATATATATACATTAGCGAAATCTCACAGACAAGAACGCCAAGAAATGTAAAGGGAAGTTATCAGACCAATTGTTTTGTGAATGTGGAGAAAGAAAAGTGGTTGAAAAAATGACTTGCCGTGGGCAGGAACCGAACCTGCGACCTTCTAAAAATGCGTTCGATGCTCTACCACTGAGCTACCACGGCGGCTATCCTCCCAGCCTCTTTATTGGGTATATGTGTGAATTGAAATGTGGTAGTGCCAGTCAGCGCCATCAGTAGCAATGGCGGCGAGTGTGGCACACTCTTCTTGAGCCTGTGTGGTGTCACGTAGCACGTGAACCTATTACGAGCTGGCAGCTGACCAATAGTCCCTCGTATACAACCTAAGGCACCAAGTTTGCCAGTACAAAACCCTCGTTAATGAATAAGAAAAAGAAGTGTATACTTGAGGGCTCGTCGTTTTTCCGTGTCTTGGCACTATAATAATGAAATCTAACACAAAATAATGCCAATGAAAGTATAGGGAAGTTTATAACACTGAATCGTAAAGTAAATATGAAGAAAGAAAAGTGGGTTAAAATATAACTTGCCGTGGGCAGGAAGCGCACCTGCGACCTTCGAATAGCGCGTTAATAAATAAGTATGTATATATATATATATATATATATATATATATATATATATATATATATATATATATATATATATATATATATATATATATATATATATATATATATATATATATATATATATATATATATATATGCAGATGAAGCGACAGAGCAAACGAAAAACGATGCTTTATTGCCAACGTTACGGCCGGTCCCCGGCCGTAACGTTGGCAATAGAGCATCGTAACGTTGGCAATAAAGCATCGACCAGCCTTCTTCGGAGGATGTAAGTGAAATTCACTTACATCCTCCGAAGAAGGCTGGTCCACCAGCCGAAACTGTTAGGATTGAATAAATATTTTATTGTTTTGTTTCCTATACTGCACTATTCTCGAAGTTTATAACTATATATATATATATATATATATATATATATATATATATATATATATGCACAACGAATATATTCTTGCTTTCGCGAAGCGTCAGCATATGAAGTGAGCTCTAGTTATCTTAGTTCTTATAGTTGTAGTTAGAGTTGCCGCTGTTTTTGTATGCAGGGAGTGGTATATGTGTTCTTGTGACAGTGTGTACTTCCGAGGCTCATATCTAAGTTGAGAAAGAAGCCTAGAACACAAAGGCCACGGGTTGAATACCACAGTTAGTATGGGATAAGCGCCCGCCGATCACACAGTTATAGAGTTTCCCAAAAAAACTAGAGGGCACTCTGGCGCTGCGATCGTTCAGCGACCATGCGAACGATGGGTAGTACGCACATTTGCCTAGTCTTCGTACTTGCGGGTGGCGAACCGTACTTGCGGCTTCGTTTATTGCTGTGTTTCGATTTTGTTGTGAAAGATGGATTCAACCCTTTTAAACATTGCGACCCAATTTGAAAAGGTAATTAAAAAGTAGGGTGGCGAAGCGCAATCGCTGAACATTTGCCCATTTTTGTTTCATGAGAAAACAGCTTCAAGCCACACGAACACACGCGGAGTCAAAAGCATGCCAGAAGTACAAAGTATAGACAAATGTGTGTACTACCCATCATTCCCGTGCTCGGTGAAGTGCTGTGTACTGCAGCTCCCATAGACACTAGCGCCAGAGTTCCCTCTAGTAAGTATTGTGAGAAACTCTATGCACACAGCTACTCCGTGCTCACATATCGAGTACTCAGTGGTAAGAGCTTGCACGGTGGTCATAATTTTTGTTCGATTTTTTTTTCTCGCAATGTGACAGCACATCATATAGAAAGAGGCATTCAAAAAAAAAGAAAAAAGTATGTGACCGTGGTCTTTGATTTGAACGTCTGGTGGTAGCGGTGCTCTAACGTCGGCGTTCATATATGGCCTGGTGCATTGGTTAACGTGATGTCTCGTGGCAATGCCGAGGTAGATCTCAGAGACCATGCAAAGAGACGCGCGTGGTTGTGATAAGCTCCACCAAGGTCGCACCGATCCCAACGGCGCATAATAAATTCACCTGCTAATTAAACACTTTGATTCCATTACTAATAATAAATTATTACAACAACCAATCGTTTATTTGTTCTGCGGTGTACTTGCTGTCCAGTATAACATATATCGGAACACAAATTTCTTTTCCGGTCTTTTTGTACTATGTGAGCACTTCTAATGTGAGTACTGACTGCCGTAGAATTCGTTCCTTTTTCATTGTTTGGCATATCTTACGAATGTCGTAGGTTCGAGAATATTATTTCATGTATTTTTTTTCTTTGCGATTTGCAGTGCTATTCAATACTTCGAGCTTGTATTGTGTTACTGTGGTGTCTATTTTTGCTCCAATCTTGCATAAGTGAACTATAGAAGGCGGGCAGTACGCAACGAAATAAATAAAAAAATATTTATTTTTACTTTTTACTTGATTCAGAACGTCAGTTTATGTGAGTTTTATTGTTTAAAATACTTTCTTTAGAATATTTGGTATGAGCTTGACCAAAAGTGCATGAAAACAAAATTATCTAGTGGCTCCTGCCACTGCGCCTAGACATCAACAACTTTAGCGAGAACAAGCTAAAAATACCCGGGATATACTTTTTCATTTATTTCATTTTTCTTGTTTTCGGTCGATAAAGGGTGAAAGGCTGACAGCAAGACAGCAAGACTTCTATATCTTGACCTGGACGAGAAAGAAATAATGAAACTGCGAATAAGCGAGAGGCAACCGATCTGAGGCGACTGATCATTTAGAAGCATTAGGCACTACCATCGTCTCTATGAGCTCTACTTGACTTAAATGACCGGATAAAGTGGAAGCAACTTTTTTTCCTCTTTTGTTACATATATATTTTGCAGTACTTGTTATAGTACACTCATCTGATGTTTTAACGTTAGCCGAAGCAGTCGAGGCACCCTTTGACATCTGAGAGTCACAATCGAGAGAAAACGATGATGCATGGATGCTCTCTCTGTAGAGAAAATAACAGAACTGCGAACGTAAGGATACTATAGTGGTGGCGCTTTATGACTAAATAAAAATAAAATAAAGGCATGCGTTAGAGGACTTGTGGCACTCGTTGAGAAACTTTTGAAATTCTTGGGGGAAGTAGTGCGCTTATTGATGGCCGGTGTTTCGCGCTTCTTATATCTTTCGTTGCTCTATAGATGTTTATTGGGCTTTACCAGATGAAGTTGGCGTCTCTTATTTTATTATTTTGCCGTTCGTTCTCGATAAAACATGGGAATAGACATATTTTACGCATATTTCATCGTATATACACATTAGCAGGCTTCAGCCTGTCTAAACGTACAGAGCACTCAACGAAGTTATCGATTCCAGCCTAGCCCACCATATGCAAGAAATTGTTTTTGTAGGTCTAAACTGGAGCGACATAGTGACGAAGTAGTTGGAAATAGAAGCTGGCGCCAACAGCAGTCTTTTTGTGTCTCTTGTTTTCTTGTTCTTTTTTTTTAGTTTACCGCCCAGTTCTTTTCCCCGGCACTCGTACACTTTTTGTGCATTTTATCTTCTTTTTGTGAACCACTCTATTGACCACATGTCTTTTCTCATCAGGTTGGTTGTGTTCTGCTCACATTTTTGTTTACGTTCACTGTACGTTTGACACAGCACACTCTGTTGGTTGGTGATCTATATTGTAAAAAGTATTTAGCCCCATCTTCTGCCTTATACACACCTGTATACATGGCAGACAAGCGCAGATATGGCGAGTTTAGAGCAAGAGTCTAAAACTCGCCTCAACTAGCCGGCCTCAGTACATAATTTAGTCACGAGAGGGCAGGGACAAGAGAATGAGAGGGAGGGGGCATGAGCAAATATTCACCTAAAGCTGCCTTTCTCAATACTGATCTTCAAGATGGCTGAAATAAAGACGCCTATAGTGAAATAAAGAGATTTTGTTGCGTGGGTATCCTTCAAAATATGATGACCACATGGGTAGCCTCACGGAAAAAGAACAACATTTGGGACCTGTTGAGTGTCTGCAGCTCACCTCAACAAAGTGTTAGGGTAGAGTGGGGTAAAATGAGACATGGGGCAAAGCGACATTTTTACTTTACCGGTCTCTGTACGTAATACAACTACTTTCTTAGAGATGAGTGGCGGGTCTTGTCACCCTTTTGATGTGCCAAAGTGTTCGCGCTGGAAACATTATGGTGCTGGTGTCAGTGTGTTCGTGACGTGTCAAAAAGCGGCCAAATACTGCTCGACCAAACTTTCAGATACGTGCATATAATAAAATGAAATCAGTCTATATTTCAGAAATGTATAAATAAAAACATGGCTGTGGAGAAGGGGCTGCTCAGTAGCGGCTTGATGAAGCTCTCTTCTCCCGTACACATCTGTAGAGCAGAATACACGGGGCACAAATAGCACGTACATAAAAGAAAGTAGATGAAACAATTGAGAAAAACACGGTGTACCACAAAAGTGGACAATTATACAAGTGCACTTGTATAATTGCTTGTAAAGAACTCGTGCGTCAGCACAGCAACGAAAATACTCATTGTGTTACTCTAAACTACAAGCCCCGCCAAGGGGGTCTAGTGGATAAGGTACTCGGCTGCTGACCCACAGATCGCGGGATCGAATCATTGCTGCGGTGGCTGCATTTTCGATGAAGGCGGAAACGCTGTAGGCCCGTGTGCTCAGATTTGGGTGCCCGTTAGAGAACCTCAAGTAGTCGAAGTTCCCGAAGCCCTCCACTACGGCGTCTCTCATTATCATATGGTGGTCTTGAGACGTTAAACCCCACATATCAATCAATTATTTTAAACTATAAGCTACATAACACCGAAAATTTAGTTTTTTTGGTGCCTGGGAACAAAGCAAAATTTTTTTTTTATTCTGGCGTGTGAGAGGGGCAAAACACGACAAAAAACATCTAGTTACCTTAAAGAGATTCTTCTCAATTGAGAAAAAAAAAACGTACACTCGTTAGAAGTCGTATTTGTTGTTTAGGAGGATTCGGAAATAAGAGAGACAATCACAGAGAGCTTCCTGCGAGCAAAACGACATGAGAAAGCAGTGAATGCTCCTTCAGGACATGACTTCCTCCATTTGCGCTGCATCGAGGTTTTTCGTGTTACCGAAGATGCTCTCAAAAGATGCATAAAAATAGCGGAATCTCGAAGTCAAGTCTTTCAAAAACACGTCTCGGGATTGAGTTTTTACGGCGTTTCTACAATACCCCAATCGAGAAAAAAACAAGTGCTAAAAATCTGTATCTAACACAGTTTTCAGCCTGAGCATTTATCTCTCAAAACGGCAAAAAGAGGTAAAAAAGATACGTAAAAACATATCTCGCCTCCAGTTGTTGAATAACCCAATCAGGTGCAAGTGTTCAACAAAAAACAACATTAGCACAAACAAAGCCTCGCGGAGTTCGGTCTGCAAGGAGATTCGGAGAAACAGAACACCGTGTTCTATTAGATTAAATGCGCAGAATCCAAGGACGGGGCTCCTTAAGACAGCGTAAGGGCCCACAGAGCGAATTTTAAGTCTTTTTGTAACGAAAAACTACATGAAGGATTTTTTTTAACACTGTCTTATTTTGTCCCACGCAGCGTCTCGTTCTGCCCTGAAGGTTGGGGCATGATGAGACATCTGGAGCGTGTTTTATTTATTTTTAAAATGTGAACTGTGGCAACTTGGCAGTGATTATGTAGCACGTATTTTGTAGCTGAAGCAAGGTTTCTGCATTGATGCCTAATTCTGATAAGTGAAATATAAATAGATATTCACTGTTTAAAATTTTTTGTCGCATTTTACCCCACTCTACCTTATCAATCGCAAAAGGTGCGTAAACAAAGCGGGTTACACTATTCATCAAAGTCACGAACGTCTAATTTCCCATGAATCCACGGGCCACTTGAAGAATGCCTGCGGGCCGCATGTGTGAGACAACTGCTCAGAAGGCTCCTTTATTTTCAAAGTTTCTTTCACGTAATAAGGTCTGTTTAAGCTGATTTCTCATTCATGAGCTCGATCAAATGAGCTGAAAGAAACCGCTCGAAAAAAGCGTCATTTTTTCCCTGTAGTCTTGCAGCCAAATATTGGCTGCTCGTCGCCCCAGCTATTCAATAATTGGCTGCCCTCCGGCGCTCATGTTTAGCCCCCCTCCTGACGACGGGTGAAGCAGCCTTCATTGTAAAACCATCACCGCTTGCTATAAAGAAAAAAAAATCACAGCATATCCACGGAGTGAATGATTATGAGTGGAGCGAAGCGTCCGACCATTCGTCCATGCTCCCGTCCGTGCACCCGTCCGTCTGTTCGTCCATGCGTTCGTCCATCCGTCCGTCCGTGTGACGTCTTTGCATCCGTATGTATGTATGTATGTATGTATGTATGTATGTATGTATGTATGTATGTATGTATGTATGTATGTATGTGTGTATATGTGTATGTATGTATGTATGTATGTATGTATGTATGTATGTATGTATGTATGCACGTATGTATGTATGTGTATGTATGTATGTATGTATGTATGTATGTATGTATGTATGTATGTATTTATAAATGTATGTATGTATGTATGTATGCATGCACGTATGTATGTATGTATTTATAAATGTATGTATGTATGTATGTATGTATGCACGTATGTATGTATGTATGTATGTATGTATGTGTGTGTGTATATGTGTATGTATGTATGTATGTGTGTGTGTATATGTGTATGTATGTATGAAGGTATGTACGTATGTATGTATGTATGTATGTATGTATGTATGTATGTATGTATGTATGTAAGTATGTATGTATGTATGTATGTATGTATGTATGTATGTATGTATGTAGTGATATCTCTTCCAGTCTGTCTGCCTGGCGACAAGCACTTGTCCCCACGGCCCTCCACGCCCACCGCTCCGCTTCGTCCATGCCCCACCAACGATCCGACACGCACGGTGACGATCCAGGAGACTGAGAGAACCACTCGTTCCCCGCGAACCCAGCCAGCGACGACGTGAGCCGCTGCGTCCCTCCACACCTGCCGGTTCTCTTCGTTCATGTCCCACCAATTATTCGACTGGTACGACGACGACCCAGAAGGCTGATATTCTTTCCCAAAGTAAGCAAAATTTATTTTCTAGTGCTGCAGTGTTTCGAACCCACTTCTCCTCGCTCCGAAGTCCGTGGCGCTAGGCGACCCTGCCAACAAGCGCACTCTCTACAGCACACTAACGGGGAGCTATTCATGTACATCCTTTACCGTTGGCAGTACTCGGAATTCGGTGGCACTTCAGCATGTTCTCGTTATCACCAGCAAGATGTCGCTTAGAGAACGTTTTAAAGATCGTCACCACATGCATTGCGATGGGCGTGCGCCTCCTACCCATACAACCAGTACATTGCCCTATTGCCCTACAGGGTGTGGTCAGCCGTGTGCGTGCGCTGATCTCGCGATTGAGATGGTTTGTACGTCTCGCACATTCATGAAACTGCCTGCATTGAAGTTACCGTGCTCAAGAAGGCCACTTCACTCGCTGCAGTGGCCGCTGCAGTGGCCGCGTTTGGCAAGGAGCGCGCTGCTCAAGCACAAGCAATTAACAACTGTGACACTTGTTACTTCGTGCTCGTTATTAGTGTCCCTGTGCGTTCATGCGTCCTTTAGATTTGAGCAGTGCGATTTGAGCTGTGAGAGTTGTTAGTTCGCACTTGTTTTGCGTGTTATTTTGGTCCGTCCGTTGTGTTGTAGCGGAATAGCAGGAAGGCAAAAAGCTTTCTTTAAAGGACGAAGACAGAGAGTCAAGACTTCTTTTCAGTACAAACTCATCACGACGACTCGTTTATTTAACGGTATGTACACCACACTCGTAGAGAGGGAAGGGAAAAGTAAAAAACAAACATGCAGAGAAACACAAGCGTACATATAGTAAAAAAGAGTTTTTTCTGCACCCCGCACGTGCCACGTTTTCCAGCGACTCGGGTAGCTAACAGAGTCAGTCCCTGCGGCTTTAAGCCTTTCTTCCACGGTAGTCGTGTAGCTCGTAAAGGCGCACCGACGTTGAGGACGCGCTCCCCTTTTTCTGGAGCGCAGCTGCTGCCCGGAAATGCGTGTTCTCCAAGTTGCCCCTTTTGTGCCTTTTCGCTGATGGTCGTTCACGGGTCGTTCAATTAGTGCCTCAGAAGCAATGGTTTTGTTTCCATTTTGCGACAAACACAACAACGTCCCCCAGATGAGTGAACTCTTGAGCTCATTGTACGCCGACTTCTAGGGGATAAGGCATCTTCAAGAGTCGCTTAACTTCTGTTCCCCCGCTTAGCTGCAATCTGCAGGCCAGCACTGTGCCGTCTCCACCTTTAAAAGTTTCTTAGATTCTGGCCAGGTCTTCCACATTAGTCGTTTTAGAAGATCTTCTTTTAAAAGAACCAAATCGTATATCTTTAGGTCACTCGTTCTCGTTGGGTGGGACAAATGTGCTGATCTAAGCTACAACAAGTACTCTTTCCGCCGCCGCTTCAAGAATCCTTCAGAGATCGCTAGGTGGCGTCGAGGAGCGCGGACGTGAAAACGTCGGCTCCCGCTTTTCTAAATGTTTTCGGTCGTTTCTATGCTTCAAGATCACTTGGCTTTGTGCTTATTCGAACAAGCAAGCTCTGCGGTTTCAGTGGAGACGCCATTTTTGGCGGTGAGTGAACTCTTATACATATTTTTGGACTTTATTGTTGCGACGTGGCGAGCGTCACCGCTAACCCTAACCACACCTAGGGTTAGCGAGGAGTACGGCCGTTACACGTAGCCAAGGGCTCGGCCAGACGCGGCAGCTACTGGATCAACCTCCGTACGTCGCAGCCGACAACCAGGCACTGAAAGTGCCTTCCACCATAACCGTGGAGGTAATGGAAGTAAGCGCGGAGATCTTCGACGGACCAGGATGGGCCACCGCCATGGGACGCCGAAGACAGACGACTCCGCCGAACGAGAAGCTGGCCGCTGGGACGGTCGAGCACAGCAACCAGCCGAAGCACCCCAGGGGCTTTAAAAAAAGTCAATCGGCACTACACCGTACGGTATCCGCTTCCAGGCTACCCCGCCTACCCAAAGACCAGATCAGGGTAATTATGAGACCCAGAGGTGGATTGGACGTAGCCCGAGTCAACCTCGTTCTGCTGGCGAGAGCCGTCATCATGGCCGCCCAGATCACCGACGAACAAGCACGGGAGGACACGATCTGCCCCAACAATATGCAAAACATCATTGTTATTTCTACGCCGTACCAAAATAATGCCACATCATACGTGAACGTGCAGAAACTGCACACAAACCAAGGCTCGTTCGAAGTTGCCGCATACGTGGCCGCACCCGATAATACATGCAAGGGCGTCATCAAGAACGTTGACCTCTCCCTTGACGATGCAATGCTCAAACGCCTGATTGTGCACGACCGAAATCCCACTGCCATCGAGGCAAGACGCATTAAAAAGACCAAAGTCGTCGCAATCCTCTTTGACGGGTTGCGCGTTCCGAGCACAGTGATATGCGGAACCGCCATGGTTCCCTGCTCGCTCTACAAGCGACAAGTCGATGTTTGCAGAACGTGCGGAGGAGTCGGCCACCGCGCCGATGTTTGCCGGCACACAAACGCAACGAGCAAGAAATGTCACAACTGCGGTGAAACGCTACAAGAAGACGGCGTGCATCACTGCGAGCCGAAATGCAAGCTTTGCGATGGCAATCACCCCACCGGAGATCGCGAATGCAAAAGACGCTTCCACATTCCATACATAGTGAGAAGGAGAAGAAGACGCAAAAAGCAAGAGTGGCAAGCACAACAACGTCAAGACGCACCAACATCTGTTACGTTTAAGGAACCCTGCCACAACCAGGTGCCGGGACGGGAGAACGCCTCGAGCGTCCATCACCGTTCTCCATCCAGGGGGAGATCCCGATCCAGAGGGCGTTCCCGATCCAGAAGGCGCTTTCGATCCAGAGGCCGTTCTCGTTCCGGAGGGCGCCCCTCGACCCTGTCGGGATCCGACAACCGCCTGGCATCTCGGGAGTGCTCCAGATCCCGATCGAGAACGAGGCCAACAGCCACGCAGCAGCAGCAGCAGCCGAACAATGGCTCCTGGGCCAGCAGGGTTGCAGGTGAATCACGAAGCACAAGTAGCCAGCCCAAAGGTAAGGCACAGCCAGAGCATGCTCCCGATTCTCGTATTGTAGCGCTTGAACAAGAAAACAGAGCCCTCAAGAAGGAGCTTGAACAGCTCCGGGCCTCAATAGCTAGAATAGAGAGCTGCCACGGAATTAATCTGTCGAGCTCACCGGCACCACCGGCAACACGCTCACAACAAACGATCTATAAAAAACACAAACGCAAAGCCGTAGACAGCGACAGCGACACGACGGAGGAGATTGAGATGGTCTCGATAGAAAAAGAAGCCCTACTGAAAAATGTCAAGTCCGTGACAACTAAGCTCAACGACAAAATTGATACGTTGGCGAACACGCTTGCCAAGTTTATGGAAACCTTTAAGACTTACACTGACAAAGCTGACCAGAGGCTCGTGAGCCTAAAGAAGATGGCAGCCAACCCACCTGGGGCAGGTGCTCCTCAGAGCCTAAGCGCGGACAAACCAGCGGTTGCGGCAAGCGTGCCGAGCATACCTTCTAGAGCTAAAGTCCGACCAGTCAATGCACGCAATCTCGCGGAAATAACGAGCCGCGACGCACACAAGCTACCAAGCCAAAATGGCTGCTGACCGTAACGAGATTAAGATCTGGCAGTGGAACTGTAACTCACTTCAGAAAAGCAAAGCAGCACTAACACAACTATTGCTAGCCTGTAAAAAAAAGCCGCATATAATATTGCTACAGGAATGCGGAGAAAGCAAAACTGCTAAAAGCATTGGCATACAGGGGTACAGGGTAGCCAGGCCGACCCTGCACCCCGAGCAGAACAAGACGCGAGGAGTGGCTACCTTCATCCGGAAGGACATAATGTTCGCCGAAAGGGACGCCCCCGTATACAAAAAAGGCCTGGAAACGGTCCTGGTGGAAATCTTACCACACAGGGCTGTTAAAAGAAGCATCTTCGTGCTCAATGTTTACAGTTCTCCATCAGATAAGAAAAGAGATTTCAACAGACTGCTTACCTCGGCGGTAAAAATGGCGGGTGACAATCCGCTCATAGTAGCGGGCGATTTTAACGCCAGGAGTACCGAGTGGGGATACTTAAAAAGCGAAGGCAAACGCACCAAGCTAGCAGAAAGCGCGAATGCGCTGGACCTGCAGCTGATAAACAACCTTGCCCTCCTTTCAAGAAGAGTTAATTCGGTACAGCGGGACACGATGCCGGACTTAACCTTTACCAAGAACGTCAGAGCTACCTGGGATAACCTCGCCGAAGAGCTAGGTAGCGACCACTGCATCCTAGAAATTACCATTGAGAACGAGGCGAAAGCGCCAAGAAAATTCAAAATCACAGACTGGGACCAGTTCCGTAAAATACGGGAGCAGAAAGGCAATACAGAACTATCATATGAAGCTCTCTTAAATGAATTAAAAATGGCAGCAAATGAGGCCACCAAAGAAGTCGAGACTGATGAATACATCCAGGCAATGTACTCTCACCTGGCCAGTTTGCTGCAGAAAAGGCATGACCTAAAAGAAGCGTGGCGTAAAAACAAGCTCAACAGACACTTACGCACAAAAATCGCGGACCTTGGCCGCGAAATCGAATCTCACGCCAAGACAATCTGCGCCCAGCAGTGGAACAACACATGTGACGAAGCAGATGGCAAAATGAGGAAGGGAAGCAAATGGGGGCTGCTGAAACACCTTATGGTGGACAGCGACAAACCCACCAGAGGCGGCACCCAGCTGCAAATTGAACGATTGGGGCACAAGCACGCCCAGGATAGTGGTGGATCCCAAGCTCTCCTCAAAACGCTAGGCCAAAAATATCTCCCACTGGAAAGCAAATCAGTAGCCTGGGAAAACAAAAATTCCTTATATGAAGGTCGACCGCAAGAAAAGCTAGACGAACCATTCAGCGAAGCTGAAATACGGTACGCTCTACAACAACTCAATGGCAGATCGGCGCCAGGGCCAGATGGAATCGACAATAAACTGCTACGAAATCTAGACGATAAAGCAATCGTAATCATTACTAAGAAGATAACTGAGGCATGGAAAACGGGTACCGTGACTAAAGAATGGCGTAGTGCCAAGGTTTCGCTCATCCCGAAACCTGGAAAACCACTGAGCATCGATAACTTAAGGCCCACATCACTCACATCTTGCGTTGGAAAAGTAGCTGAGCATGCAATACTCAACCGTATCACAGACCACATTGAAAGCAATGGGCTCTTTCGACACAACATTATTGGCTTCCGCAGGGCACTGTCCACACAGGACGCCATGTTGATGTTAAGAGAACACATATGTTACGGCCTCCTCCACACGCCCAAAGCCATATTAGCCCTGGACCTCGCCAAGGCTTTTGACACCGTTAAACATGAACACATACTGGGTGAAATATCACACATGAACCTAGGCGAGAAATTCTACAACTACATTAAAGGCTTTTTGGCGAACCGAACCGCCACCATACGCATAGGAGAGCAATGCGGCGAACCCGAACGACTCGGAAATATCAGCACCCCACAAGGGTCAGTGCTCTCGCCATTGATCTTTAATGTGGCGATGCACAGGTTGTCGGAGAAGCTCGCTCAAATCCCATCTGTGCACCATGCCATATACGCGGATGATATTACCATATGGGTCCCATGTGCCCACTCATATGGTGCCTTGGAAGGAATCCTTCAACAAGCACTGACTACAACTGAAGAATTTCTTAAGCCAACTGGACTCGCACTGTCCCCCACTAAATCTACTCTAAGGCTCTTTCACCCTCGACGGAATTCAGGCAAAGAGGAGCCGCAAGTATTGCTCAAAGCTGAGAATAACCAAACGATACCGCAAGTATATACGGTCAAAGTACTAGGGCTAACGTTAAGCGCCAAGGAGGGCCACAACAAAGAAGCACTCAAGCGCCTTGAAAAAAGCACGAACAATTTTTCAAGAGGCATTGCTAGAATCGTCAACAAGAGAGCAGGCCTCCTAGAAGACAACATCATGAAGGCGTATCACGCCTTTCTCGTAAGTCACGTAGCATACGGGTTCCCGTTTCTGAAACTTACGAAGGCTGAAATCAAAAAGGTCGACTCCATGCTCCGCAAGGGACTGAAAACGGCACTCGGCTTGCCCAATAGCACGAGCAACGAGAAACTCGAGCAACTTGGTCTGCACAACACAGCCGAAGAAATTTTCGAGGCTCAGAGAGTGGCACAGATCACACGCCTGTCGTTGACGCAGGCAGGCCATCTCATCCTACGAGACGCAGGCATTTGCCCAATTTTTCAACCAGAGAAAAGAACACAGCTTGGGAATGACGTGAGGAAACACATTAGGGTTGAGCCAATCCCCCGCAACGTTCACCCTACGTTCAACAAAGGGCGAAGGAAGGACAGAGCGAGGGCGCTCATAAACAAGGCAAAAAAACACAACACGCACGCGCTATTCGTAGATGCCGCCCGCTACTATGGCAGGGAGGCGTTTGCCATAGCGGTCGTTGATATAGACGGAAACCTCATAAACGCGGCAACCGTCCAAACAAGCCATGTCCACGAAGCAGAGGAAATGGCGATCGCGCTAGCCTTGCAAAGCTGCCAAGCCTACTCCACAGTATACACAGACTCTAAGACGGCGGCACGAACGTTCGCGGCTGGCCTAGTAGCTAGAAGCACAGGAAAACTCACCGTCAACGCAATAAGAGAGTACGAGAGCAAAGAAACCCTTGTTAAGGAAGAGAAAGCTCAAATCTACGTATCCTGGTTCCCAGCCCACATGGGACAGTTAACGGGACTCGACCACTGCAATCCCAACGAAGAGGCCAACCGCCTGGCGCGTGAGCTCACACGCCGCGCCGCGGACAACGACCCCTCGATGAGTGAGCGGTACGAGAATTTCTGCAGCCAAGACAAAGCAGTCACATACCACGAGATCACTTCACATTACAGGGGACAAAGACGTGCCTTCCCAGCACCGCACCCAAAACTTAACAAAGCACAAGCTCTAACTCTCAGAAGATTGCAAACACGTACGTACATAAGACCATCCACCTTACACAGAGTCGACCCCGACACACCGCCCACATGCTCCCTTTGCAACCATCCCTATTGCAATTTTGAACACATGCTCTGGCTGTGCCCTACCCATAGCGCAGCACAACTGAATACCCAAGAGGCTTGGCAGGAAGCTCTCAAGAGCAATCAATACAAGTTGCAACTACAGGCGGTCCAGAGGGCCCGGGACATCGCTACAAGCCTTCGGCTGCCAGCGCCATCCTGGGCGGATCCTCCAGGCTGAAATAAGGGTCAGAATGGCCCTTTCTCAGCCTCCTCAGGATATGTTTAAATAAAGTCAATCTCTCTCTCTCTCAAGAATCCTTCAGCCACGGCCAATCGGTACGTCCAGCGTCGTGAGAGATGCGTGTCACTACCTGGAGTTTCGGCTGGCAGGTAATCTGGAGGAAGGTTTGTCAGCTTTCTTCCGACGAGGAAATGTGCCGGCGACAGTGGCTCTGGCTCTTGAGCATCATCGTAGGTGAAAGTCAATGAGCGGGAGTTTATCACAGCTTCCACTTCGTGCAACACAGTTGTGAGTTCTTCAAAGCTTAAACTGCTCTGACCTAACATTTTGCGCAACGCTACATTCACTGATCGGACCAACCGCTCCCAGAATCCGCCCCACCAAGCTGCCCTTTCAATAATAAACTTCCACCTGATATGCTTTCCGGCGTAGTACGACTGCATTTGCTGTGATTTTACCAGTGCGAACATTGCTCTCAGATCGTTAGCTGCTCTCTTGAACGTTAGAGCGTTGTTTGAATAAACAGTCGAGCAGATTCACCTGCGATCCACGAAGCGCTTGAATGCCAGGAGAAGGGCGGTGGTTGACATGTCGCTGAGTAGTTCAAGATAGATGTATGGCACGTGTCACAGTGCAAGTGAAAATAGCAATGTACCACTTTTGGACACCACGCGACTGTTGACAAATCAGACGTCCAGTGAAATCAATGCCGACAGTGTCGAACGCAATTTCCATTGTTACTCTGTCAGCTGGAAGGGGTGTTACTGATTCTGTAACTAAAGGGCAACTTTGTTTTCGACAGACGAGGCACTGCTTGATGACCTTCTTTATACCTGGCGCCCTCGGATTATTCAGTACGACTCTCGCAGTTGTGCCAAGGTATCACGCACCCCGGAGTGCTGCATTCTCACGTGCTTTTTCCTTATGAGCAGAAGCGTGAAGGGATCAGTGCTAGGAAGAATGATCGGATGTTTAGTTTCTTTGGGGTTTCCGGTGAACTGCAAGCGTCCACCAACTCGCATGAGACCCTCCCCGTCAAGGTAAGGGCTCAGTGGCAAAACAAGAGAGCCTTTGTGCAGCGGTATTTGTGCTTTCGTGTTGGAAATGTCGTCACTGAATGACTCTACTTGAATTGCCACCAACCAGCACTTCTCAGCATCGATCACCTCTTCAGCTCGCAGTGGTCCACCTTATCTTTCGTCCCCGTGGCAGCAGTTGTTAACAAAGCGGCGGATCCATGCATTTACGTGCACGACTCTGCTGAATGTGCTGAACTCCCCTACTTTTAGTACTGCCTCGAGCAGCGATGATACTATTATCATCACCGTCATTTTTCGCTCTTCCAAGTGGCATTCTCCTGCCCCTGAGCTAAGCTCGCTGGTTGTTGGCCAATGCTTCTCATTCTTCTGAAGTCAATGGGGTCCTGTCCACCACAATTCACTTTCCAACAAGGCTGATGGCAGGATACCAATCAGCGGAGTTGTCCACTCCGGGGCAGTGCCGACAATTCAGTGTCGACAAGCCGTCGTAGCCACCCCCGCTAGTACACGAAGTGCTCACTAGATGTCACTGCAGCTCTCACTCCAACCACTACCTCGTTCACGCGGCAGCGATTCGAAAGTGGTAGCTGCGAGTTCATGAACGAAGTGCTCCACCGAAACCCGGCCTTCATCTGGGGCATACCCAATAGGGTTCAAGCCAGTATTGCACCTCGCAACAGAGTGCAATTCTGGCATGAACCCCGCAACGAACTATTTGCAATGATTCTCCAGCTGGGCCAACCGCGTGCGTTCTTCACGCTTTCTGCCACGGAAGTACACTGGGAAACGCTCCTCGAAGTTGTATGTAGAACGGCTGGCAGTGAGATTTTCAGTTTACCGTTGCACCTCCGAAGCTTCAGCCCCTCATCATCATTCACGCCGTGTATATGCTGTGATTTCTTCATTCTTCTCGATATTATCAATCACTCCCAATTTCCGCCACCTTACCTGTAGGGTAGCCAAATAAGCCATAGCTTGGTTAACTTACCTGTCATCGTTCTTTGTTTTTGTCTTGTATTTCCTTGCGAAATTGTAATTTCATGGGCGTAGTCACCCTTGCGTGGTCTGGGAGGGTCATTTAGACGAGGCCACTGGCAGGGGCTTTTGCCCACATTTCCTCCAAGGTTGCATCGATCTATGATCTCTTCTGACTGTCCATAAATGATTCTCTAATGCTCCCTCATGAATCGGGTGATGGGATATAACGCTCTGCCGAGCCAAGTGTTGCTGTAACATCTACGTGTAGCATGGGAGTGTCCCTTAATAAACTGAAAAGGAGACACCGTGGAAGGTGATGCTAATAGAGTTTTGTTGTACCTGCTATATTTTGTGTTATTTTGTGTCTATAATAATAACCCTCTCCTATTTGAACGGCGACTCCGTTTAACGAGAGATACCTCAGCCCCCCCCCCCCCCCCTTTTTTTTACACTGCCAGCGTTGTCACATTTCTCCGGCAGTTGGTTTCTCCATCAACTCCTTTAATTAGCTGTCATAGTTTGGTCATGCTTTCAATTACCCAGCAACGTGGTTGTTTTATTTAAATATAATTAGTGGCTGACATCAGTGAGTTCTGCTTCTCAAAAGAAAACAACACAACCTTTTGCGATGAAACATTTCCGTGCTGCGATTAGACTTATCTACCTGAAGAGTCTTTTTTTCTGCTTTCTTCTCACTAATTGACACTGCAAATATTTGCTATGCTTTCGCCCCTGGAAGAATGGTTAGCTGGTGTAAAAGACTAGACTCATGTCTAATAACAATGCGGGCTGTTTGCGTAGAGAGCGCAGTCAAGTTACCTTGGATCTATTCTGAATACGACAGGAGTGCAATTAAACTTACGTCGCTATAGGCAACGTGACAGAATATTTCACCCTAATTGACGAACAGGCCAGCTACGTCATTAGTTTTCCCCAAACATTTTTCAGAGCACAAAAAAGCGCGTGCGAAAAACTCGCAAAGCAAGTCGAGCTTTCTGTGCATGTTATGTCGCCGTTCACATTCAGTTTACCACATCGTTGCATGCCCACTCCCACAATTGACAGCCAAGAATATTTACCAGCGCTTTCACTTTCATCACTTCCTTCTCAAAGCACACCCGGCGCTCATTGTCTAACTTAGCTCTAAATGAGGCATTTGTGTCTTTCTATCAGTAACAATACACAGAAGCTGTTTGGTAGCTTGCTGGACACACCGCGAAAGTCATCGACTGACACACACCAGAGCTACCACGAGCATTGAACGTTAAAGAAGCAACAGCGAATTGAAATGATGGAGCAGTGTGTACATGACTGACAAAATCAAGCAGATAGATAGAAAGGCTCAAATAGATACAAAAGTCATCCGTTTCACAGGAAGCAAACTACCCGGAAGCAAATACACCTAGGGGAGAGGTGTATTGAAAAAAGAAAAGCAAGAAAAAACACTGGCAAAAGTTTTTATGGGGGTCATTTCAGAAAGCACACGCCTTCGGGTTCGGGGAGACTCGAACCACGGATCCCAAAGTGGTGCCCATTTGTTGGCATACGTGCCATTTATTTTATTAGAAAGTGAATGGCCCGCGCGGATGCTATGGTGGCACTGTATCCCCCACCATCATTTCCGCAGGTACGTGGACGTATTGTGAAGAGTTTAGGTTCGTTTTCAAAAAAAAAAAAATCTTTCCCTTTTCTCTTTCTAAATGCGAAGCATCTCTTAGCAAACTAAACTTCGGCGACATTGAGCGTGTCTATATCTATCTATCTATCTATCTATCTATCTATCTATCTATCTATCTATCAAGCCGCCTACGACTTTTAGCTCTCCTGGCCAGTCCGATAATGCTATCAATACAAAAATTGGTATGACATAACATGACTGTATGACGAGCATAAGTGACTAGTCATAACATGAAAATCAAGATATGCATGTCATGAATGTCATGACTTACATGTCATAATCTTGCTGATCTTGCGGTGGTTTCGCTCATATGACATGTTGGAGAACTGGTATTGATTCATTGATTTGTGGGGTTTAACGTCCCAAAACCACCATTTGATTATGAGAGACGCCGTAGTGGAGGGCTCCGGAAATTTCGACCACCTGGGGTTCTTTAACGTGCACCCAAATCTGAGTACACAGGCCTACAACATTTCCGCCTCCATCGGAAATGCAGCCGCCGCAGCCGGGAATCGAACCCGCGACCTGCGGGTCAGCAGCCGAGTACCTTAGCCACTAGACCACCGCGGCGGGGCAGGAAAACTGGTATGGTCTGACAAGACTGCATGGCAAACATAAGCTACAGCCCCTAACGTGAGAATTATGACATGCATGTCATGTAACAACAAGACTACATTCCACACTCGTGACCCACTCGCGGCCGTTTCACTATAGTTTAGCATAGCCCAAATTTCGTTTTACGGGACGGGAATAGATGACAAAGGTATGTGACTGGTGCAAACAATGATAATGATCAGGTGCGTGCCATGTAACAACATGACTACATGCCACACACATGATGCGCTCGCGGCCGGTTCACTAGCTTTACATATACCAAGTTTAGGATTACGGGACGTGAATGGATGACGAAGGTATGTGACTTGTGCAAAACATTATAATAGTGAGATGCATGTCATGTAACAACATGACTACATCCAACGCTTATGATTTGCTCGTAGCCGTTTCGCTTGCTTGACATGTAACGAATTCAATATTACGTGACGGTGGTGGTGGTGGTGGTGGTAAAAAACATTTATTTCAGAAAAAGTTTACTAGAGAGTGCCGACGTGGCCCATCGGCGTGCTAGAGTGGCAAGACCCTATTCCGGGACGCCAGTGGAGCTGGAAGCTGCCCTTGCGCGCTCCACCAAGGAGCGTTGTGCAGCCAAGGTAGAGCAGCCGAGCAGGTGCACCTCCCAAGCCTCTCTAGTTGGGATAGGAAAAGGGGATGAGAAAGGGACGGGATTAACTGGGAACGATGCTACGACGTGATATGTGTCGGCGAGCACATGACAGGTCGAGCAGGTGCCATTGATTTCCGGCAAAAAGTGCCTGGCGACCGCCGGACTGATAAAGGTGTTCGTCTGCAGGCGGCGTAGCAGTCGTTCGTCCGCTTTCTCCAAACCGCGTGCGGGGTCCGGGTAGAGGCGGCGCGAAGCCCGGTAATAAGCCAAAATTTCGCGAAAGCGCGTCAGGTTGGTATTGCCAGATTCCGTCTCGGGACATGGAGGGGCAACGGCCCGGACAGGAGAAGCGCGGGCAGCGGCATTTGCCGCCTCGTTGCCGGGCAGGCCCGAGTGGCCTGGGGTCCACACTATACGAATGGGATGAGGGTTAAAGCGCCAAGAGGCTGCCTGTAGTAGGCTAGCCGCCAGCGGAGCAATAGAACCCTGAAGGTACTGAGAACAGGCCGAGCGCGAGTCCGTCAGGATGGTGCGTGAGGCAGGGTGAGAGGCGGCCAAAGCTATGGCAACCTCTTCAGCGTGCGTTACTGTGTCTGCTCGAAAGGAGAGGCCATCTACGTGTTTGCCCTCTGTAATCACGGCAGCCGTGAAGTGACCCGAGGGGGAGAGACCCGAGACGTCCACGTAGAAAACACCAGGACGATCAGAGTGTCGCGTATGAAGGGCCGCGGCGCGTGCTAGTCTACGGCCAGGATGGAGGTCGGGGTTCATATTACGGGGTAGAGGTTCCACCCATAGCTTTTGAGGCCAGAGCTCTGGTACCGGCTCCAGAGGGTCTTGGTCAGATATCGGGTTAAGGCCAAGTCTGTGTAGAAGACGGCGCCCTGAAGGCGTCTGCGACAGTCGATTGATTTGGTTAACGCGATTAGCTTCGCGCATCTCTGCAAAGGTGTTGTGTACCCCCAGAGCCGTGAATCGGCTGTTGGAAGTTGCAATAGGTAAGTCCAGAGCGCGTTTGTATACTGAACGAAGAAGGACGTCCAGCTGGTGCTCATGTCTACGACGCAGGCGAAGGTAAGGCAAGGCGTAGAGGACGCGACTGGTCACAAACGCGTGGGCCAATCGGAGGGACTGAGACCCGCGGAGGCCGCCGCGCTTGGTAGACACTCGCCGTATCATGCGGCTCACCTGTTCGCTGGTGCGTCTGAGGCCTGCTATTGTGCCCTTTGGATCCAAGGACGATGTGAGGTGAAGGCCAAGAACCCGAATATTTTGCACTGACTGGACGGGCCCGGACGGAAGAAAAATTTGAGGCGGCGGTAGCAGAGAGACTGAAAGAAGAGCCGATTTAGCTGGAGAGCACTCCAGGCCGCATGAACCTGCGTAGGTGTCCACCAGAAGGGCAGCCTTTTGCAGGCGTTCTTCGATTTGCGCTAAGGAGCCGGTGCTGGTCCAGATTGTGATATCGTCCGCATATAGTGCGTGTTGTATTCCCTCGACCTCGCTTAGAAGAGAGGGGAGGTTCATCATCGCCAGGTTAAAAAGCAGAGGAGACAGGACTGCCCCTTGAGGTGTACCCCGCGTGCCTAATAAGTAAGGGCCGTGTTCGGTAGAATTAAGGCGAATGAAGGCGGTGCGATGTGATAGAAACGTGCGAATGTAGTTGAAAGTCTTCTGCCCGCCGTTTGTGGTAGACAGGTTAGTGAGTATAGTGCTGTGTTTGACGTTGTCGAACGCCCCGCGGAGATCGAGAGCGAGCACGGCTTTATGGTTATGGCGCATAGTAGTCAGCTCTATGATATCGTGTTGAAGCTGGAGCAGGACGTCCTGCGCCGACAGATGTGGGCGAAAGCCAAACATCGTGTCGGCAAAGGTCCTCCTGGCCTCCAAGTAGGCGGAAAGGCGTTCGCGAACCATGGTTTCCATGAGTTTGCCTGCGCAAGACGTACGTGAGATGGGTCTCAGTGCCTCAATACTAATGGACTTTGCCGATTTGGGAATGAATGTCACGACCGATGTGGTCCATTCCGTTGGAAGCGGAGAACCGTCCCATATCGAATTTATAAGGTGGAGTAGCGAGAGGTGTGCTTGGTCGGGAAGATTTGCCAGGAGCGATACTGTGATTCCGTCGCGTCCAGGGGCCGTGCCCCGTCGCATTTTCGTGAGTGCAAATCGTAAATCAGAAAGTGTGTATGGGGCGTCGAGGTCGGTGTTCGGGGCGCCGGAATACGTATATGCTGGGCCTGCGGGATCAATTGTGCGGCAGATGTAGCGGTCACAAAGTTCTCGCGCGAGTTCATCCGTAGTGCCCTGAAAGGCATGCAGAACATGGTGGAGCTGGCGTTGCGTTTCTCCCCTGGTGGTGGAGGGATCGAGAAGGCTTCTAAAGAGTCGCCACGCACTCTTAGAGCTCATCTGCTTTGCAGCATTCGAACAGGTGTCTGCCCAGTTAGCATCGGAAAGTTGTGCGGAGTATGCGGCCGCCTCTGCAGTGAGCGCCTCAATGCGAGCGCGAAGTTTCCGATTAAGTTTGTTGCGTTTCCAGCGCCTTATGAGCCCGCGGCGAGCGTGCCAAAGATGTAGGAGGTGTGGATCGATTGCAGGAGTCAAATTAGAGGTTGCAAGGATGCGAGTGTTCGCTTGTTTCATATGAAGAGCGTATGATGCCCACGCTGCATATTCGGTCGAGGAGAGGCCGGCGGGGAATGGTTGCATTCTGAACCGAGTCCAATCGGTGAGACGGGCTTGGCCCCAGTGTTGGCGCATTTTCTGCCGCGGTGTGAACGAAATGCGGAGTAAAAAGTGATCGCTGCCTAGGGTTTCGCCTAAATTCTCCCATGTAGCATCGCGGATGTGACGGGTGAGGGAGAGGTCGGGGCATGTGTCTCGCGTGACTGAGTTGCCGGAACGTGTGGGTTGTGCCGGATCGGTAAGAAGCGTCAGGCTCAGCGAGGAAATGAGCTCCTTGAGCTCTCTGCCCCGGGCCTTCTCGTAGTGGTAAGCCCAGTGAGGGCTGGGGGCATTAAAGTCCCCGGCAATCACCAGTGGTTGTCGGGCCGCTATACGCAGCGCCCGGTGGAAGAGATGCGCAAACGAAGCCCTTGCAAGGCGAGGGGGACAGTACACGTTTAGTATATGTATTGATGGTTGGCCCCTCCGCTGAGACAGCACTGATATCATGCAGTAGTCGTAAGGAAGATCCAGATCGAGGTCAATCTGTACCGCCGTGTAAGCTTTATGCACGAGGAGGCATGTGGTGGTGCCGCCTACATAGGAGCAGTATCCAGAAAGGGATGGAGCAGGGCCAGATTCTTGGAGCGCCAAGACGGCCGGCTGAGAGCCAAGTGAGCTGAGGAAAAGGGAAAGATGTGAACGCTTTCGCCTGTTCCCGAAGCCTCCAGGGTTCCACTGTATGATCTCGAATTTAGACGCAATGTTTGAACGGGACGTACGATTGGTAGCCATCGTGACTGTCTTAGGTTTTATATTTGGTCCTCCATGTCCCGCTCGGATTCCTAAGAGGCAGGGAGGGGCACGGAGGCCGGATTGTCCGACGGCGGGGTGGTGGTAGCCACCTTACGACGATGCCGTGGAGCTGTACTCTCACTGCTCACCGAGCAGGAGCGGGAACGTGAGGCCTTGGGTTGAAACTGGGTGATTGCCCAGGCTTGACTAGCCTGGGTAACCTCTACTACTATGCGTTGGACCAAGAAGCTGGTGAGGAGGTGATTAATCGAAGCTTCGACGCGCGTGAGGCGTTCCCCTACGCGCGGGGTGCGCTCTTCGCTAGGGAGAGTTTGGTTAGCGGGCAAGATAACCTGAGGTGCCCCAGGAGCCTCTAGAGCTTCTGAAGTAGATGTGGCACCGGTTCCGAGTGCTGCTGGAGTACACATGGCTGCTTGAACCGGCGGTTTAATGGGAGTGGGCTTAGCGCTAGGACTAAGCTTGGACCTAGCTGGCGTAGCCGCCTGGACAGAGGAGGCAATACCGGATGGCCTTGCAGTGCACTGTTGTTGGGGTTGAAGTCGCTTATTTAAGAGTTCGAGTTGTTTAGTTAAAAGAGAATTTTGCTTTTGAAGTGCCGCAACTTGCTGGTGAAGGGCCGCAAGTTCGGGAGAAGGAGGATCGACAGAAGGGGGTGAGAGAGGCTTAGAAGCAGCTTTCCCTGCCCAACTGCTCACCTGAGGTACCACCGCTGGTGCTTCGAGCGGTGGGAATGCCTGAGTGTTGGCGTGGAGTGGTGGAGCCGACTGATGCAGGTTGGTGCCGCTGTCTGGCTGTGACGAACATGAGATGGTCCCTCGAGCAGATGTTGAGGGCTGCTTGCGTTTCCGATATTTTCGATATTTTGCCGTGCAGCCACTGGTCCCAGTCTCATGGGCGCCGTGGCAGAGGAGGCACTTGGGGTGGCAGTCGTGGGCATTGAGACCTGCAGGTGCGGGGGTTCCACATTTGGCACACTGCGTTGGAGCGGGGTGAGGACACTGAGGTGGTCGATGGCCGATGGTACCGCACTTGGTGCAAACCGAGACCGTTTTCTTGTAGGCGCGGATGTACGTCACCACGCAGTGGTAGAAGAGGAAGCGGGGTAACTTCGTGCCCTCGAAAGTCACCACCGCCGCCGCGGAATCTCCGAGTTTGCGGACCGCAAGGATAGTACCTCGAGGCCAATACAGTTCAGACTTTATCTTTTCCGGGCTTTCAGCAGGGTTTACGTTGATGACGCCCCTGCATGTATCTCCTGGTGCCTTGGCGTGGCCTCGAACGGGCAGCTGCTGATCCCCCACTTGCAGCTGGAAGTCCCCGAGGAGTCGCTGTGCCATAGGCAAAATGGTGGTGCTACAGACCAAGATGTTCTGTTCCCAGATTGGCCACACTTGAATTTGCGTGGTAGTCCGGTCGCCGAGGTAGCTGCGGATGGCGTCGCCCGCGCGATCGGCCGGGACAAATGTGCGTAGCTCGCAGGGAACGCGAGGTTTAACTACTACGATGTAGTCGTCGCGAGAGAGGCGAGGAGTCTGACGCGGACGCCACTTGCGTTGCTTCACTGGCATCGAGGACGGAGCAGAGGTAGGCACACCACCGGAGGGATGGAGCGCCGGCGTTCCTTGCAAGGCTGGGGAATGGCGGCCAGCTGTGGCGTCTCGTTGTTGTTGAGACGCAGGCTTCGATTTCGCTTGCTTGCGTTGCCACCGTCTCACCATGTCGTCGAGGTATTCATCTTCTGATGGCATGGTGTTTTCGGAGGATGAAATCTCCATAGACAGCATTTGGCTTGAGGTAGGATCATAGCCCGTAACCACGTTAGCGGCCGCCATCGCCGGGCTGAGAGCCCTTAGCGAGGCGGCGTTGTAGCCGGGAGTGAAGGACGTCCCTCAAGTTGTCAAAACTGGACCCACCTGGACGAAGGTGTTGTCTAGGCGAAGCGGAGAACTTGGCGGTGACGATAAATCCAAGTTTCAGGGGTACCAAGGTGGATGTCCGCAGAAATAGCATAAAATCTACGGAGGCGATGTGGAGTGCGTCCGTCACCATCGAGCGCTCGCAGCGCCCCCCTATTACGTGACGCGAACGGACGACACAGGTAAATGACACATCCAAACAGGATAATCACGACATGCATATCATGTAACATCATGCCTGCATGCCACGCTCATATTGCGCTCGCGGCCATTTCGCCAGCTTCACATATACCTAAATAGGTATGACGTCACGTGATTGGTTGACGAAGGTACCTGACTGGTGCGTACATGATAATCATGAGATGCGTGTCATGTAAGAACATGACTACATGCCACATTAAAGGTGCAAATACAGTCCGACGTGACCCGGCGCGCGGGAGCTCCGGCGTTCGTTTCGTCGCGTCACGCCAGTGATGCCATGTGGTGCCGATGTGGCGCCCACCACGCCGTGTTGCTTTGACGCATGCGCGCTTGAGCGCGCTCGACGTCCCTCTGTCGCGAAGAGAGGCAGACGCGGTGCTGTCCGGGTAACGTCATCGGCGCGAAATGCAGCATGCCGCATTTCGCACTGGTTACCACGGGGCCGCGCCGACAGACGGTGGTCGCGCCGCGCCTGGCGTCAGGCTATAGTGCTCGAGTTTTGCTAGCGTAGCGTCGCTGCGTCCAGCGAGCATGTGCGGCAACGTTCCGTCGGAGTATATTGGGGCCCCGATGATGCTCTTGTCGCCGTTTCGCTAGCTTCCCATATACCAAGTTTGGTATTATGGGACGCGATTGGACGATGAAGGTATGTGACTGGTGCAAACAGGATAATCATGAGATGCGTGTCATGTAACAAGATGACTACATACTACGCTGATGATGCGCTCGCGGCCGTTTCGCTTGCTACACATATACCAACTTGGTACCACGTGACATTATTGGACGACAAAGGTAAATGACACGTCCAAACAGGTTAATGATGACGTGCGTGTCATGTAAAACATGACTTCATGCTACGCTCATAGTTTGCTCGTGGCCGTTTGTCTAGTTCCACATATAACAAATTTGATATTACGTGATAATAATGGTCGATGAAGGCAAATGGCATGTCCAAACCTGATAATGATGGCATGTGTCATGTGAAACTTTAGGACATGCTATCCTCATAGCACGCTTGCGGCCGTTTTGCTAGCTCCACATATAACAAATTTGGTATCAGGTGACGTGAGTGGATGGCGAAGGTAAATGAGACGTCCTAGCATGATAATCATGACATGGAAGTCATGTACGACATAATTTATTTTCGCCTCGTAACGTTGTGCTGATGTTAAAGTGACATATCAAGCTTCCTCATTTGTGCTTCGCATACCATCGAGTCCCACTGTACATCGGATCTGCCAATTTTTAATGAAAGGCAACTATATACAACCAGTCCAATTCACGGGATCTATAAGCGCTTGTGCTTTTCTATCAATATGGCCTCAAATAGGCCATCAATCTTACAAACATGTGTGAGTAATTTGTCTATTTGACCACGAGGAGAGGGGCTATCGTTGTGCAGTGTTTTCCATTCCGCACTGGATAACTGCAAGCGTGGAGCTTGTTTTCCCGCATTGTTATTTAGTACGTACTAACAGTTACTGAAATAGTGGACTCACTCGCTGAATCAAATTTCAGGCTCTTGAAAGCTCATACAGCAGTCTGCCTATAGCTTTTTTCAGTCACTTGTGGTTCACTGCTGGCTCGTTGGTAGAGGAAAAATGCCAGCGCCACCTGTGCTAGGCTTGTGCATAAGTTGAAGAGTTCCAGGTGGTGAAAGCTTTTGCAGGCTTCTACTATGGTGTCTCTCGTAATAATGCCCTCACCTTTGAAAGGAAAACTATACAGTTATTATTATTAGGTGTCTCTACCTTCCATCATGACATGAGGATCGAATCATTGTCGAATACTTTTCTCTCCATCGCTGATGCTGTGGCGGATTTTCTTTGTCTTGTATAGTGAAATATTTTGTCTTCTTACAGATGAGAAAGTGGGTGTGTCACAGTGAGAAGCTATAGTACAGAAGGTATTATTAATCTCATAAACTGGAATGCTGATAATTGACATTCCAGGGAGAACTAAAACTCTTCTTTTATGTTTGAGAACAGCAGAAGTCTGAAACAGAAACAATTACACCCTCTTATACTAGGTGTACCGCGACCCCAATCTCAGAAATCTTGCTTTCGTCAAACAAATTTACATCTATGTTTATCCATTTAGGCCTGAAAATAAAATACACGACGCTGTTGAAATAAAATAAACGACGCTGTTGATCCCTTAGAAGCTTAATTTGTAAAATTATTAATAAAATAACAAGGAATCTTTAGAAAGTTGTACTAATAAAAACGGGTAATTTCTTAAACTCCATTTTACACAAAGGTCCATTGTGAAGGTTCTTACTTCCTCTGTACGACCAAAATAACTGTAAAAGTAGCAAAAACTACTCAGAAACCTAACAAAGAACCGCATGAATGAGTTAGTGACGACTTCTTTTGTACGGGGAGCTGAAGTCGCTTGCTCGCACGTTTCAAGCGACTGAAAAGCCAATCGACGTCACCTTTTCCTCCTCGTCGCTCTATTTCAATTCAGCGATCTGAAGAAATAATGTCGGAGGGACACAGAAATTGTTTTTAAATGGAGCGACCTCAGTTATGGAGTGCGCACTTATCATGAACCAGCCGCCCACAAACCTACTCTTCAGCGTCCCCGTTGAGAATGAGTTCTCCGGGGATTTCAGGGATGTTGTGCTTTCGAGATAGCAAACATAAAGTGACCTTTGCCTTCATTCTCTGAGTTGCAAAGTTCTTTCTTTTTTTTTCTTCGTTGTCTCGTACTTATACGCCGATTACCGGACCGCCCTTCGCAACTCACAAAGAGAAACAGCAATGTAAGCGAGAAACAGCACAACGTTATGACGGACTGTTCTGGTAAACGCATACTCATATGCATTTTGCGGATTTATGAAGGACACGATGCCTTTTCCGCGACTGCAGTTGATTTAGTTATCCTTTGCACGCTCTTAGACATCGGCGTACCTTTCACAGGGCGTAGCGTGCACGAAGGTAATACGGCTGCACCTCCAAGCGCTATGACAATCGGGAAATATGGCATATCGGAGCAACTGTAACTTCTCCGACGTAAAGTCCCATGCATCGCCACCTGTTTGCTTAGATTTAATTTCACTGAGAAGTCACGCAAAAATGCACGAATGCTTCGTATGACGGTAGTGATGCAAAGCCACAAAATATACCATTTGCAGAGCACTTAAGTAAGGCCGGCCTGTCGTACGGTGTCATATGCTGTGGCAGCGCCCCCTCTGTATTATAGGAAGCAAGGAAGCAATAGAGAGAAAAAAGGAAGAGAATAGAAACAAAGAGAAATAAAGAGAAAAACACAGGAACTGCAAAAGAGAAAAAAAACGGAAGAGGGGATAAAAAAAAAAAAGTGAGGACCGAAGAGAAACAAGCAAGGCTGCCCCGCCCCGCGCTTCCCTGAAGCTTCGCGCTCGAAGTGCGATCTGGCTTAATTTCGTTTTTTATTTTTATAAAAGCGTACCAACTTGAGAAATTACTCAATGATAAGCATCGATAGTAGTATTCCTCCTGAGAGGTCACGCATCGTAATTTAAGTTGGTCTATTACCATTGCAGTGTTTAAAATCGAACTAGTTTCGGGTTATACTAAAAAAAAGATCCTGAATTGCCTTTGCTACAGAACGTCGGTGCCTTCATAAATCTTGAAGTAGCTATTACACTTCATTGTTACTTCCTGACATCAAAATCACCGCATAGGTGGAATAAGAAGACACTGATTACAAAATTATGCAGCTTTACGCCTTTCCTCCCTAATTTAGGCGGTAACTATGTGGATAATAAAATTACCTTTCACAATGATGGTATGACAGGTGATTATAAACAGGCATGACTTTCGCAAAGTGCGTTAATTATGGTGAGGAAGCTTTGATAAAGAGAGTCGAGCTAGTGGTCATGTCATGCACACAATCGCGCAAGTTGTAGTTTCTGTTCCAGTGCTTTAGCTACTGAAGTGTATTCACAGAAAATTTAGATTTTTTTTTCACAATCCGCAGTAATGTTTTCTCAGCTCTGAAGGTCGGTGATCGTTTTACGTGTCCCACAAAATACTTAGCCAGTTCACAAGTAGTATGTCTGTAGCCTTAGAGATAAAATCAAGTATTTAGCAATTTTTAATGGTTATTGCATAATCAAAACACTGAAACGAAACGTAGATCACAGAGGAAAAAAACCACAAGTCAAGTATTAATAACCTATGTCGTTCACACCCTCTCTCCACGTCCTCATTTTTTAAAGAGTCAAAATAAAGTCAGCTGATTCATTCTTCGCATAATACAATAACTGTAGTGCACTCGCAGTACTAAAACGGGTTTAGAGGTTTACGCATAGAAACTTTTTGGCTGCTGTTATAGTTGTTTCTGTTCTCTGCTTATTGTTCTTTTTTCCTTTGCTCTAAAGGATAGCTTACGTGACGTGCTTCTATACCGGGTCATAAGAAACTGCTCGTCTTAAGTTCACTGTTTGCTAACTCAGCCTCAATAAACTAAAGATCTGAGACACCTGCGATGTTTGCAACGCTCCACTCAATTTTGTGGTCCAATGCTGTGCTTGGCCTTGCTCTAGTGCTCTTTGAAAGATGACGCTGCGCCGGCAAGAGATCCACGTGAGAGAGACTCTTCTGACTTATGTTCGAAAGCATAGCGTGCTTGACAGAACAGCTGGCTTGGGTCGCCACATATATTCGATGATGATTGCGATTGCACACGTAACAAAAATCGCGAATTCGTTCTGGGAAATTGCGCAAGGTGGGAGAAAGGCTGAGAAAGTGAAACTGACTACCACATCTCTGTAGCCCGAGGCCACAAGGAAATTCATTCGAATTTCGCAGAAACAGAGGTTTTTTGTAGCCAAAAAAAATCGTCCTGATCCGCGAATCAAAGCCGTAGGACTAAGCTTGCAGATCAAATTTTAACATGGGAAGTACGCTATTTAACCTTTGTAGAATGCGTCCATAGAGACACAAAATGACAATATGATCATTTCGTAGTTGCGTTTCTCACGATATGTAAAGTGCCTTTGTCATGTGCAGCAATGGTGCAGTCTAATAAATTGTTATAGCTAAAGATGGTAATCATGGAGCAGGTTTGTGATGCGAGAAAGAGATGCTCAATTTGACGGAGGCTAAGAAGTCGGCCTGCGGGCCTGTGAGAAAGTTGTGGCCTGCTTTGTACTCGGCCCATGAAAGGAATGAAATAGAAAACTAAGTCTATTGGGGAAATACGATAGAAGTGATGCGTACGCACATAACCATCGAAGTGGTTACGTTAGGATCTAAAGCGTAGCTCAGTGCTCTTCAAATATTTCATAACAGTGCTTGCGGTTCTTGATAATCTTAAAAAGCACATCCCGTTCCAGTAGCCATCATCAACAGTTGCTGTGAATCTAAAAGCAATGACAGTCACAGGACAGGTCCGTAGTATTTCAGACAGATGACAGCATCTATAGTTGGGGCTGTACGCTCGTTCGATGTGGAGATGGTAGCGTCGAGAGAAGGAAATACAAAAATGAATCCCGTGAAGCAAACCTGCTTGCATTTGGTTGATTTTTTTTTAGAAGATGACAAGACCAGACATAACTTATTTCGTGAAAGCTACTGTATAATATTGGTTTGGTTAAGCCATGTAAACTTTTGAGCAACACCGTGGTAAAGGTGTCAACAAATAGTTTACGTGGCCTCGCCTGCTTTTTTTACATTGAAATGTTTAAACAAAGATAATCTCACTTGTGTTTCCGCTAGCCTGCCAAGGCAGAGTGAAAGTGTTTTACTTTTATGTATCTCAATCACTGCGCAACATAGAATACTTGCATGACCTGTATTGATCCCACAGTTTCAATAAGATGTCAGTACATTTTTGTCTTTATTATACAAAGGGCACACTTAGTTGGCTATCTAAGTTTAGTACTTAAGAGCGTCACCTGTAAATATCTCAACTAAGCAAGATGAGGGCCCGGAGAAAAATAAAATCGAACACAGGACGGAACAGTGATTTCGAAAAAAAGAGACATTAAAGAAATGTGTTAATGCGGCCTAATAAGACAGCCGTACACTTATATATAATTCCGACTGAGACGGTGACGAAGGTAATGCACGTTCAAATGAATCTATACAGTGCCAGTGATTTTGTGACGACAACAGCGATTAAACTTTTTCCAATTCTGGCAACCTCAACATCTGTGGCAAATAGAGGCGGGTGACGATGATATCAACATTTAGTTCGAGCATATGCCAATATTGAAGTGGTGCATTCTGTCTATGTCCTCTACTCTTTCTGTTCCCCCCCTTCCCTTCTCTTTCATGCACGAAGACGGACTAGCGATGTGTGGAGGAGATAAAAAGCTTCACTTTTCCCTGTCTTCTTGTCTGTGAACGCCTTTTGCCTACATATCGCTCTTGAATATTGCGATGACGGGTTTCCATGTCAATGTCCATGTCATGAGACAGTTCCGAAGAGCTCGACAGCCCATAATAGTGACGTTCAAGATTCGTGAGGGCGCGAGCATGGCGAGGGAGAGAAAGCGAGCCACGGTATTGAGAGTCTGAACGAAGAAGCCATCGCATTTGTCTTGACATCGCGGTACAGGAGGTCTATCCTATATACCTATCTACAGCCGCAAGGAGCTTTCTGTCCTCTCATGAACCTGCCAACGCGAACCGAGGAACAAGCCTGTCGACGAGTGTTGGCGGCGTCGGGCGTTCGCACCTAATATTGATGACACGGCCTAGAGACGCTGGCTTTGGGAAGAAGAGATGGTAGAAAGCCTAGGCGAGCTGACTTAACGAGGAGGAGACATTTTCCTGCCTTCGCGAGAGAGTAATTGTTTCAAACTTGCCTTTGGCAGGCATGGCCTAGCGCCGATGGCGCAGTGGGGCTTTAACCCGAGTCCACTAGGCGCCAGCTCAGTATTCAACCACTGAGTTACTCCGGTGCTTGCGACTTGTTGTCAAACTTGCCTTAGGCAGGCTTCATGTCGGGAAAGCAATCGCGTTAATACGGCTTGATTGATATGTGGAGTTTAACGTCCTAAAACAACCATATGATTATGAGAGACGCGCGTTAATACAACTTATAAAAGCGTTTTACATCAGCGAAAGAACAACCAGTCCTCGCACAATGTAATTAGCGTAACGAGTGTTTCGTCATATGCTCCAACCCATTAGAAAAGCTTGTTCTTGTTTCCCTATTAACTGTGGCGCATACCCACTACAGCCATTATTCCTCATCGTCGTCAGGTACTGCTTGGACGATTGGCTCAAAATTCCTAGCAGGTGTTAAGCACTTACCACGCTTCTCAGCAGAATGACGAAAAATAGCATGACGAATGGCGGCCTACTACCCGAAAGTTTATTTTTAATGCCCTCGTGGATACCAAGCAAGTGTGCTTGCAGTAGTTACCCAATGAGTGCTTTAAAAAGGCTTTGAAAGGCCACTATTCTAGCTTTCGCTGTGACTGTGCTCCGCCTACCACGCAGGCCTGGCGTTTGTTTTTTTTTTGATTGATTAATATTTGCGGTTCAACGTCCCAAAACTACCATATGATTATGAAAGATGCCGTAGGGGAGGGCTCCGGACATTTCGACACCCTAGGGTTCTTTAACGTGCACCCAAGTTTGAGCACGCGGGCCTACAGCATTTTGGCCTCCACTGAAAATGCAGCCGCCACAGCCGGGATTCTATCCCATGACCCGCAGGTCAGCAGCCGAGTACCTTAGCCACTAGAACACCATGGCGGGCAAACAGCCAGTTTTGGGGGGCTGGATTGATAGATAGATAGATAGATAGATAGATAGATAGATAGATAGATAGATAGATAGATAGATAGATAGATAGATAGATAGATAGATAGATAGATAGATAGATAGATAGATAGATAGATAGATAAAAATGCAGACTGTGCTTTTGGGTCGCTAAGAATGCTTCACATTGAATTAGGGACGAAGAAGAGGTTGCGCTGGTATTAGGTTCATTGAAGGCGAGCAAGAAACCATTCTCTCGTGTTCATACTTGATGTAGTTTAGTGGCTCTTTCCAGCAGCAGTGATGAGCGAAAGCAATGTACTACAAACGATGTTTGATACAAAAGATTGCTTACGCCAAGTTTACGATACTGTTCTCAGTGGTTTTGTGTAGGAGTAATAATATCTGCGGTTTTACGTGCCGAAACCACGATATGAACGTGAGGCATGTTGCAGTGGAGGGCTCTGGAGGTTTTGATAATCTGGCGTTCAGTACCATGCATTGAGAACGCACATCACACGCACCGCTAGCATTTCGCCTTCATCAAAATGCGGCCACAACGGCCGGTATCGAACCCGCCACCTTCGGCTCGGCGGCTCAGCACCGAAACAAGCACACCACTGCGGCGTATAAACGAACACGAGCCTGCTAAAATTCGGGAAAAGCGATACTTCGCGTGAGACACACTGCTGCATTGTCACTGAACAAAAACATACTGAATGCATTGCGGTTTCTCAATGCCAGAGATAATGTATGATCTTCTAAACAAAAAAGAGTTAAGAGCAGCCACTAGATATACACATGAACGATCGAGGTATATCGCGTTGCTGATTAATTAGGATGCCGACAATGTTGCATTAGGTTGTTTTGCGCTGGTACTACACACATATGTTACTGCTGAGTCATGATAATGGGCATGCGAGCGCTACTGGCTCTGTTGTTTAAAGAAATTATCCGCCAAGATTAACTATAGTCTATAGAGAGCGTTGATGAAATTGGCGAGAGCCATACTGGCTACTACCACTTGTCGCGGACTGTGTATGGCGATGTGGAAACTTGATAACACAGACATATCTGAATCATTTTTTATGCGTGCTACTCTTCAATTTTTATGTGGGGATTAACTTCCCAAAACCACCATACGAATATGAGATACGCCGTAGTAAAAGGCTCCGGAAATATCGACCACCTGGGGGTTATTTAACGTCCGCCCAAATTTGAGCACACGGGCCAACAGCATTTTCGCTTCCATCGAAAATACAGCCACCGCAGCCTGGATTCCATATCGAGACTTACGGGTCAGCGGCCGAGTACCTTAGGCACCAGACCACCACGCCGGGGCTATGCGCACTGCTTAATCGTGTGTCGCCCATACGTAAACGAAACACGCTTCACAGAGTGCACCTCGTAGAACGCCTCTTTCCAGCAACATGCAAATATTGTCTTTCAATATCGCATGAGGCTTAGGGCAATCCGCTCAGCAAGGCAATAGGGCCGACGCAAAACCACTGCCGCAGAAAGCACAGCCTTATTGTGTGACGACCGACGTTGGCCAAGCTGCTCCAAAGTGATTGCGCCATGCCACTCACGCTAGTTCTTTCGTGGAAAACGCTGGAGAGACTACTGGTTGTAAAGAAGGGGGCGCTGAATTTATACTGTTGCTACTGTAGAACTCTCCTGCTTCGTAGAAAGACGTAGTGGTTAACAACTGAAGCACTATCCCAGAGGGTCGTGGAATTCAAAGTAGGTGTAAAAACACAAATAATATGTTCCAGATGGCTGAAACTTAACAAAGAAGGGAGAAGAACGTGTCTGAAATAATAAAATAAATAAATTGGATGTGAACGGCGTTCTGGGGCAGGGCGTTGAGACCTTAGTACTTTGGCCCGCGAGAACTCACGAGACTGAGGGGAGAGACGAAAGAAATTCAATAGCGCGGCCCGCTCGGTATGATTCAGGCGAAGCCGCCAAGAAAATTACGGTAATACATCTCTGCGACCATGCGTCTTCTTCTGCGCTGACGAAGGTTCATCCTGTTTGTGTGTCTGTGTTTTCATCGCTTTCTGTTCGCTCCCATTCCATCATTCTCCTAGTCTTGCAGTGGCAGTGTCCCTTATGGCTGCATGCAACGCTGGTACAGTGCCGAACATACAATTATGCCCTTTCTTTTCCAATTGCATAGTTATCTCACGTAAAGTGTGCCCTTTTCATGTGTGATTTGTCGCCCTTATAGACTTGACTCATACGCTTACAGTCAGAAATATCTCATTGTTAAAAATTTTCCCATTCTTAAGGGAACAGAGTAAGCCCGAAACACGCCATGTGTTTTAGGCGCAGTTTATGTAACATTTACTTAATATCCAGAAGAGTTATAGTATTTGTATTACTATCGTTGTGATTGTAAGCCATACCGCTTTTTACTGAAGCAGAATTCGCACTGAAAGTTATAACGCTCAGTTTTTGGTAAACATAATAGTTCAGGTGCCTATTTGCTGCTCGGTAATAGCCATTATATGTCCCGTTGAAGATGAGCCCTTCCTTACACAATGATATTTCTACTTCAGCATATTTCCTATTACGTTACCTTAATGCTGGCCGAAATCCATGTTTCTAAATACAGTGATTTTTGAGATAAAGAAACAACAGTACAAAAAGGCGTGTCTTGAGAAATTTGCAATAAAGTAGAAAATGTGTATTATTTCAAAAGTACGATGAGATAACAGCAAATTGACCGACCTGTTCAATAAAAAGCGGCCATATACTCCCCACTAATATCATTTTTTTCTTTTTGTGTTGAACCGCCTTTCCTGGCACCTGCTGTGCAGCCCTGTAAGCAAAGTACTGCCAGTGCAGGTCTAGGGTGAGTAGGCCCTTCACTGTGCATTGCCCTGGTAAAATTCGAAAGGAGGTTAGCACATTCGCACGATCTATATTGCCCTAAAAGTGAGAGCAGCATCAACAGTGCTTATTTTTAATGTTTACTGTCCAAGAGAGATAGTGAAATAAACGTTTAGTTAGAAACAGTGTTCCGAGCGAGGCCCGGTGTCACCCTAGGGTGGGAGAGTTCCCTAGTTTAGGAACCCTCTGGCTTCGACTGCCCTTTTGGCCCTGGCGACGAGTTGTCGCTGGTCTTTCAGGTCCTCGACGACAAGCTTGGCCTCCCACGTTTACATTAGGTGGTCGTCGCTTATTCTTGGGGCTTGTTTCCGCTCTAGTTGCACGCCGTAGTTTCCATGTCACTGGCATTAGCAAGTGTGCCAAGGTGTCTGGTACACTGCAGAGCGGGCACATGTAGCCATGTGTCGTTGGGTAGAGGCAGTACATTATTATGCCAAGTATGTAAGTGTTGTTTTGTAGGCGTCTGAAAATTCTTCTTTGGTTAGTCTTGAATGGGGTGGAGGGTACACGCGTCGCTCCAGTTTGTAGTGTTGAAGTAGCGACGAGTAGGTGTTTTCTACAACCTCCATCTCTGCAGCCAGGGATCGGTTATCCTTTGGTCCCAGGGCAACGCGGCCGACGTGCTCGCGGCCAGCGGCGTGAGCCGCTTCATTTCCCTGTCGATCCTCGTGTCCAGGAACCCGGATTACGCAGGTATATGGAAGTGGATAGCTTTGCCGTTGCAGAATGTTAATTTTTGGAGCACTCCCCCACACAACAGTTCAACGACGCGTTAAGGTTTTGACTTTTTCCATAGAGAGATTTAGTATGTACTTCTGGCTAAGGTAGTTCCGAATAGCTTGGCTTAACAGCCTCAATAACATATGCTGGAAGGTATTGTTAAAAACGAATAATTCACCATTATGTCCTTCGGATATAGGCCGTGGGAGGGATTGGTATCCGTTGATGCCCTGTGAAAATATGTCGCCCGGACATCTTTTCACATGTAATCCAAGCTGGCTCTATTTATTTATTGCACAAAGAATAATACTCTTGGTGCTTGCCAATGATAATACCAACAATACGTGTCCAGCCACATACCGATTTCTCGACAGAAAGCTTGTTGCTTCTGCTTTCTTTTTTGAGATTTCCAGCAAGACGGTTGTTTTTTCTCCGGTGCTCTGTCCTTTGTGCGAGCAGCTCTTTTCGGGGTGACAAATGCGACCCTCGGTCCTGAGACACCGGGCCAAAGTGGACACAACGCTCCTCCAATAGATGCAAAATAATGCATTTCTTAGTTTTTGGAAGCCAAGGGCCTAAAATCTCAAGGCTTAAAAGACGGAGAAGTCGTGTAAACAAGCTCAGTAAGAGCCGCTAGATAGCGCTGACCAGCAAAGCTCGCCAGTACGGGCGCAGGGGAAGCAACATGTACCGGGCGCCCCTTCGCTCGCGACAGCAACGAAGTATGAAGCTTCGTCCGCCTCCAGTTCCTCCTGAGAACATCGCATGCCGCCCTCGTCGTCTCCAGCCAGCTCAGACGCGACATGAGCGGAATCTGGAGCACCTGCGTTCCGCTTTTCTCCAACTCCTCTCTCCACCAACCCGACCGTCGACAAACCCTCGGTGCCCGAGACGTGGTCCCTGGCCTCTCCTGCAGCAGTGGGAGGAAATGGTGGTACCATTATTTCCTGCCCAATGAGTAAGAAGGCCTTCGCGACGCAATCGTGGCTTTCTTTTCGGGGTTCTCCTCCACTCGACGCGTGCGCGTCAGTTTCCGACGCAACGTCATGGCAGCGGGCATCGGGTACTTCGTGAATCGGGTCCTCCATTCATCATAATGGACCAGCTCTTGACCTGGAGACTCCTGACTCGGCTCCTGACCCGGAGGTCATGGGAGTGAATCTCGGTGGCGGCGGCCGCGTTTCCGAGGGAGGGGAAAATTCTTGAGGCCCTTGTGCTTAGATTTAGGTGCACGTTAAAAAACCCCTCTTAGTCCAACTTTGGCCCTCCACTACGGTGTGTCTCATAATCATGCGGCGGTTTGGGGACGTTAAACCCAAACAAAAAACATAGTCTATATATTACTGCAAGAAGCGGACGTGTATGCCAGTTAAAATTAAAGGTAAATAAGAGCATGGACACCATGTGCAGCAGGGTAAATAGTATTTTGAGGGCAACATGGGAAGGTGCAAGTGAACACAAAGGGATTATGTTTAGTAGTTATCCCTGGTGTTCATGCACTGACAGCATCCATGGTAGTCGCCAGTAAGTCCACAGTAATTGTCACACACAGTTTGCGATCGCGAAAATAAAGCTATAAAAACAGAAACAGGAATGCCCCAGGAAGCATTAAAATAAAGTCTAACTAAACCTCACACATTGCTCTCTAGATAAGTAAAACAATGTATCAGTACGGTTACTGCCAAGGTAGAATATACATACTTCTCTAGAATTCTTTGCCAACGAAATATTGCGTCAGGCTTTTCTAACGTAAAAGAAGAAGAAAAACTTTATTGTTCAGTGCTGTGTAGTTTCTAGTTTCTTAAATGTGACGGAATTTCGGAGCACTTATGGAAAAGTGGTGTGAATACAAGGAAGTTTGAAGCATTGAGCGTCTCATGGAAAAACAAAAAACGAAGTTGAAGCACGTGGGGAATCTTCACTCATTCATCTATGCCCTGAATACATATTAGAAACACTTCTTGAGAAACCTGCCCTCTTTCGAACAAGTAAAGATTCAATTTTAAACGTACGAGAAAAAAAAGTAAGACAAGAACGAAGCGAGTGCCATGAATGCATAGCTCAATTTGTCTACGCAAGAGCTCGTATATCATCCTCGTTCAATACTGCCGTCTACATCAAGACAGCCTCTTTCACCAACTTGAAATACATGGCATATTCATGAGTATGTGCGGACCCGTAAGTAATGTAGGGGCTGATAGGGAAAAAGTTTGAAAACCGGAGCAATATGCACTACAACGTATTCGTTTCCCCGAACAAGCTCACACAATAACTCTCACATTTTTGGTGTAGGTGTTACAGTAGCTTCAAAGCATGGCCGTCTCCGTCATTTTCACTTAACACAGAGTCTGCACCCGTGTCACACGACAAACATCTGGCATAACTGCACCAGTCATGTAATCTTAGGAGTACGACGAATGACTACAGGGCCCACATTATTTTCCAATTTGGACACCTATACGTTCGCACAGTGGCGTTAAACAGCTGACAGTGGATGACAACCAAATGAACAAAAACAAAGTGCAGGCCACACAGGAGCGGAGAATAAAAAAGTAGGCTCAAACTGCCGTTCACAGCGCCACCTATATACTTCGAGATAAAACGTGATGACCGTATTCAGGCCCGTTCATGGTGATGGCGCAAAGGGACGATGCCTGCGATCTTTAAGACCAGAGAGGTAAGGTTGCGTTACAATAGCACCGACGCCATCGTCATCAGGAACCGCGTTAGAGCCAGGGATGTTCTCTCGCAGCCAGGTGTGTCGCGCGGGGGCTTCACGACAACAAACAGTGGCCGTTACATGCGTCCACCAGAAAATCGCCCACATTTGGGGCATAGGAACGATGGGGTGCTTGTCATAGGCCGTAAAGTCTGGTAATAGTTCTTCCCTCGTTTTCCTCCTTGTCTTTTTGCTACGTCTCCCCCTCATCAAAATGCAAGTGTTACGTACAAGCGATATAAAGCATATATAGACGGGGTGGCAGACAAGAGAAGACCAACTAATGATGAAATGAATTTCGGGACATATATGTTACGGCCAATGCCTTCCGCCAACGCATGTCAAGCCCATTATACACTCAGCTTACGTGAAGCTAAATAATTGCTAGCGTTCGGCACCTACACCTGTGTTTCGTTCCCTGGTCGTGTGCAACAACTATGCTCATTTTTACAATCCTTCCATTGCGGGGTACGTAGACATACTTCGGTGTCATAACGGGCGTTAACTATTGCGTTAACCAGCCACGAACTTGAAGAAGTGATCCTGCAAAGTGAAAAATTGGGTAAAGGATAGGAAGTGTGTGGTGGTGCTTAACACTAAGTAGCAGTAAGGAATATAGTCATGACATGGAGTTATGACAGCAAAAGTGTACTCATGGCAACCGTACTTTAAAGGTTAGTGATGCGCATTGCGTCGTAATCCCACTTTGCGGTGTGGGTAGAGGGTCCATTATATTTATAACCGCGGAGATCACGGTAGTTGAGCATAACCTAATGACATTAGTTTGGTGCCATGTGCATGAGTTGGTGTAAAAATCCTTTGTTATCTCGCGCCGCGAAGTGGCAGCCGCCTGTCTCCTCTGTTGTTGCCATATATTTATAAAAAAGACTTATAAAGGTAAAGTGACAACTTGCTTTTCGACGTGAATGTTTATGATGACGCTGTCTGAAAACTTCTTTTTCCGACCTTAATCTCCCAAGAGCAGCTTCAGTTGTGGGGGAGGGAAAGAGACACACTTTGATGAAGGCTGATTATGCGCATCTGGTCATGCGATCAGAGCTTTCAAGTTGAGGTAGCAGATAAGATAAGGGTCAGCAGCCGAGCACTGTAACCACTGTACAACCACAAAGTCCGGCTTTCTTCTTTCCTTTCTAGAGCTGCCGGCATCGTCCTCAATGTAAGTTGAACCCTATTACTAAGCTTCTGTATTTCTGCCCAGTGGGTAAGCACCAGTAATAATAATATCTGATATTTCGTGTGCCGCAACGATGATATCATTATGAGGCTCACCGTAAGAGAGAGCTCCAGAAATTTTGATCACCGTAAGAGAAAGCTCCGGAAATTTTGACCACGTAGGGTTCAACGGCGAGTATGGCTTGTTGTTAGGATAGTTGGTTCATACCATCAGCAGACACGTTTAAACTGTGCGAAAAAGACAACGAAGTGCAGTTTCTTTAACCTTCACCAAAATCGCACAGTGCACGAGCGTGTAGCATTTCGCCTCTATTGAAATTCAATCGCCACGGCCGTGATGCAAACCACGACGTTTAGTTTGGTGAGTAGGTGCAGTTGTTGTATACCTTCCTCTTGATGGAGAGTGGCAATCGACCGGTCATTATTTAGAGAATGCTTGCCCAATGTGCTCCACCCCATTCTCATTCTTCTAGTCGCTGCACTCTCGTGGTTGCAATGTGCGGTGCCCATTGACCTGCGTAAAACGTATTGCTTTGTCCTCTTCCAAGACTGCTGAACATTACCTTAGTTTTATAAAGTACACATCAATTTTAAGAGTTACCGCTCTGCTTCGCCTGTCAAATTCGTTAATCAGGCTTTCATGTCGTCCCATAAGTTACTCATCAAGTCGATGCCATCAGGCATTCGAAGGTTACTAATGTGTTCTAACGTTACTTAATCGTTCACAGATCACGTTACATGAAATAAAGCGCTCACGTCAAGAGGAAGATAAAGATATTTCTGATGCAAAGAGGTATGTTTCCTGTTGCTTAAAATTTCGTCAAAATTGGAACAAGTAAATGACATGCTGCAGAAAGTAATGTGGGGACAAGCATGAAAAGTGCAATAAATATAACGAAAAAAATGAAGCAAAAATACCAAGAACACCATGGTGCGTTCACAGCGGAGTAATGACTGTCAGACATATTTTTCTCGATGCATAGAGTCTGCCATATACGCCACAGTGCTCTTCAACTTTAGCCGTGAATGCAACACAAAAAAATATAAGGCAGCTTTGTTGATTTCTGACAAAGTGAAAATGATCAGGCATGTAGGTCACAAGAAAGCGTTGACAATATAGAGCGCATTATATATTGCGTGTGTACATGCGTGTGTCTTTGTGTGTGTGAGAGAGATATATAGAGAGAAGCCCTAGCAAGGGTAGAACAACTCTTAAAACTAAAGCTGCTCATCAACGATGTGTGTACATGAAACACTCCATAAAAGGAAAGCCTGCAATACAAATTACTTAGCGCAAAAGCAGGCAGACAAAACAATCGCCGTCACAACAGGCGACGAGGGATTCACCGGACGTATTGCTCTTATCAGCTGCGCCCATGCGGTCTTATGTTTGAACGATGAAACGCTGAAGAGACCTGTCGTGAGCGAGATGTTGGGAACTTGGTGCTCCCACTCAACTCTTCCCGGAAAGTCCACAATAACTCGAGATCGACAAGGAGCAGCCGCGTATAGAGGGAAAGGCAGCAGTGGCGTGGACTCGGGCATGTCATTTTCCTTTCGGCACGGATGAACAAATCCGTTGACACATCAATGATTCGGACAGTGGCCTTTCGGCATCCCTGTTCTGCCTCGGTCGAAACGCTTGGCCAATATATCGGCGCGCATTCCCGCACAATCACATCTCACCACACACGAACGAGAACAAAAACACGAACAGTGATCGACGTGGCATTGAACACAGGGTCGAACCTCAGCCGATGCGCCTGCTCATTCCGACAAGCCGAAAGCCACCACCGAGGACTAGCTTCCCTCGGTCTATATTCGAATACGTTTTCCATGTTTGAGATAGCATTCGAGTGATGTCGCGTTGCGGTCTAGCGAATTCAAGGCGCAGACTTGCGACATATAAGTGGGGCGTTTTTGTTGTCGATGCGTTTTCTCCGACGAAAAGATGAAACATGAATCGCTAATGTGAGGTGGCAACCTCTTGGATCGCTGGACGAAGTCGACAATGCTTTATTGGCTCTTGTATATCTTCAGTCTTTCCATCGGTCTTTCCATCGGTCTTTCCATCTTTGAGGCACATTTTAGTCTACACACTTATTTCTCAATTTCATTAGTGACATTGACCTGCCAAGTGATGCAGTGCTTTTTCATGCAACCGGGTATATTGATCTTTAATACGGCTGCCCAGTTTCCTGTGGTTTGAAGGACTATTGGCTTTCAAATACCTAAACACGCCACCTAAGCGTGTTTCGACGATGTCTGCACGCTCGAGCTCTCATAAGTATAATAATGCGTCGAATAAATTCTAGCCTCACATAATCATTCGCCGTCCTCGACCATGCTTGTTATGTATTTAACACTATCCATTGCTTATTTGGGTGCACGTTAAGGAAACCCAGGTGGTCGAAGTTTCCGGAACCCTCCCTTACGGCGTCTCTCATATTCATATGGTTGTTTTGGGACGTTACACTCCACATATCAATCAATCAATCAATCCATTGCTTTTATATATATTGAAACGCGCTGGCGAAGATTCGGCGAAGAGGAGGAAGAGACTGGACTAGCTCGCGAGCGACGCTGTGGATCCTTGGCTGAGCTACACCTCTGCATTACCCATATTGTAAATAAACGCGTTCCATCGTCACAATTGTGGTGGAAGGTGCTGGGTAAGCTAGCTACTACCAAGTGATACCGGAGAGGCACCGTCCCCTAACGACGGAACCGCTACACGAGCTTCGCCGCTGCCGTCGACTAGCGGGCTTGGCACCATTACCTCAAGAAATGAGCTCGGACGGAGACAACCAGCAACCAGCCGCAAGGACGTCGCCCTACCACTACAGGGAGCCGCGAACCTTCACAGTGAAACCCGGCGATGACGTGGACGAATGGCTAAGCTACTATCAGCGGGTGAGCCGTTCGAACGGTTGGAATGCGGCTAGCCAGCTGTCTCACGTGGGGCTCTTCCTCGATTTCACGGCGTTGGTATGGTTTGAGAACCATGAAGACACATTGACAACCTGGGATCAGTTTGTGGAGGAAATTAAGAAATGCTTGGAGACCCAGCAACGAAGAAGAAATGTGCCGAGCAGACGTTGTCGCAGAGGGCTCAAGTCACCGGTGAGACATGCAGAACCTACATTGAAGAGATTCTGAAGTTTTGCAAGTCGGTAGATGCGCACATGACGGAAGAAGACAAAATCGGCCATATACTCAAGGGCATCGCCGATGACGTCTACCACTTCCTCATTGGCAAGGAGAGCCTGGAATGCGTGGCCGACGTGATTAACCACTGCCGAACCTTCGAGGCTCTTAAAACTCGTCGCATCACATCGAAGTTCGGACGTCTGGCCAACGTCACGACTGTTGCCACCGTCGATGTCTGCCAGAATTCTCTACCTGCCGACCTTTCCTCCACCATTCGTCAGATTGTACGGGAGGAACTGCGTCGCCATGTCTCTGTTCCCATGCAAGCTGGAGACCCACAGTGTGATACACTATCCCTAAGCATCAATTCTGCGAGTTTCGACGAGCGCAGTTACTCCACCCGCAGTCCACGGCTGAGGGCTCCGCCACCACAGGCTACTTACGTCGAGTCGTCTTATGCGCCCCGCAGCAGTTATAGCTACGACAGCCAACCGCCTCCATTTGTGTCCGAGTGGCAACAGTTCCCTGAGCATCCTCTCTACACCGCAGCATTCAATGTGCCTCGGGAACGCCCCGTGTGCTACCAGTGCGGTGTTCGCGGTGTAGTGGAGCATACGCACCAACGCGTATGCGCCTTCGGAAGACAACAAAAAGCCCGTGCTCTGCTTGCGCGAGAGTTTGTGCCGCCTCTGCCAGACTTGCCGTACGCCCACTTTCCGTTGCGACCTCGCTGCGACTTCTCGGCTCGAATAAACGTCATCACATTTGGTGGAGGGTGCTGAGATCCCCAAGAAGACCTGGAGCTCCGCTCTCGCAAGTTGCCTGAAAGACTACCGCGAAACATGACTGACGCAGTCGCCCACCAGCCCGTCCCAGCCCAGCCAGCACCATCGGCTGCCCCGTCGACCTGCCCCGGTGCTACCCGTCAGCGGGACCCACCAATCTTCAGCGGCAGTGGTGAGCAAGACGTCGAAGACTGGCTCTCCTTGTACGAACGCGTGAGTGCCAGCAACAAATGGGACAACGACTCCAAGCTTGCCTATGTCATCTTTTACTTGGCTGACGTCGCCAAGCTATGGTTCACCAACCGCGAAACCGCCATCGCCAGCTGGTCCACCTTCAAGACCCTCGTGACCGAAGCGTTCGGCCGACCAGAGGTCCGCAAGCTCCGCGCTGACCAGCGTCTGCGCCACCGAGCCCAGCAACCTGGTGAGACCTTTACTAGCTATATTGAGGATGTGCTCGACCTCTGCAGGCGTGTTAACTCATCCATGCCTGAAGAAGAGAAAATTCGACATATTCTCAAAGGCATCGAGGATGGCGCATTCCAGATGTTGCTGGCGAAGAGCCCGACCACGGTGGCGGTCCTCGTAAGCCTGTGCCAGAGCTTCGATGAATTGCGTCGTCAGCGTTCCATCGCCCGACAGAGTGTTCCATCACCAGATTCCATCTCGGCCGTCGCACTCGCCAATGGCAACGTTCACCAAAGAACTCTGTCGAACCAGATTAAAGACTTCATCAGGGAGGAAGTCGCCCGACAGCTTTCCCTGCTGCCGCATAGTGACGCGCCCACGACAAGCCTCCCTTCGAATATGCAGCAGGCCATACGCACTGAAATTTGCAATGCACTCCCTACAGTTCCGGCCTCTTACCCGTGCACTTCGGTGCCATCTGATCTCTCAACTGCTGGCTACGCACCAACTGCGCCGCCTTCACCTCTCAGCTACGCAGCTGTGGTCGCGCGGCCCCCACCGCATCCAGTCGCCTTATCGGCTCCAACTCCTCCGGCAGCGCCACCGGTTTACAGGCCCTCACCTCGCTTTTTCCGTCAATCTAATGAGTGGCGCACCCATGACAACCGTCCTATCTGCTTCGCGTGTGGCATCGCTGGCCACATTGCACGCTACTGCCGCCGCCGTCCCACACCTGCGTACGCCTCCTTTGGAACTCCTACCTATGCGTCGCAGCAGGCCACCTCGTCTGCATACGAACAGAGGCACTCTGACTCGGATCGTCGCCCATCAACTTCTCGTTTCCCATCTCCTCCTCGCCGATCACCATCTCCTATGCGTCGTAGACCACCTCCTGAGGAGGGAAACTAATCAGTGCAGTTCCAGAGGCAAGAACTGCAACTTCTGCGCAATTATCAAGGCCTCCATTTTCGCCGCGAAATGTTGTTGATGTCAATGTTGAGGGAGTCGCCACACAAGCGTTAATTGATACTGGGGCCGCCGTTTCTGTGATGAACGCAAAATTTTGTCGCAAACTGAAGAAAGTGACCACATCTCTCTGTGGCATCGTGCTGTCCACGGCTAGCGCGCAACGCATTCAGCCCTCGTCTGTGTGTACGGCGCGCGTCGTCATCCAAGACGTTTTGTACATCGTCCAATTTTTCGTACTACCATCTTGCTCTCATGACCTCATCCTGGGTTGGGATTTCTTATCAGGTCATGAAGCTATCATCGATTGTTGCCGTGCGGAAGTGTCCCTAGTGCCAAATTGTGAGTTTCCATCGCCCGACCATTCACCACTGCTCGGCAAACTCATCGCTGACGACGACATCACCTTGCCTCCGGAAGCTTCAGTCCCTATTAGCCTTTCATGTGTGGCGCAACCTGACGCCACGGTGGTATTTACGCCATCCCCTGTTTTTACTGAACGCAAGGGCATCGTGCTCCCATTTGCCGTTCTTACGATTGCGTCTGGTTTAACCGTAATGCTGGTTACCAACCACTGCAACTACCCCATTGGCTTGCTTCGTGGTGAAACGTTAGGATATGTGCAACCTGTCGACCATATCAATGATATTATTCTTCCCGACGAAACGCCATGTCAGATTGCCGCAATCACTCAGGCGTCTGAGCCATCAAGCTCACCAGCCTTCGACGATGCTATTGACGCAGACCTTCCCCCCTCGCATCGCAGCCAACTTGTTGCTCTCCTCAACAAGTTTCGCTCTTCTTTCGACTTTCAGAAACCTGCTTTGGGCCGCACCACGACTGTCACTCATACTATTGACACCGGCTCACATTCGCCTCTGCGACAGCGTCCTTACCGCGTTTCTGCCGAAGAGCGCCGCGTCATTACGGAGCAAGTAGATGACATGCTTAAACGTGGAGTCATACAGCCTTCTCAAAGCGCTTGGTCGTCACCCGTGGTTCTGGTAAAGAAAAAAGATGGCACCGTTCGATTTTGCGTGGACTATCGCCGCTTAAACAAGATTACAAAGAAAGACGTCTACCCGCTACCACGAATAGACGATGCTCTTGACTGTTTACAAGGCGCCGAGTACTTCACATCCTTGGATCTGCGTTCTGGGTATTGGCAGGTGCCAATGGCTGAATGTGATCGCCCTAAAACAGCCTTTGTAACGCCAGATGGCCTGTATGAGTTCAAAGTCATGCCATTTGGGCTCTGCAACGCGCCTGCGACGTTTGAACGCATGATAGATACTATATTGCGGGCCCACAAGTGGAAAACTTGCTTGTGTTACCTAGATGACATCGTAGTCTTTTCAGCTGATTTCCCGACACATCTTCGTCGTCTCCACGAGGTTCTGGCGTGTCTAGCTTCTGCAGGCCTACAACTTAACACCAAGAAGTGCCACTTCGCAGCCCGCAAACTAACCATCTTGGGACATGTCATCACAAGAGACGGTGTTCTTCCGGACCCCGATAAGCTTCGAGCTGTCGCTGACTTCCCCATGCCCACATCACTGAAAGCCCTAAGAAGTTTCGTTGGTCTTTGCTCTTATTTTCGTCGCTTCGTGCGCAACTTCGCGTCCATCATTGCACCTCTGACTAGTCTGCTTTCCAACAGCAAAGGTATATCTGCATGGTCACCTGCATGTGACGACGCATTTCACCAGCTGCGCCGCCTGCTGACCTCGCCACCTATTCTTCGCCACTACGACCCTACTGCTGCCACAGAAGTTCACACTGATGCAAGCGGCGTTGGTCTTGGCGCAGTTTTGGCACAACGGAAAGGTACCCAAACCGAATACGTAGTCGCTTATGCAAGTCGCACTCTTAAGAAGGCTGAATTGAATTACTCCGTGACAGAGAAGGAGTGTTTGGCCATAATCTGGGCGCTTACGAAGTTTCGCCCGTACCTTTACGGCCGTCCTTTCGATGTGGTCACAGACCACCACGCTCTATGTTGGCTGTCCACCTTGAAAGACCCGTCCGGACGTCTGGGCCGTTGGGCACTTCGATTGCAGGAATACGACATCCGTGTCGTATATCGTTCCGGTCGCAAGCATGCGGACGCCGATGCACTTTCCCGATCGCCATTAACACCAGATGTGGCTTCTCTGTCACCCCCTTTTACCACCTTGTCACCACTCGACAGCACTGACATGCTTTCGGAGCAGCGTAAAGACCCATACCTTGCCTTGTTAGTCGACTACCTTACCGATCCATCTTCTGTCCCTTCCACGAGAGCGGTACGCCGGCAAGCAGCCCACTTTTCCTTACGTGACAACATTCTGTACCGCCGCAACTACACGCCTGGTGGTCGGAAGTGGCTCCTTGCTGTCCCAACTCATATGCGCTCTGACATCTGCATGAATTTCCATGCAGATCCCCAAAGTGCTCACGCAGGTGTCCTGAAAACCTACGAACGGCTGCGCCAACGCTATTACTGGCGAGGAATGTATCGTTTTGTGCAGAAATACATTCAGTCTTGCACCACTTGCCAACAGAACAAAACACCTCCGCGGCACCTTACCGGCATGTTACAGCCGCTGCCGTGCCCGGCTCGCCCATTCGACCGCGTGGGTATAGACCTCTATGGCCCACTCCCATATAGTAGCTCTGGAAACCGGTGGATTATTGTCGGAGTCGATCATCTGACACGCTACGCTGAGACTGCAGCTCTACCGGCAGCGACCGCCCACGAAGTTGCACTCTTCATTCTCCGCAGCTTCATTCTACGCCATGGTGCTCCGCGGGAATTACTCAGTGATAGGGGTCGAGTGTTCCTGTCGGAGGTCATCCAAGCTATCCTCGCTGAATGCAACATTATCCACCGGAAATCTACCGCATACCATCCACAGACAAATGGTCTTACTGAGCGGTTCAACCGCACACTTGGCGACATGCTGAGGATGTACACCTCCTCCGACCACACTAACTGGGACGCTGTATTGCCCTTTGTTACCTTCGCTTATAACACCGCGACGCAAGCGACTACCGGTTTTTCTCCGTTCTTTCTATTGTACGGCCGCGAACCTTCCCACCCCCTTGACACTATACTACCGTACCGCCCTGATGCATCTGAGTGCTCCCCGCTTTCGGAAGTCGCCAGATACGCTGAAGACTGCCGTCAGTTGGCTCGGTCTCTGACAAGTGAGGCTCAAGGTCTACAAAAGACTCGACACGACGACGCTCACCGCATAGCTCCTACATTTCGTGCTGGCTCCCTTGTGTGGCTTTGGGTGCCCCCGCACGTTCCTGGCCTATCTTCCAAACTTCTGGCCCGGTACCATGGTCCGTACCGTATCATTGACGCGACCTCCCCGGTGAATTACATCATCGAGCCGATAACACAATCACCAGATTTGCGCCGTCGAGGACGCGAGACCGTACACGTCGACCGTCTCAAGCCCTACTACGACCCCATCATTGTGCCTACTCCCTGAGTCGCCAGGATGGCTACCCTTCATCCCGGGGGTATTGTAGTGGAGCATACGCACCAACGCGTATGCGCCTTCGGAAGACAACAAAAAGCCCGTGCTCTGCTTGCGCGAGAGTTTGTGCCGCCTCTGCCAGACTTGCCGTACGCCCACTTTCCGTTGCGACCTCGCTGCGACTTCTCGGCTCGAATAAACGTCATCACAGCGGACATATCGCCCGGTTTTGCCCATCGCGACGTCGCCCACGCACGACGTTTCCTGACCGACCAGCGATGCTTGCACGGCGAAGCCAACAGCCAGAATACGCCTACTGGCCTTCGGATTCAACTGCCCAGAAGCACGGGCACCAGCCGAACATCCGCAGTGACTCGCCTGCCTCTGTGAGGAGCTTGACGCCACCTACCACGCGCCAGCGACGGTCCCCATCTCCCCGTCCCCGGCCGCGGCTTTCCTCTCCGCCACCGGGAAACTAGCCGGCGCGGCCGATGGAGACGAGGTCGCTGGACGTACCGCTTTGCACACAAGTATGCCTCCATTAGTTCGCATGCTTCACAACAAGGTTCATGTATTCATTGACGATGTTCCCACGATGGCTCTGGTAGACACCGGTGCAACAGTTTCTGTAATGAGTTTAGTTTTCAAGGAGAGACTTGGCCGCAAGGTTATGTTTTAATGGGATAAGTCTTCTACTTTTCGAGCAGACAGCGGCACGACTTTGTGTCAAGTAGGTGTGTGCACTGTGTCTGTTCGTGTTGCTGGTAAAGCGTTCAAGGCAGAATTCGCAGTGCTCGCTCATTCCACGCATGACGTTATCCTTGGAATTAACTTCTTGCAAGAGTGCCGTGCGACTGTCGACTGCGGGGCAGGCGAGGTTCTGTTTTCCGCCCTCGCCCAGCAGCCTCAGCGTAGCGGAGACGACAAACTCGTTGTAGTTAAAGATACTATTCTACCGGCATGGTCTACTGCCAGCGTGCCCGTTGCTGCTTCGAATGCCGACTCGAGTTTCAGTCCTCCTATATTGTGATTGAGCCGTTGCCTCTGCCTTGCATGAAGAAAAACATCTTTCTGCCGTGCTGCGTTGTGTCTCTCACCGAGGGAAAAACTAAATTATGGGTAGTTAACTGCTCATCCGAGTCTGTTGTACTACCAGAGGGAATGCGCCTTGCCATGTTTGAAGGGCAGTGCAGTATCTGCATAGGAGCTCTCAGCAATGCGGCCAATTCGGACTACGCTGATGTATCCGGCACAGAATACGAATTTTATAAGATGGTTAGCAAGTCTATTCCCTCGCATAAGCGCAAAGTGTTGGTTACACTGCTGGCCAGGCACGCTAAAGTATTGATTTTGCCCGGAAGTCGCATAGACCTCAGACGCCCAGCACACGCACTCGTCACAAGATTGACACCGGATCTGCGCACCCCCTCAGACAGAAACCTTATTGAGTTTCCGCGTCAGAGCGCAAGGTAATTTCAGAGCAAGTCAGCGAGATGCTAACCTCTGGCGTAATTCAAGAATCGTCAAGTCCCTGGGCCGCGCCTGTTATCTTGGTCAAGAAAAAAATGGGTCCTGGAGGTTCTGCGTTGACTACCGACGTCTCAACTCTATAACTAAGAAGGACGTGTACCCTCTTCCTCGCATCGATGATGTCATCGACTGCCTGCATTCAGCGTCCTATTTTTCATCGGTGGACTTGCGATCCGGGTATTGGAAGATCCCCATGGATCCGGCTGACAAAGAAAAAACGGCCTTTGTTACACCCGACGGTCTGTTTGAGTTTATTGTTATGTCATTCGGCTTGTGTAATGCCCCCGCCACATTTGAAAGATATATGGACACCGTTTTACGGGGCCTCAAATGGGAAATTTGCCTGTGTTACCTGGACGATGTGGTGATTTTTGGCCGAACATTTGAAGAACATAATCATCGCCTTGACCTCGTTCTAACCTGTCTCGAGGAAGCTGCGCTTACACTGAACTAAAAAAATGTCGCTTTGGAGAACGTGAAACCTTGGTTCTGGGACACCTGGTGGATAAAAATGGCGTGAGACCGGACCCGCAGAAAGTCACCGCTGTCAGCAACTTCAAGCAGCCGCAGTCCCCCAGGGAGTTGCGTAGCTTCCTGGGCCTGTGTTCTTACTTTCGTCGATTTGTTCCGAATTTCGCTGATGAAGCACAACCACTGACTGACTTGCTGCAAAAGGATGTCCCTTTCCACTGGACACTGGATTGCGAAGCAGCCTTTAAGCAGCTTCGGTTCATACTGACTTCAGGACCGGTACTACGCCATTTCGATCCTTCTGCTGAAACGGAAATTCACACAGATGCCAGTGGAATCGGCCTTGGTGCAGTGCTCGTTCGGCGCCATGACAATGCTGAACACGTGGTCGCTTACGAGAGTCGTTCGTTGAACAAGGCAGAACGAAATTACACAGTCACAGAACAGGGGTGCCTCGCAGTTGTTTTCGCCGTGCACAAGTTTCGCCCATACATCTACGGCCGTCGCTTCTCGGTAATCACCGACCATCATTCTCTATGCTGGTTGGTAGGCCTCCGAGACCCATCTGGACGACTGGCGCGATGGGCTTTGCGCTTACAGGAGTTCGACTTCACAGTACGCTACAAGAGCGGTAACCGGCACGCAGACGCCGACTGCCTATCGCGCCTTCCTCTACCGACGACGGAGTGCGACGCTGAAAACTTCGACCAGTATATCGGCGCTATTGCCGCTGAGTTCCCTGATCTCGCGACTTTCCGGACAGCCCAACAAAAGGACCGCTCCTTAGATTCTCTGTTCACCTCCGCAAATGAACACGCAAACCCAAGCTCTTTTGTGGTTCATGACGGCGTCCTTTACAAGAAGAATTATTCCGGACAAGGCGCCCGTCTGCTTCTAGTTGTTCCACGCACTTTACGGGCTCACGTCTTTCGGTCCTTACACAACGACGCAACCTGCGGCCACATGGGCTTCGCCAGAACGCTTCAACGAATCCAGCAAAGGTTCTATTGGCCCAAGATGTGACACGACAGGGAAAAGTACGTTGCTGGATGCGAACAATGCCAACGACACAAACGTCCCACGGCTACGCCGCCAGGACTTCTCCATCCTGTTCCACCTCCTAACTCTCCCTTCGAGACTGTTGGTGTCGATCTGCTTGGTCCATTTCCACGATCGAGCAGTAACAATCGATGGGTCATCGTCTGTGTTGACCACCTAACGCGCTACGCAGAAACTGCTGCAATACCTGCTGCAACGGCCATGCACGTGTCGCAGTTTATGCTTCGCTGTATAATTCTCCGCCATGGTCCTCCACGCGTTGTCATAAGCGACCACGGACGTCAGTTCGTTGCCGACGTCGTTGAAGAGATCCTGCGTCTGTCTGCCTGCAATTTCCGCCATGCCACACCATACCACCCGCAGACCAATGGTTTCTTAGAGCGCACGAACCGGACTCTCACGAACATGCTGTCTATTTATGTCGATTATAATCACAAAAACTGGGACGAAGTGCTACCTTACATCACGTACACGTACAATACCGCGAAGCATGAGACTACAGGTTACTCTCCATTTTACCTGCTGTACGCTCGCTCCCCACGATTTTGTCTCGACACTATACTACCTTTTACACTAGACGTGGAAACCTCGACAGCCGAGACGCTCTGCCGCGCAGAAGAAGCCCGTCGCATCGCACGCCTCCGAACCTTGGCATCCCAGCAGCGTTCTAAGAAACGTTACGACGCCTGCCATCGCTCCGTATCTTATAGTAAGGGCGATCTCGTGAACACAGCCTCGCCGCTTCTCTCGTCTAATAAAAGAGAGAGTGAAAAAAACTCGTAGTATACCGAGGCTGCTAGCGTGGTTTATCTCCATCGCTTATCGCATGGCTGAGTTCAGCGCCATGAAGTCTAGACGGAGGAAAGAAGTGACCGCAGCGCGTGCTCGAACTTATTTCACAACTCGCTTCCATGGGTTTGTGTGCGCTGCCGCAAACCGGTGATGCCACCGAGCAGTAGAACCATGTGGGCTATGCTGCGTGGTAACTGCAACGAAACATTTAGTGAGTGTCGGCGCTACGTCGTTTTTTTTCCTTTTTGTTCACCAGACGACTCCACAGCAAGCGCCGTTCTTCGCTAGTACTGCAACTACTGTCCAATGGCCCATGGACGAATAACTCAGTTGGGTAAGTGTATTTTGTTCCAGATACACTTCAACGTCATTTGACGTCTTCCTTATTTCAGCAACTGTCAAACCGGGTCTTTTCTGAGCTGTTAGAAGTTGCCTCATTTGCGGAGTTTGTTGTTATTGGGCTTTTCTTAGCAGTATACATACGAGGCTTACTTCGTTTACCATTGCGCATGACTGACCTATTGCTCGCAACATCATGTGTAGGCGGTTATGTTTCTCAATATATCTGCCATCTGTGCGCCTGCTTATAGCTGAGTACTGGTGTAGCTGCCTCTTGTTATGGGCTACTTTTGAGAAGTACGCGGATTATACTTATTCAAGTAGATATCGGCTGTTCATGTGCACTCATGCCCTGCGGTGATCACGGGCTTTGGTGTAATCATAAATGCACATGCTTCCAGTGCACGGATGCGGTATCAATATTTTAAACCTTTGTTCTTGTACTGCGTGTGCTTGTGAATTGGGTTCCGTGCCGTAAGATTTTGACTCTATGCTTGGGGAACGAGCGAAAATGCCTAATGTGTCGTGCTATAGAATTAGGTTGTATGCAACACATAAACGAAGTTAGTTGACCGAGGGCTCAGCGCACCATATGGACCGTGTGCAGACGGCATATAAAGAGCGTGACAGAATTTCAGATGTGGTTACGACACGATTCTGTCGCTTATATCATTGCATATTATACGTAGGTACACGCGTTTTTGCCGGAAGCACTGAGTAAATTGTATGGTTCTCAATTACAGGGTGGGCTCTCATTTTTGGCCAGTGACATATAGGTGAGAACTCTCGAGTATACGCCCTCGATATCACACTAATTGTTGTGCTGCACAAGAGAGTACGGTTGAAGTACATTTAGATAGAGGATGCTTCAAAAGTAACATATGTATTTTTGATTGCCGTGCACCCCTACAAAAGTTACATTCCCCCAAAAAGACGTGTATTGTTTCAAACAAAATGTAACCTTTGAATTTGTAACCGTTGAGGTTATAGGTGTACAAAAATGTGAAAATGAGCACCTTCGCAAATGTTATCGAATTTAGAGCGATAGCAGCCTCTGACGCGCTATATCGAGGCGGGAGTGTCAACAGCAAGCGGAAGTGCGCCGCCTTTTCCACTTTCTTTCCTACTCAGGCCACTGCGAACAAGCGGATGCGTTCGCAACTATTTGCCGCGTGCTCGCTTGTTTGAGCTCATATTTCTCACGATAGTACGTCGTTAATGTAGTGTATGACGGCAAAACATCACGTTTAAATGTGGCGGAAATGCAAAAATACGCTTAGTTTCGATTAGTTATGTGCCTAGAGATGAAATAAACCCGAACTTCAAAAGTTTTAGCCTTCCCTCTTAAAACCTGTACTCTTATGCGAAAGCACGCATTCGACGGCCTGACCACGCCCTCGGCTTCCTCCATCTTAGTGCTATCAGGAAGACTAATATATCATGATAAGTAGAAACAGGCAAGTGGGAAGGCATACCCTGACCCAGGAATCTGGTAAAACTGCTTTTTCCGGAGCCCTCCACTACGGCGTCTCTCATAATCATATGGTGGTTTTGGGACGTTAAACCCCAGAAATCAATCATGGTAAAACTGCTTGAAGCGTGATATTTGGGAAGAAGTACGTACCATTTTTCCGATAAAGTAATGTTTGCGCATGGTTTATCTCTTGTTTCCGGAAACGGGGACGTAGCAATGATACGCGTTGAGAGGAAGTATACCGGTATAAATTGGGGGCTTGCCAGCATGTGCTCGGCGTCCCGGAGTATATCAGCGATCGCAAAATATAAGGCTGGGCGGATCGCAACATGAGGGCAATAAAACAAGGAAATTGCTAGCTCCTGGAAAACGTACGAACAATCTACGAAAACAGGCACTTGTAGTCTTACCAGAAACGTCGTTACTGCTACAACGAGGAAGCGAGCGAGACAAAGAGAGGCAGAGGATAATACGCACAGCTTTTCCTCGTCAATGAACCGCGGTTACAACCTCGGTCTGGCGCTGCTCAACCTTAGCAGTTCCGTTGACCGGCCTTTGGGTACGGTGACTCACTCGTACAGCGAAGACGATTGGGATGAGTGGCGAGCTCCCAATGATACGCTTAACCGAGGGATGTCCGGAACAATTTGAACTCTGCGCGGAAAACCTGGGGCGACGTTCGCTCACTTGATTGGTTCTCGCACAGTCCCTGCCACAGGAATGCCGCTTATTCCTCTCCGATTGCTTCCTTTAGTACACAACGCGTGTAAATACCTCTGTCGCGTCGCAGCCTCTCTTCCTTCCTCCTCTTCCTGTTTTGAAGGTGCCCGACGCTTCATTCTGTAAATGTCACTTCTTCCTTGGTCTGTCATTTCTATCTTTTATTAGCTTCCATAGTCCTGATTGATTGATTTGTGGGGTTTAACGTCCCAAAACCACCATATTATTATGAGAGACGCCGTAGTGGAGGGCTCCGGAAATTTCGACCACCTGGGGTTCTTTAACGTGCCCCCAAATCTGAGCACACGGTAGCTTCCATCGTCCTGTGTCATGAATGAATGAATAGAACTTCAGGTCCAATAAGTCGCGCTAGCTTGTGGACAGTGTCGTTTGTTCTGATAGTAAGTCAGCGTACTAGCAGGCCCTTACCTGGGACTGCAGTATGTCATAAATAAATAAATAAATAAATCAACTTTTATAAACGTTACACACTTAGTACTATGATACGGCCACCATGTCAGGCTAACGTCAATTGAAGTGGGGCGCCATTCACTGAAGCTGATTTATGTAGCAGTGTTGAGGGCTGGCATATTCGTGAGCCCCATCGCAAACACCAATGCTTCATATTAGCTCACCACTTCTGATGTTCCTGATATCTATGCTGCTGTTCGCATCGTTACTTAAGTGCTAGTATAGAACATATGCGGCTGTTTAATGTATGCATGTGCGTGGATTTGTACGCATGGCGACACGGTTGTAACCGCGTATGACGACTCGGTTTATTCTCGGTAGCGAACAAGCGTCATGGATGTGAATCAGCAGACACCCGAAAAAGCGATGAGTATGAGCCCAAAAAAGACGAGAATGACCGACTGCTCCTCAAATGAGAATGAAGTGCATGATATATGCTCACAATATATAGAGCGACACTCCACAACATCTGGCTTTATATAAAAAATTAAAAAAATTTCACCTTGCATCCGCATGCTTCGCATAACACAGGCTCTCAATTGTCCGTGTGGTCTGTCGAATTATTTCGCTCATTCTAAACTTAATATCAGCACTGTTTATGTGCTCATTGCGTTAACTACTCCTAATAAGCATCATCTTGTGGAATAAGCTGTGATTATTACTTCACTGGTTGGGCCTCAATGCACTACTCGCGAAATAACTTGCTGCCGGAGAAAAATTAGGGTCGCGACCCCGGCTTCCAGGTACCACGACATTCGTCGCCAGTGCATGGCCTCCGCGATCTTGACGCTTCATCACAGGCGACATTGCGTACCTATGGGGGTCCCTCCGCCACCCCAACTGCATCGGCGACTGGCTGCGTGCCTTTGGATGGCGTAGCACAAAATTATTTTTTTCCCCTTGGAAACAGGTTAGTTCGTTTCCATAAAAGAAAAAAGCAGTGGGGTACCGCAGGGTGTTGAGGTACAAGTGATACACGTTAAAATTATTTTACTACAGACACAAAGATGCAGTTTTTAAATGTATCTTGACAACAAAATACAAATGCTGAAATGTATATATAAGATACTCTCGGGCTACTTTTGTATCATGATGACACGGCCCAGCTCTGCTTGCAAGTGTCAAGTTCCAGATCGAACCTCTAGTTCCTGTTGCATAAATTTGAGACAGTGACGTTGTTCCAGAAACCACACGTTTCGTAAATAGCGACATGCAACGGCGGCCAATTGTGTAAGCTTAGAAGTTCACTGTTAAAACTGAACCCGCATGTTCCCAGTCCACGCGCGTTCACTTATTGGAAGTTCTCTACGAATACTCCAGTGACCACCTGATGAGGACTTTGTGTCCTCGCTTAACGCAGAGTGATCGTTGTGTATAGAAAGGTCGCAGTCTTTGATGGGCTCTATCAGGACGACGAAGGAAACGATTTATCTCGGCTCGCCTGTATGCAATTTGCAAGACGGTAAGAAGTAAATGCGACGCGGGTACGTTTTAAATTGCCTCTGTCCTTTGGAAACAGCCTTTTCTGAGGCTGCGGTGCAAATGCTATGACCGAAATCAGTGCCGTTTTCAACTCATCTTATCCGGAACCAGTAATACCTTCCACGTTTCTTAATGACTTTCTTCAGTGTAAGAGATAACAAAAAGACAGAATCATAGTTCGTCAAAAAGAATTGGAGCGTATTCAGACTCACTCATAAAATGTATCCCCTTCACAAACGATAAACTTTCAGGACGATATTCCAGAATAGTTTCTGCCTTCATCGGTCTCTGATCTATCCGAGCTATAATGACCACGAATAAGTTTCTCTGCACATTGTAGCGAGGACAGTCGCAGAAGATGTGCTGCGATGTCATCTCCTTTACAGCTGTCAACAAAAATAGTTGCTTGCCATTTGGATTCGAAGAAAAAATCACTCCTTGAAACCCACTCTTAGACAAAAATGGTAACGCAGTGTGGAAACACCTAAAGAGAATCTAAAGGACAAAACAATTTTTCGCTGATTGGTAAATTACGATGTCCCAATTCCAAAAGTTTTGTTACCATTGAAATACGCATAAAAAACGCAGGTGTATGCGATATTTTGACATTCTCGCACCAAAAACCGTGACGTACGAGATTTCGAAGGCGTGTACTAGGTCCTGCGCAGCTTGTACTCAATGAAAAAGCATTACATTGTCATCAGTGGGTGCCGTAGACGTAGCATATGAAGTTTCAGAAAATTTCTTTGAGCCAATATCGTGAAAATTACGAAAATTACGTTTTGAAGTTTGTTACTTCACGCACTGCAATTTCGGCACGACATTTGAAAGCGAAACTTAAACATCGATTTTATCTGCTGATAATCAACCCACGATAATGAAACATGTGGCGTTATAGTTCACAGAGTGCAATTTGGCAATCTAAACCAAGGGTTTGTTTCTCTTTATTTTCCCTTTAACGTTACAGAATAAAGCTGTGCAGGCGCTATTGCGCTTTCTGTGTTCAACCAGTACAGTTCCAAAGAATTAAAGTACGTACTGAAACAACTGTGGCTCCAAAGAAACTATCGAACATATTTTGTTTCTTTGTTGAGCGTATGCTGATGAGCGTGCGCTCCCTTAACGTTGGATGCATTTGCTAACCCGAAGAACTTTGTTAACCGACTGTGTCCTAGGCACTTTAACCTGCCTCACGCAAGAGATGCACGTGACGAAATTACTATTGAGATATTTAGTGAGTATGGGTCAGCTCAAAAGAAGTTTAGTGGCCCGTTGAGAATGCGCGATAAGTCACTCTATCAACCCACGTCGCCACCCAAGGGAATAATGAACTCAGTTTGCGTTTTCACTGTTTTATTCCATTTGAGCTTTTTATACTTTTTGTCCCTCTCTTTATTTCTTCCAGTCCCCAATCTCCTTCACCAGTACAGTAGTACAGTAGTAAGTCAGCAATTTCCAATTACTGGCAAAATTCTCCGCATCTTAGTAACGAGTTCTCTCTCTCTTTCAGAACGGCTCTGACTGGAACGTCCTGCATGTGCGCGAATTTGTGGGCGTACGTGCAATCCTCTTATTTTGTTTCTATTTTGTATATCAATGTCTGTTCATTTTCGGTTCCTATTTGCCCGCCCCTATGCAGGTTAGCGTACCGGTTCTTTTACCGGGTTAACCTCCTTGCTTCTTGCTTTTCACCTGTTTTTCTTTCTTTCTCTCTGTCTTTGTGCCGTGAAATCAGAGTACCGGCCTTGAGTTAGCACTCGATATGAAAGCAATTTGCGTAATTCACCTGACAGAGGAAAGAACAAGAAAAGCCACGCATTATTCACCAAAATAATCCGTACATACACCTGCCGAGGACGTTGCAGTGTGAACTCGTGGTGCCTGGTAGCCACTATGAAAGGCGATTAGCATGACATTACTTTTGCCTCCACACTTTCGCCTGACGTAACAATATTAGATGCGAAGCAGCTCATTGACTCACGTGTGTAACGCCGTACGTGTTTGCATACGTACGAACGCGCCACAATGCATTCTCTCGCCACGGGTGGTAGAGTGGTGCCAAGTAGGTCATGCCGCAGCTGCGCGCTAACGTCATGCTCCCCTCGCACGCTTCCCTCGCTGGTGCGCACTGTCGTCACTCTCCCTCAGCTACCACACGCTCGCCGCAGCGCCCGCAGCAGCCGCCTCGTCTGTTCACCCACAACACCTAAACGAATCTTCTAGCGCTCACTGCAGCACCCGCGTTAGCGCCGTTTAACCCGTGACGCCACCCATGCACAACGCTGTTGCTTCGCATCCCATCAGGATTCCCTTTGCGAAGATGGTGCAATATTTTTTATGCAACGGACTATGAGTTGGAATTTCTTAAAAACGCGTTATTCAGAAATACGTGGTATATCAGAACAGACTCATGTAAATTGGGGTGTTAGTTATAGCCGGCTTTTGGTGTACAAATAGTACGGAGTTTGGTACACTGGAAGCATAAATATACAGAAGGCTCGAGCTTTTAAATGAGCTTCTCATACGAGCACACTCGCACATGTGACAGCTCGAAATAAGCTTGCTTGATATAGAAGTGAGGAAGTTTCGGACGCACAGAATAAGGTCGTGGATAGAAACCGTAATCAGACCGGCATATGCTCTTTCGAGAGGAGTGTCACAGTTGTTCGAAGTTCTGTTCCCGGTAGAAGCCGCAGTGCGAGAATGAGGTAGTTGTGTAGGCACAGTGTGGTGCTATATTCTGGAGACGCTCAGAAACGTATTCGTGGAGTGCATCCCTCTGTGTTTTTACGAAGGGAGTGCGCTTTCACGAAGTCAGCTCACGTAAATGTCCTGTCGTCTCATCTTCCCGAAGCGGTGTGAGGCGCGAAAACCTGATACCGCTAACCCTCTGTGATAGGCTCGTTAGGCCCTTCGGGTTGGCAGATTTGCCAGAGAAAAGGAGTTTATGCGGTTACGGTTAGGTACAACGAAAAGAACTGCACCACACTGTCACGGCAGGCACGATGGCTTGTTCGTTCTGGTTCTTGCCATCATGGTTCACTTGCATTTGCGTTGCTCGCACTGTTGCGCGAGTACTCAGGGGGTTAGCTATTCCTGGTTCTCCTGATGATGAGAACTGTTCTGCGGAACGTTTATTGGTGTTGTTATGGGTCATCGTGCTCTCGAGGAGCGCGATGTTTAAAATGTTCTGAATTACGGTAGTCCTAGAAACAGAGGCGTTCTTTTTTCTCCTCGCATTGTTATAGTGTGAGGAGTTATTTGATCAAGGTGGAAGGCGCCGCTCGCATTAACATTCGCGTAAAGTCCAGTTGGGGGCCTACGCGGCCGTAGTACTACAAAGGTTTGGTATTCTGTGGTCTACTACGCACTGCGCAGTAGTAGAGCATTAAGTACCAACTTGCCCCAACTAACATACCAACTACCATACCAACTAGCATAGAATACGAGAACTTACATATCAGACTGATGTCGAAGCTGTTGTTAGAACTACGGTTGACGTGAGATACTTTCCACAGTGTTTGCGGCCCCACGATCACTGGCGCTGTAAAGATTTATTCGAGCATATTCAAATCGCAAGTCGCCGGCTCTGTCAGCATTCTATGTAAGCGAGTGGCTGTTTTTGTCAGGTCCGCACTTAATTCAGTTTTTGGAAACGTTTTGTTTCCACTGTATGCAGGGATATGCCTCTCCGCCAGCATGGAGAGGCAAACAAAAAAGACCAGCTTTTTTTTTTGCCCAATTGCCCTCGTTACTTCTTTCCCCCTCTATTTGCAGAGCCACTAACTGCAAGCTTAGTTGTTCCTAACAAAGAAAAGGAGCCCTTAAATTTACCCCTCTTTCCTTCATTCATAGCGAGGGTCTCGTTCTGGCAGACCTAGTGCCTTAAAATGGCATGCGAAAAATTATTGATCAGCTGCCAGCTTCGAATAAGATCACGTATTACGTGATGCCAATAGGCGAATAGAAAAATGGCTGTTCCACAGTTTCCACGATGGCAACAGGTGGTGCTGAGCGAAAAATTTTCACAAAGAAGTGCTTTATGCACCACAATAGACAAGGATGAATCAGGTGGCGCAATGACTCCATTTTCACAAGAGAGGGAAAGGGCTGAGAAAAGGGTTCCTAGTAGTACATCAACAGGCCCAAATGGCATTCCAATTATGCTGATAAAGACATTAGGTCCGAAGTCTAAGCAGGCTTTGAGAGAGGCAGTGAGCAAAATAATAATCGATGAAGTTCCCGATGGATGGAAAATTAGCAGAATGAGCATGATCTATAAAGAAAAGGGGGACAAAGCTGACTTAAGCACCTACCGTCCTATAACAGTGACATCAGTGGTCTACAGGCTGGCGATGCAGATTATAAAGGAAAGACTGTAGGCATGCATAGCGGATGAGGGGGTGCTGGGGGAACTGTAGAATGGGTTTCGGAAACACAGGAGATTGGAAGACAATCTGTTTTCACTGATGCAGTGCATCGAAATAGCAAAAAAGGAACATAGGCCCATGTGGCTAGCATTTTTGAATATGAAGGGAGCGTACGATAGCGTGCTTCAAGAGGAATTGTGGGGAATACTGGACACACTAGGCGTGGAAGATGTAGTCACTAATCTTTTAAATAATATCTATAAATGTAACAAGGTAAATATAAACTGGGAAAACCAGGTATCCAAGCCTGCAGAGGTAAAACGGGGGCTTAGGCAGGGGTGTCCTCTGTCACCCTTATTATTCATGATGTACTTACAAGGATTAGAGGCCAAATTAGAGGGAAGCGTACTGGGCTTCAAGCTCTTTTTCGTCAAACAAGGAAAACTCATAGAACAGGCACTAACAGCATTGATGTACGCAGATGATATAATGCTAATAGCCGACAAGAAAGATTTGCAGAGATTGGTGGACATCTGCGATAATGAGGGAGATAGGTTAGATTTCAGATTCAGTAAGGAAAAATCAGGAGTCAAGATTTTTAATGACGATGAAGGTAGTGAGCTTAAAATACAGGAGTTCACGCTAGAGATAACAGATAAATACAAATATTTGGGCGTATGGATAAGCAATGGCGCCGAATACCTAAGGGAACATTAAATATGCGTGTCGACTAAAGGTAACAGGAATGCAGCGGTAATGAAAAACAGGCACTGTGGAATTACAATAGGTATGATGTTGTGAGAGAAATATGGAAAGGGGTCATGGTTCCTAGACTTACGTTCGGCAATGCGGTATTGTGCATGAGATCAGAAGTTCAAGCAAGATTAGAAATTAAACAACGTGGAATATGTTGGCTTGCCTTAGGAGCTCACGGGAATACACCAAATCAGGGAGTACGAGGTGACATGGGATGGGCATCATTTGAGGGCAGGGAAGGTAGCAGCAAGATAAAATTTGAGGAGCGATTAAGAGAAATGGGGGAGGAGCGTTGGGCTAGGAAGGTATTCAGCTACTTGTACATGAAGAATGTCGATACAAAATGGAGGAAGCGAACCAGAAAATTGACTGGCAATTACTTGGAAAACAGCAGAGGGCCAAACCAAAAAGAATTTTTGGTTAAGAAGATGGTGAAGGAAGCTGAGACCGATATGTGGGGAACTGGTATGATTAAGAAGCCCGCACTAGAGATCTATCGAACTTTTGAGCAGGAAATTGCCAAGAAAAGGATCTATGATAATACTCGGGGTAGTTCTCTACTGTTTGAGGCCAGGACGGGAGTATTGCGAACCAAGACATATCGGGCCAAATACGAAGGGGTAGAGACAGTATGCAGTGCGTGTGGAGAGGAAGAAGAAACTGCCGAACACTTGATAATGATCTGTAAAGGGCTTCACCTTATAGTTCAGGATGATGGCGCAGAGGTTTTCAAAGCGTTGGGGTTTAGGGACAGAGAGGGCAAAATAGACCTTAAGCGGGTAGAATTAACTGGAAGGAGGTTATCTGATTGGTGGCGAAGGTCAAGGCTCGAGTGAAAATTAAACCCTTCACTGCAAAGTAGGAATCCCCAACCTCACTATTTAAGGGGAAAAATAAATCTAGTTTTTTGTTCATTAAGTATTACGGCTTGGTGGCGCTAGCCACCGCCCGATCTAAAGGGTACAGCTATATCCCATCCATCCATCCATCCATCCATGCATCCATCCATGCATCCATGGATGGATGGATGGATGGATGGATGGGTGCATGGTCATGCATGCATGCATGGTGCATGGTCATGCATGCATGCATGCACGCATGGATCCATGCACGCATCATGCATCCATCCATCGATCTATAAAGTGGATGAGACATAGCGGCCGTCGTAGCTCAGTTGGTGGAGCATCGGACGTGATATTCAAAGGTCGCAGGTTTGGCCCCTGCACGTGACAGGTTATCTTATGATCCACTTTTTTATCTTCACATTTACATTAAAATTACCTCATATACAATTCCCTATACTTTACTTGGCATGATTGTTTGTTGGTTATCATCAATACTGTTTTAACAAAGTAAACGAGCCCATAAGTTTACCTTTCTCTCCTTTATTCATGAGGAGAGCACGGTACTACTACAATGCTTAAACCACACCGGTAGCGACAAATTTACAGCTGGAAGTGGTGGTACAGACATTCTGCACCATATCAACGGTACCAGTGTCTGCTAGTACGCGCAGACCATATTCGCACCACACCTATCTCCCGGGTACAACCGCACAGTGACAAGAGTGCCGTGGTATATGTAACACCTCCATCACAAATACCAACAAAATAATTACAGCCGTTGTAAAAGGCCCCCTTAAAGTAGTATTTCTTGTCAGCACTTTGTGAACGCACCAAATGGAAGCTCTAAAAGAGCCTTGCAACACTTTCTGAGCACGGTCAGAAAACCGCTGCCCATCGGCAGTCGAGGTTCTTGAGAACACGGGAGCGAAATATAGCCCAGGACGTGGCTTGGAATTCGCAATAAAATTGAAAAGTTCGCTAAAGTTCGCTTTTTCTTCTCCCGACAGGTGACATTACAGGCTGAAAAATTACGGCATCACAGGCGATGTGTTTGAGCATGGCACGCTCGGTCGTTACTGGGGCCGCCACGGGAGGCCGTGCTTGCGTGCGCACGCAATCGCGGTGAAAAAGCGAACTTGCAAAAAAAAAAAACGTAGAAAATGATGCTTCATTTTTTTGTTGTGTAGCCAGGAATGTAATCACTATAGTGACTTCATTGAAGGCGTTCCTATTTGTAAAGTAAAATTATCGTGTCATGTCATACAAACGAGGTAGATGTTAAAAATTAGTAACTTAACCCTTAGTGACACACATGCACACGCACAAACAAACAAACCAAACAAACAAAACACATGTACACATGCACACACGCACGCACACAAACACACACACACACACTTAGGAAACGTAGCGAAACGTAGAAGTTGGGCTCAGCCATAATTATTCATCATTGTCAGCAGAAAAAAAAACGCATGTAATACCTTTCAGATGCTTAGCGTGTGCCATGCATGACTCTCGGCAGAATTAATAGAAAAATGGCTCAAGTTGGTGCTTGCCTACTTTGTGATGGTTACAATAAATTTCGACTCAGTGGATACCTTGTATGTGTACTTGTATTAGAGGCCCCGAGAAAGTCCATAGTGGGTAATAGAAAGGTCATTTTTTCAGCTTTCGATGTGACTGTACAGACTGTTCCGTGCACTTTTGGCTATTTCTTTAGCGTACACGTATATCTAAGCACGCCCGCATGCTTTTCTCGTCGTTCTCCACAATAATATAGGTCGCTTAAAGAGAGATTTAGGCCGCAATCATGCCTGGTAGCGGATTATCCCAGCTTACAACCTGTAATAGTGAACAACTAGAAGCGGTGTCTTCGCAGGAGCTCATATGGATAATATGCGATCTATTCACAAGAAAGGATTATGTATATTTATGATCACTGGCAGCTGGTGCTCAATAACTAGCCAGCCCTTTCTTTTTGCCTGGCAGCCACTCGAACTAAGTTCAGGATACGGCCATGACTGTGTGGAAGGACTGCAGCGTAAAGAAGCTGAGGTGGCGAGTGACTAGAGAATTTTATTGCGATAGCAATTATATGGACACTCCCGGCTAGGTTTCGCAGCCGGCATTTATGTCATACACCGTATACTGTAATGAACAAATACAATAACGAACAAATATATGTATACATACGTATATATATGAAAACACAAGAAAGACAAAAATTCAGAAAAAAGACTTTGGCGCGCAGAATCAAACGTGGAACCTCCGCGTCGTGAATACGACGCGTTAACCACTGAACCACCGAGAGGTACCTCCGTTAACAGTCACACGCCAAGCTATTTATATCTACCACTTACCGCTGTTGGCGGGCATCTCGAGGGGAGGGGGAGGCTATTGTCTTATTAGCCATCGGCCATACCATGCTGAATGCGCCGGTTCTCGTCCGTTTCAGCATTATCAGCAAGATGACGCAATGAGCGCGCGGCGGCTCTCCTCTCTCATGCGTACTTTGGCCCATGGAGAGGAGGGGAGTGGATGATTTCTCGTGCGCTCTTTTCTCCCGGTGGGGAGGATCATACCTCTTTTCTGGCGTAAAGCTTGCACTGGAACGATTCCGTTGTAGTTACGGGGCGTACAAAGGTGTCTGCAATCGTCGCAAAGCCTCCGTTTGTGAAAAGGGCGCGCTTCTCAGACACAGAGAAGTAACGACTGAGACACTAACCCCCATATTCTAGAACGCCCCTTCACTCAACGCTCCACCTTCACTTACAGACAGACAGACGAATGGGCGGGTGGATGGACGGAGGGCTGGATGGACCCGGCCAGCGGAAGACTCATGGCTCACTGTTAAAACCCTTCGAAGCTTCGCCCCACTCTTTATCATTCACTCCGTGAATATGCTGAGATTTTTTTTGGTCTAGACCTGAATTCACTTGAATTTGTAGGTTTTATAAGCACGCAGCTACCTGGAATGCATTCATAATTACGCGCTTCATTACATCAACACCCCACATCTCGTTCTCTTTCTCTCTAAGCTTCCTTGAGCTGTAGTGAAAAAAAATGACGTAAGTCTGCACTAAGTTGCACAAAGCTTGTTTCAGCCAAGCTGGTTGATCCTCAGCTCATCGTGCCGCGGCACGGGAAGCGCAACACCGGTGGCGATGGAATCTCGTGCTGAATCTCGTGCGATGGAATCTCGTACCTTAGCCACTAGACCACCGTCGCCGCGGTGGTCTAGTGGCTAAGGTACTCGGCTGTTGACCCGCAGGTCGCGGGTTTGAATCCCGGCAGCGGCGGCTGCATTTCCGATGGAGGCGGAAATGTTGTAGGCCCGTGTGCTCAGATTTGGGTGCACGTTAGAGAACCCCAGGTGGTCGAAATTTCCGCAGCCCTCCACTACGGCGTCTCTCATAATAATATGGTGGTTTTGGGACGTTAAACCCCACAAATCAATGAGTATATGGCAGGACCGGCGCCTGGCGTGGCAACGCCGGCGTGACGCCACTAAATGAACGCTGGTGAGCACGCGCACCGCGTCACGTCGAAATGCATTGGCGCCTTGACTGTGGCCTGTAGTCATGTTCCCACATGACACGCATCTCATGATTATCATGTTTGCACCAGTCACATACCTTCGTGATCCATTGGCGTCACGTAATACCAAATTGGGCATATGTGGAGCTAGTGAGACGGCCGCTTGCGCATCCTCAGTGTGGCGTGTAGTCATGTTTGTACATGACACCCATCTTATGATTATCATGTTTGCACCAGTCACATACCTACGTCAACCATTCACGTACTGTAATACAAAATTTGGTATATGCGATGCTAGCGAAACGTTCGAGAGCGCATCATGATCGTGGCATGTAGTCAAGTTGTTACATGACACGCATGTCATTATTTTCATGTTAGGGTCTGTCTCTGCTGTTCGCCATGCAATCATGCCATACCATACCAGTTTTGAAACATGCCATGTGAACGAACCCACCGCAAGAGCTGCAGGATCATGAAATGTATATAATGACATTCATGACATGTCATGATTTTGTGTTATGTCTAGTCAAATGTGTTTTTCATACAGTCAAGTTATGCCATACCAAGTTTGGTATTGGTACCGTTATCGAAACCGCCAGGGGAGCTAGAAGTTGTAGGCGGCTAGAGAGATAGATAGCGAACTTCAGCGACTTTGAGCGTACCTAAGAAATGCTCCGCATTTTAAAAGCACGCTGCTCCACATAACTCTCCTACAAATACCGTCACTTCAATGATTTTTTACCAAGTTTGGCAACAACTGTCCTGCTCAGTCTCAAGCAGCTCCTCTACATTTATGTCAAAAGAAAGTATTTGATGAAGACTTCCAGCTTGCTGATTTTTTACCAAGATTGGCAACAACTGTCCTGCTCAGTCTCAAGCAGCTCCTCTACATTTATGTCAAAAGAAAGTATTTGATGAAGACTTCCAGCTTGCAAGCGTAACAGCTGAGAAATGTAGGTCAGAAATTCTAAGATTCCCGTACAATAAAGCCGTTGGCAATGATGGCGTTACTACAAAAGTTCTGAAGCCCCGCTGCTTTGGCCTAGGGGCTAAGGTACTCAGCTGCTGACCCGCAGGTCGCGGGGTGAAATCCCGGCTGCCGCGGCAGCATTTGCGATGAAGGCGGAAGTGTTGGAGGCCCGTGTGCTCCGGTTTGGGTGCACGTTAAAGAACTCCAGGTGGTCAAAATTTCCGGAGCCCTCCACCACGGCATCTCTCATAATCATATGGTGGTTTTGGAACGTTAAACCCTACATATCAATCAATTAACGAAAGTACCGAAGGAAAGTGTACACTTTCTTTCATGGCCTCTTTTCCACAACATCAATACCTGTAAATTTAATGGGCAATTATCCCGACGTACTGAAGATTGCGAAAGTGGTACGTATATGAAAATAAAGTGATCGGGAAAGCCCGAGCAGCTATCATCCCATATTGGTGCTCAGAATTGTGAACACGCATTTTCAAAACATAATTAGGCCCATTCTGTGCCAATTTCTAAGCTCAAAATACACAATCTGCCCCGGACAACATGGCTTCATCACAAATAACCGCAGCTGGCAGTTCGTTAACTAAGTACTTCATGGTAATAAAATAGCTGTCAGCGTTTTCTCAGAAATAAAATAAGCATTCGATACGGCTCCGAATTCCATACTATAAAAATCTATTTTTGTTATTGACGTGATGTAAGGAGATATTTAATCATATTGTGGTTTTGGGACGTCAATCAATCAATCAATCAATAGATCGATCAATGATCAATCAATCGATCGATCAATGATCAATCAACCCATCAATCAATATAAACAAATCAATGTGAAAATTCTGATATATATCACGTGCGCATGACATCAAGAATGAACCTACACAGTGCCAGATCTGCGTGTGGATAAAACAGTGGTCCCTGATTGATGAAGATAGCGATGTGAAGAGCCTTCTATCATTTTGGTTACCTGGAACTGCCATGTTCATTTTTTTTTTTGCACAGCGCAACAAATCTGCGGCACTTCGTGCTCGGCAGACTGCGGGGACCACCCGAACGAACCTGAATGTGGCTAAATTTGACTGAACTAACTAAAGCTTGATGCCCCTAAACCATGCATATGGACTCCAACACCGGAGAACACGTCTGGATCATCCCAATTTTAGAATCAACGAAGGTCGAACTAACGAGCTTTTACTGTATACACACGTAGAGTTGAAAAAGAACATATGAAATTTTCACTTTCTGCCCGCTGACCTGGGTTTTAACATCCCTGTATTTCTTTTGCCTTCTCCTCTGTATTGTACACGCCCATTCCACCTTTACATATATAACAATTGACAATAGAAAGCTAAGCTCATTATACGACATACTTCGCGCATTTGGTAAAACTAGGGAATTCGCGAACGAAGGGATGTCGGCTTAAAGCAAGGTTTGCAGTGAGATTGGACATGCTGCGGGACAAAAATACACAATGACGCTGAGAAAGTGAGACCATTAATTATGCACCAGTTTCCCCAATACCCAACACGACAAAGAAAAAAAAAACCGTGACAGGAGCACCGGCCACGCTAATGTGATTACTCCGTAAGGAACCATTTAGCTTCGGCATGAATCGATGTCATGCAGTAAGCTACAAAACACGGAGGAAGGACAAGATGGAGAGAAGGAGGAGTTGATACACTAGAAGGGACGTCCGTGTTTTTGGGCGCCAACAGAAGACAGGGCATGTAGCAGCCGCCCAAGTTTGACAGCGCTGCAGCTGCAACTGGCACATGCTGCAGGCGGAACGCAATGCGAACAGAGATACGAATAGTAGCGAACAAATAAGTATTGAGGTCCTATATACACAGTACAGACGCTGATACTATCACTTATGGAGCCTGAAGCTCAACGCGGGTGGTGTAGTTGAGTGTCAAAACCACGTACAATGTGTTGAATGACAATGACACAGTGTGTTTGCCTTCATTTATGTCGTTGGATTTGTGAACTGAGCTACAAGAAGACACCGGAGTAGGCTGTTTGAGGTACTTGGTATGCTTTTGCTACGTTAGGCTAGTCACCCACTCCAATACCCACTCTGCGTGAAGAACGAGACTAAAGCTGCTGAAAAAGATCTGTAGACAGTTTGCTAGCCAACGCTATCCAATCCAAAGCCTGTACTTCCCATAATTTCCATGAGGGTACGGGATCGCCGCGCCAGGTTCCTCTCTAGGTATTATTGTATGAAACTCTATGCCGAGCACCAAAACCGCGATACGATGTAGGCATGCATAGTTTAGTAGCGTCGTGGTGTGAGCTGCTGGTGACGTTGTTCAGGGATATGTAGAAAAGCATAGAAAAGTAATAATGATCTCCGCGAGAGGCAGCAAATCTGCGGCGGTGGCAGCGTTTTTGGCTGTACTGTATAAAAAGCAGCATTTTTTGTTGGCTCGGCTGCTCGTATTTCGATGTGTATATTTCAATTCTTGTATTTAAAACCTCAATTCGCGTGCTCCGCTTCAAAAGATGCGGAAGGGCTTGTGTGCACGCATGCAGGACCACACAAGATGGCTTATGATGATAGACTTGCACAACTATGCCCTAACAAACAAGTTTGGATGTAAAAACAGCATTATAAGCTCTTTACGCATGCGAACTGAATGTCATTGCCATGCCGCTTACAATGCCAAACCGCTTCATTTCTCAGTACCATTGTTTTTTCAACTCAGCTGAAAGGTGACTAGATGTGTTTAGAAAAAAATTTTTATATCATAGATAGCTGAAGTAAATAACAATTCAAGATAACATCATAGCTTTTGAGTTCGAGACATACCTGTGCAAGAATATCAAGACCCAGTTTTGTAACAAAGATAAAAAACACAGAGTGACGTGTGTTTATAAAAAAGTGTTTAACGATTTGGAGTGTTAGTACTTTACTATGGGAGAGCAAGAAGCTGCCACGAACGTAGTAACGACACGAGTGGCAATCAATAGCGATGATATTTGGAGAAATTTATTTTGACAAACAGTGGAAATTAGAAGAGGATATGTGTTTAGAAAAAAACTGTTTAACGATTTGGAGTACTCGGTACTCTACTATGGGAAAGCTAAAAGCTCTCCCTTGAGCCACACATGATGAAGCCGAGTCGAAAAACAGGGCTTAAGTGTGGCGGTTCGTGAGCCCCCAGCAACATTAAGTAGCAATACTTCACTTCCAAGCGTCTACAAGCTCTCTCTACTCTCTCGTCCGGCTTATTAAAAATGAACGGCTAAGGAGGGCACCCACCACAGCATGGAATGTTACCAATCAAATACACTTTATGTGTTCTTGACAGCCTTTAAGCTAATGTCGGCAAACGCAAAATTAGAGGCTTTCATCTAATAAAAACAGTGAGACAGAAATCAAAAGCTACTATGAAATCCACGTTGACACATTCCACCCACTAAGAATCACCGGGACCACACGTTGCAGCTCCACGAGTCAAGCACATGATCGGAGTGTTCGGAGAGAAATATTTTATCATAATACGCTTTGGCACGAAAGTCACATGGAGACTACATATGCTAACCAAACAATGATGCACTGAGTTATGGTGGAGGATCTCACGTTAATTGTATGTCATTTATTGGCAGTATTTTGTGGTGTTGCGATCAAGATTTCAGAGAGTTCAGAAAGCTAGTTAAATGAGCTAAAATTCGAAGTATATCAGAATAAGGAAAAGAATTGTCGCGATTGAGTAAATGAGGCAATTCATACCGGTGACCACTTGCTGCGTGGTGCGATGCATTTTAACATTCGGCTATCACCCATATCTTGTGTATTCATTGGGCTATCACACATTATGAAAGGCATGCTATTTATATGCACCAATTATTATTGGTGGTAAGTCCATCTCAAAGGTGCTTCATAGTGACAGAAGCTTGACTAGTTGTGACGTCAACATGACGTCATTATGACTTCTCGGGATTCAGCACCAACGTGAAACATTAGCACTGGCATAGCTCGGCTACGCCAGGATATACGTAGTGTGAGGTAAGGTTCAGCTGATTAGCTTTCATGGCTGTCAAGGGTTAGGTTATCATGCTTACTGCTGGACGGATAGACGAATGAACAAGAAGGTTTGTGTGGACAAGTGTTAATCTTAAGAGAATAAAAAATGCCCGGCCTTCTGCGCCAAAGTTTTTCAGGCTACCAAATTAAAAAAAAAATAAATGCAACTACTGTCAAAAAGCAATTTTGAAGAAGAAAAGAGGAAGCGAGAAAAAAATAAAGCACAGAGCATGAACACTGTTGCCAACAACCTCCAAGCAAAGGAAGGACAGACGAACTGGGCAGGCGCTAATACAGAAGGAAGGACGAATGAACAGACTAGTGAGTGAGCTGACGCGAGTCAACCACCAGCTCACTAGTGACACATCACTCCAGGAGCTTCCAGGCCTTCTCTGGCATTCTAGATGTGTGCCTCGTGACGTCATTTTTTCTCGCGCATGCACAGCACTCTCAGCATGTCTCACGATAATGCTCAACCTCGGCCAGTGTAGCTTAAGTTACAGCAGTGAGGTTTTCCTTCTATTAAGAGCCAGGCTTCAAGGACAATGCTTCTCAAGAGATCAGAGAATAGCGTCTAAACGCTGGTGTTTATTTCAGCGAGAGGACCCCAGATACTCATTCCAGACCCCGTCCTTTGTTTTTATTTCATTCTTGGGTGCGCTATGTGTCCTCCTATTAGAACGTATCATGAAATGCGGCGTCACACAATGATGTCACCGTATGACATCATTACTCTAACAACGAAGGATCGATCCCGGAGGAATTCCACTATAAAACAGGGTATTGGAAAGCAACACCAAACAAAATACTGTCATATAAAAGCCAGCATTGCAAAGATTGTGTGCAAAAGAAAAATAGATTTTACGGATAAACAATTCTTTTCTGAATTCGTTGAAAGAGGCTGTAAAGATTGAATGCTGACATTGCATGCGGCACTTAGAGTCAGCGAAACTGGAAAGACCAGCGAAAGTATATAAAAAAATAGAGCTCATAGAAAAAACAAAAAAAACGTAATTAGCAGCAGACTCGCAATGACAGGCTATAGTGTCTTCAGGGTGCCTCTGCCATCAGTGCATCATCTTTCAAGTGCCGCTTGAAACTTGAGTTAACGAGGCCATTAATGGCGATTCGCAGGTGCAAGAGTGGCCATTGATAAGTGCTTCAGGCTGGCAATTACGCGCAAAAGGCACAAAGCTTTAGTACACTAAAAAATTGCTGCTTTTCAAAACGACCAGTTCTGGGCAGCCGTTTAAAAAGAACCATTGAGAGCACCTGTGGAAGAGCCAGCTATCCCTGCCGTTACGTTTACCTGTGCTCGTCATTAAGCAATGAATTTGTTGTCAAAACTGTGTCCGCGTTTGAAGGCTGAATATGGTGCCGTTTTCAACAACTTCTTTTTTACGTTTTTATCGGCATTTCATCCGAGTCCCTGGATATTTCTATCGATGAGTCAGCCCAATTAAACCTAGAGAATTTCAGGCCTGCGCACTCTTTCTTCAGACTGCCGTGCTTCACTGCATGGACATGACTATACGCTTGCTTTTGTCGATTGACAGACATAGATTACCAAGCCTGACGAACGTTTTCGTTCAGTTCTGGTGTCCTTGTTGGTAACACGAGAAGACCGTGTTTTTCTGTGTCCGTGAACTGAAGCGTGGATATGTGATGCGCTTTGTGCACTGGATAACCGCAATGTATATGGCTGCAAATCCAAGTGGTTGGGTGATGCTGCGTGGAGAATTTCTGACACAAGTAGACCGAAGTTGCGAGTGTTATCATTTTTTAAGGAGAACTGAAGGACAAAATTTGAGTAAGCCGTTCATCTAGCTGACGTCGAAATCCATTTTCTTCGTGACCTGAAGGTACGTGTGCCCGTACTACATATTTTGAAGCCATTCCAACGGCAACAACTCCACCATGTTCGGCGTTTGCTCTAACATAAAGGGGTATTGTGTGCTGGTGACTTCGTACCGTAAGCCTTGGCATTAAAATATTGAACGCGCAAGGCAGTACATTTTCAAAGCAGGGTTTTTCCTTTAGGGTCAGTAAACATTTTGTTATTGACGATTAGCCCCGCAGACTTTTAGCGTTACCTACGTTTACTTGCATTGTTGGGAAGAAAATCGACAGATCCCACGTGATTCGACGTTATGCAAAGCTTGCAAAGAGAAGGTGACCGTGTTTGAGTTTTTTTAATTAGCGACACGTCATGAAATGATGCTAAATATATGTACAAGTGTTGCACGCACATACATATGTTGAAGAGAAGCAGATGTTTATATATCCAGTTGTTTTCACTTGCACAACAATGTCAACTGGAACATGCATCTTAACAACACCGGAAGCTGGTTTGAAGCACTGATGCTCACGAAAATGCTAGCCCTGGACACGGCTACATAAATTAACTTCAGCGTATGGCGCCTAACTACAATTTACGTTAACCCGACGTGACGACTGTGTCAAAATAATACATATGTAATGTTTATAAAATTGGGTAGGCAGCACTGCAACCACTATTGACGTTTTACGAAGGTTAACGTCCATTTGAATAGTAGTTCCGAGACGTGGGGTAGCTTTGTGGTAAAATGCTGTATTGCCACACAGAATGCTTGGGTTCAAATGGAAACGACATAGCCACCATTAACGAATAATTTCTATACGTCGTTTCCTTTCGACCTTCATTATAACGGCTTTAAGGTTGGTGATGTGGTGGATCGGTGATGGGGTGCAGGGGAATGTTTCAAGGACGAAGTAGGGGGCAGTTTGCAAAGGTGAAACTATAAGCGGTGACGTACAATCAAGGGATGGACACAATGGGACAATCTATGGTTTTTTAACGTGCACCTGCATACAAGTACACGACCATCTTGCATTTCATATTGGCTACTTTTGAACAGTATTTGATTTGTGGTTGGTGAAGTGGTGGATCAGTGAGGGGGCGTAGTGGGATGTTTGCAAGGACGAAGTAGTGGGCAGTTGGCAAAAGTGTAACTAAAGGCGGTCACGTACAAACATACACGGAATGAACAGACCCATGCTTTTAGTAGCTTCGCCCCTAATATTTTTCTAGGTGGCATCGGTCAGCCTGAGCGATTTGTGACACATTTGAAAGCGCAACAACCGACAGTGTAAATGCAGCAACAAAAAAGGCTCTCGAGTTTTGGGATGGTGCGACGGAAAGTTGACCACAAAAGTTTACAAACCACGCGATTGAACCCTCCTCCAACGTCAGCGGCACTCAACGGCGCTGCAACGCCCGAGGGGCATCCCTCTTAATCTACGGCCTGTCTGTTTTCTGACTGGGTGCAAATAGTTTTCACTGTTCACTTTTCGACGCGTCGTGCTTTTTGGAATCTGCGTCAGCGTGATTCTGCCTCGTGATCAGTTTGTGAACCTAAGTGTTATCTGTCGCAAATCATTGTCACAGCGATACCTAGCCAATGAAACGCCGTTCGAGGCAAGCTGCGATATAGTTGATCCTGAAATGAATGTAGAAGTATGACAACTATACTGCAGATACGTGCTCCGCGTGAAAAGTGTGAACCAACAGTGTGCTGCGTGTTAGTAGAAAACTCAAAGGTCAGTGAACAACAAGAAGAGCCATTTATGGCCTAGCACTGCGGTCGACGGTAGATGGCGTCCCACAAGGCGGCGTTGCACACACTTGCGTGGTCTGCAAGCTTTTGTGGTTGACTGTACCTTCACGTTCCCCTTATCGCAGGGCAGCGAGCATATGGAGACGGATGGTGCCATGCGTTCTGCCAGGTGCCACTGCACGTCTCCAGTCATAGTGAGCTCTCCGTTCACTGTCGAACCAACTAGTACGTAGTCCTTATGGTGCTCGCCCAGCTCTGACGAACTATAGTTCATCAGGTCGTACCTGCATTATCAAACGCGTAATGCTGATCAGCGACGTATACACATCAAAATGTGTCCTGATAGGATGGTCGTTCTATCGCAGGGGCGTGAGGCACATTGCCCGCGAATATTTCGCTAGCAGCCCAGGCCGCGAATAACTGTCTTCGTGGCATATAATTTTTAAGTAAGTGCCTTAGTGAATTACAGAGACACGACTTGTCTCGCAGTATTGTTTTTTCCCCTCGTGAAGATCCTCATGGTATCCTGATATGTTGAAAATCACCGTAGAACAAAAGCTCTGCATTTTGCTATATAAGTGATTCTGAAGTATACCGATGGGTTTTTTGAAACCAGACATCAAAGTTCTTTCAGAAATGATCCGAACACAATGTATGGGAATGTCCTTTTTTGAAATGGTGATGCAGGCTGACACATTGTTGAATATACTTCCTGCTCCAACCTTCTTCAAAGTCCATCCCGATACACGCCAGAGACTAAAATTTTTTGACTGTGGCGTGCTAGTTAGGTGGAGGTTGAGACCCCATATCTAAAGCGTCATGGGGTGTGGTATGCAACGGAAGGTTGCCAGATTTCCAGCCTTTTTATCTTTGGTCCTATCACTATTTTTTCTCTCAGAAGTTTTCCTTCAGCAAATAAAGCTGAAGTGAGAACAAGGGCAGCCTCAACATCAGCTTTGTTTGCATTGGCTTGCACAACAGCATGATATGCTATGATTTGTATAAACAGACCTCAAGTCGAAAAAAAAAGCCACTGTATAGTTCTCAGACCCAAGCAGCTGCAACGGGCTTTCGGCAAGAAAGCATTTTCATACCAGAAAAAAAAAAGATATTACAATTAAACATGACATGCAAAAAAACTATATAGTGAAGTTTATTGCGAATTCAACATCACCAAAGTGTACCGTGAGTAAGCCTTGAGAAGGTGCGTTGAGCAGCTGCATGTGTTGTACAATGTCTGTGCCATGCAGACGGTATTAACTACACCTAACGAATAGAGCAGCCAGCTGAAGTTCTTGACAATTTTAAATCAGCACTAACCTACAGCTGATGGCGTAGCAGCTGGAAAAAATAAGGTTTCTCGAAGTACACACGCACAATCCGCCACCGGCTGCTGCATCGCAAATAGCTAGGCGTCGAAGATCGCGACAGAAAACCTCCTAAGCAGGCGAGTCTTGTTTTATAAGCCTAGAGAAAAAAACGTTCTCTTGGGGTACGAAGTTTGTTCTGGAACCATCTGTTTCCATTGTGCGCCGTATAGTTTCGTAACTGGAGAGAAGCGGCGGCGTGAAAAAATATTTTTTGTAAAATCATAATCGATTGGCGACCGCTTCCGCGAACGCGCCTGTGAAAACAAAACCTCGACGATTTTTGCTGTGTGATTTCTTTCATCTAGAACAAAAACAAATGCTTTACGAGGCTCGCCCGAGAACGATTTCGCACTAGCCACAATGGCGAGTTAGTGGTAAAATGTCGCTTCCGCATAGCACGAATAACTTCGCGTTCGCTTGAAGTAAACAACGGGACGAGTAATCGCCTCGCCGGCCTTTCGATTGCGTTAGGTTAGGTTAGGTTAGACAAGTTCGTAAAGCGTTAAGTATCCACGCGCACCACAAACATAGTTCAAGCGCATAGAAATGAAAAATTTGGCAGATCCCGCGTATTTGGGAGTCGATGTTATGCGAAGCATGCGGAGGGAAGGTTACCGTCTTACAATTTTTGTTATTGAGCGACACGTCATGAAATGACGCTAAATATATGTACAAATGTTGCATGCACAGACATATGTTGAAGAGTTGCCGATGTTTATATAACCAGATGTTCACACTCTCGCAACAATGTCAACTGGAACATGCGTGTTAGCAACACCAGATGGAGATACGAACCGCTCATGCTCGCGAAGATGCTGGCCCTGGACACTGCTACAAAAATCAACTTCAGCACATGGCAACTAGAACCACAATTAACATTAACCCCACGTGACGGCTGTGTCAAAGGAGCCCATATGTAATGTTTATAAAATTGGGTAGGTAGAACTGCAAGAATTATTTACGTTTTATGAAGATTTGTGTCTATTTGAAAAGTAGTTCCGAGACCTGGTGTAGCTGTGTGGTAGAATACTTGGCTGCCACGCAGAATGCTTAGGTTTGATTCTTGCTGGGACCCTGAATTTCATTATTTGCATTCGCCGTGGGGCCAACGCTGCCTATGTCAGATTTTTTCTAATCAGTTACATTCATTCTATGCCTCGTTGGATCGACGCTACTGATGTCGGGTATTGCTTAACGCTGACGCGTTCAAATTGCCCTTGTGTGTTCTCTTCGTTCCTTGGTAGAAACTAAGTGTCAATTACCTGTGGCACATACCCGCCGATGAGTATGTGCCACTGTCTGGCGGGACGTGTTTGACGACGTACGCGACGGGATTGTGACATTATTGAGGTCTTGAGCAGCGCGTCATATTCCTCAAACCATATTACCCTCCCATGCTAATTTTGCTTCACGCCAAGTTAAGGGGGTGACCACGAGAGCACCCAAACGTAAGCGGCTAGATAGATAGATACATACATAGATAGATAGATACGCTCAAAGTCGCCGAAGTTCGCTAAGAAATGCTTCGCATTTAAAGAGTTCACTGATGACTACGATTCTGCCTAAGGCGGATTCTCAGCTCAGCTTCGTGCTGGACCAAGGCCAACGGTGTTTGAACATTTAGCTTTCCTCAAGGTATCGACTAGGCCGTAACTCATAATTTTTTGTAAAGTAGGACCACACCAACTACGCCACTATGCGTCTTTCGCGATAAGCCTGGTACCCGCCACACGTTTTGAAGATAGTGTGTAGTAAGTGCGCTATAATTAACGTATTGTGAGCTCTTCATTGATGCGACACGTGGCTGACGCCAATCATTGATTATTGCCAACCACTTGTCTGTGGGTGGGAAGCAAACACTCGTAACGGAATTAGCATTGTGCGATGACTCGTTGTTATTTTATCATTCTGCCACGGTATATTACGTAGGTTAGCCCGATTGCTTGTCCACCATGCCGCCTGCAGTATAGCCTTTTATGACGCCTCTATAGGTAGCAACAGTAACTGTTACATAGGCAATAAAAAGGAAAAAAAAAAACAACAACAGGTCTCCGTGGTAGAATACTGGACTGCCACGTAAGGGGCCTGGGTTCGTATCTTAGTTTGTATAGAGAAATTTTTCATTCCTACATGCTTCCTAGTTGCACAGTCGACTGGTATACGGCGACAGTGATGCTACTCAACGCATGGAACGGGAGCGTAAGAATGGCGCTCTTAAATACGATACTTTGGCTCGCGTACATTTTTCGAATTCATGTGAGCTGTGTCAGCATATGACGAGGCTACACTCGTGATTCACGTATTTATTCCGCTCAAAATGATGACCCGTACGATATTCGTACGAGAACCGCCATGTTACACCAATGCGATAACCATAGCTTCGGCTGGGCACGGCCTATCGCTAGGTTACGCAGACTTTTCAACCTTTGCGACTATTATTAATATCGTTGGCATAGTGTACTGATTCGGAGCGCGAGGGCTGGCTTTCTGTAAGCTATCAGGTGCAGTTGCTTCATTTGGATAGAAGAATCAAGGAAGCCGGAAGGCCCCGCCACGGTGCTTAGGCGCCACGGTGCTAAGCACCGTGGCGCCTAAGCCTAAGTCTAAGCAGATTGGGCAGTTCCGCGACCACGCACAAATTATGGTTTTCAAACACTTTCCTATTGCCTTCCTACGACAATAAACAAATATAAAATACGTGACGGCAACATACGTCATATTTTTAAAAAGATAATGTTTCAACTAATTTTATGAATACCAATGTTTGTTGTTTATTAATGTGTTTGTTGAAAATGTGTGTTTCTTAGAGATTTTTTTTGCTTCTTCTCTTATCGCTTTGCTTTGTGTATTTCTAGTTTAGTTTTGTGGCAAGTAAGAATGCTTGTTAATATTTGCTGTTGCTATTGTTCTGGGAGGTGGGACTGGTCAAGCTGCCTGCATGCAGCTTTTATCCCACCATCCTTGTTTTTTAGACATGTTTTCCTCTATGTGGCAATAAAGTTCACTTCACTCCTTCCGGTTCTACAGACTAAGCTATAAGCTAGTTACGGAAAGAAAAAAAGAGAGGCAAGGGAAATTCAGCTAGGTTAATCAGGCTGCACCTGATTTACTACGCCACACGGGAGGCAAAAAAACGAGTTGAAAAATAAATATAACACTTCGGTTTTCACATCCCGAAATCAAGCAATGATTAAGAATACCTTAGTGGAAGTTTCTGGAAATTTGAACCATCTGGTGTCGTTTAACATGCACCGACACTGAACAGTACGCAGGCTTCTAGCGTCACGCCTCCATCTAGATGTGACCAGCGTGGTCGGTATCGAACCCACGACCTTCGGGGCAGCAGCAGCCGAGCCCATCACCACGGTGGGCGAGAGAAAATAAGAGACAATATTTTCGTAGACATAGCTTGTAGGTGATTCACTCTCCGCGTTTCTGTTAGTGCGCTCATTGTTTCCTGCCTGCGAAGCCTCCAAGTGGTGTAGTTTCCGCAAATAATACACGTTTGCGCTCTCGTGCATTCTTCTGCGATGCCGATGACAATTCAGCGTTTTCGTTTTCAAACAATCTCACTGAAGCACTGGACGGCCGAGTTCATCTTCCTCTACAGGAATCCTACTGATTTCAATGTCTGTGGCGAACTCATTCCAACTGGTTCGCCTCCCAGCACGGTTAGTTTAGTACAGTAGGTGGTATGCAGGACGAAGACTGTACGCGTAAGTACGTGAACAGCCTGAGGAATTTTATATACGCTCATTTAATAAATCGTTACACTGACTTGTAATTACGTCCATAATTACTACTGCGGAACAACTTCATAGTATACCGATGGCCAGCCAATTCCTCCGTAGAGTTGAAAAGAGAGATTTTCAAAAGAATCTTGCATTCTCAAAAAATATCGCTAATCAAACTTCTAACACAAAGTCGACTTGATGAAAAATGGGGCGGAATAACATACCACCAAGTAACGTGCTTTGTCAATGAAACCAAACGTTTGGAAGAGGTTTTAGAAAGGTCGAAGAAGACTTGTTAAGCGTAAATATATCTCGACACAGCGACAGAAAAAATTCAGCGAAAGGAACACCCTTACCTGTGCTAGATACATGGCAAAGCTGCTCCAGAAACAATGTAAATGAACAAGCTGCAGTCAAACTGATGGACATCCTCGTGTTGGGCTCGCCCAGGGGCAAAGTCGGTGACGACAATTTTTTTTAAACCTCCTTGGTGGCGACGAAGGGTGTCGCTAATGTCCGTCTGTAAGAGCACAAAGAGATAATAGAATATGGTCTGGAGCAATGGCAGGAAAGACACGCCGAGAAAAAAGTAAATGGTTGGGTCGAAAGTCGGGAAAGCAGGCTGCAGATGGAAGGAAGGAAGGAATCAACAAAAGGAAGAAGGCTAACCAGAAAGACATCCGGTTGGCTACCCTACACTGGGGATTAGGGAAGGGGACAAGAAAGATTACAAAGAGGGAAGACAAGGAAAAAAAGAGAGACTGCCAGTAACTTCACTGCAGAAATCAGTAAGACTGTACATGGGGAGCCGAACAAAGGCGTCACAATGAACCTATTGTGACGCCGACTGCATGTGACACTCGCCGATCAACAAGATAAAGAAAGAAAAGAGGGACAAAGAAAACTCAAACTGAATAACGCTTTTACAGATGACTCTGGACGCGTTAGGCCCCCGCGCTGCACCACAGAGGCCTCTTCCAGCCCCAATTTTTTTCTTCTCAGAACGGGCATATTCTGTCAAAGAACGAGACAGCAGTACGGTTGTTTAGGTTCAGTCTTGTATCACTTCTCGCATATTTTGCGAGTGAAGGAGAAATAAAGAATTCAGCTGGTTCCGCGTCGTGGAGACGAAAAGACAACGAAGATGTGAATATGATGATGACTTTTGGTATAAAAAATCATCATCATCACTTCCAACATCATCGTTATATTGTTTTATTTATTTATTTGCTCGCCCCTAATCTTTGGTCATGTGATCTGAATGATGCCTACTACTATAGTAGTGCAGCTATTACTACCACCACTATTCTATTGATACTAATGATATATTGCTGTACTACTACTTTTACTACTGAAACTATTAATACTTCTGCTGTTCTGCCACTACTAAAACTGCTAGATTGATACGTGGGGTTTAACGTTGCAAAACCACTATTTAATTATGAGATGCACCGTAGGCTAGGGCTTCGGTAATTTAGCATTTTTGGCTCTGTCGAAAATGCAGCCGCCGCAGCATGGTTTCGATTCCGCAACCTGAGGGTCAGCAGCCGAGTACCCTAGCCACTAGGCCACCGCGGTGGGGCTACTACTACTACTACTACTACTACTACTACTACTACTACTACTACTACTACTACTACTACTACTACTACTACTACTACTACTACTACAACTTGGCAGATCTCACGTATCTTGGGAATCGATGATATGCGAAGCACGAATTAGTATTGTTGATACGTCACTTTAAAATCCGCACAACGTTACGAGGTGGAGGGAAGTGACGCCGTACATGACTTCAGTGTCACGATTATCATGTTTGGATGTGTCGTTTACCTTCCTCATCTGTTCATGTCACGTGATACCAAATTTCGTATATGTGGAGCTAGCGAAACGGCCGCGAGCGCATCATGAAGGGCCCAATATACTCCAATGTAGCGTTGACGCGCGCGCACGTTGGGCGCAGCGACGCTATGGTAGCAAAACGCGAGCACTCTAAAATCTGACGCCAGGCGTGACCAGCGTCCGACGGCGCAGCGCTAAAACAACCAGCGCGAAATGCGACATGCTGCATTTAGCGCCGATGCGTTACCCAGACAGCACTGCGTCTGCCTCGGTTCGTGACGGAGGGACGCCAGACACCTTGGAACTCGCATGCGTCAGAGCAACGCAGCGGGGCGTGCGCCTGCGAGTATATCGAAGGACCGGGGCCTGGCGTGACAACGCCGGCGTGACGCGACGAAACGAACACCAGCACGCATGCGCACCGCGTCACGTCGAATCGTATTGGCGCCTTGACTGTGGCATGTAGTCATGTTCTTACATAAAACGCATCTCATTATTATCATGCTTGCACCAGTCACATACTTTCGTCATTCATTGAGCTCCCGTAATACCAAATATGGCATATATGAAGCTAGCAAAACGGCTGCGAGCGCATCAATAGTGTGGCATGTAGTTATGTTGTTGCATGACACGCATGTCCTGAGTATCTTGTTTGGATGTGTCATTTACCCATGTCGTCCATGCGTGTCACGTAATACTTAATTTGGTACATCTGAAGCTAGCGAAACTGACGCGAGCGGGTCATGAGCATTGCATGTAGTAATGTTGTTACATGACACGCATCTCATGTTTATCATGTTTGCAGCATTCTCATACCTTCTTCATTCATTCACGTACCGTAATATCAAATTTCGTACAAGGGAAGTTAGCGAAACGGCCACGAGCGCATAATGAGCGTGCCTTGTAATCGCGTTGTTACATGACACGCATGTCATGATTTTCATGTTAGGGTCTGTCGGTTGTGTTCGCCATGCAATCTTTGCACACCATACCAGCTTTACACCATGTCATGTGAACGAAACCACCGCAAGACTAGCAGGACCACAAATTGTAGATCATGACATTTATAAAACACAAATCATGATTTTCAAGATCGTGCTTCATAGGATCATTTTTATATCATAATTTTCATGTTATGTCTAGTTAAATACGTTGTTCATACAGTGATGTTATGCCATACCAAGTTTCGTATCGATACCAGTATCCAAACGGCCAGAAGAGCTAAAAGTCGTAGGCGGCTAGATAGATAGATAGATAAATAGATAGACAGACTGCCAGACGGATGGACGTACGGACGGACGGACAGACAGATAGATATAGATAGATACAGATATAGAGATATAGATATAGATAGATAGGTATAGATATAAATAGATAGATAGATAGATAGATATAGATAGATAGATAAATATTGATAGATATATATATATATATTGTGATGTAACGGTGAAGGCAACCTTTATTAGGCCCAGAAGACACGATGAGGCGACCACGCCCAAGGCACAGAACTCAGACAAGCCAAGTCCCCACAGCAGATGAAGATGACGACCACTCATGATGATGAATATGTGTAAAGAAAGTAGATGTGCTTAATGAATGCCTACACTAACTTCCCCCCCCACGTGAAAGCGGTCATCCTGACCGCAGCTCTTGGCCGCATTTTAAAGCGAAGATGAACGCCGTATGAAAGGCTTCATGCGGGATACGTGGACTATTTCTGCTGCCCTGTAGCGGCGGTCCGTCGGAAGAAGAACGGGTGCCACGCGATAATTCACAGGAGATGTTTGCTCCAAGACAGTGTAGGGGCCAATAAAACGTAAATGAAACTTCTCGCACAGTCCGGGAGTGCGATTGGGTGTAAGAAGGAGGACTTCGTCACCAGGGCTGAAAGACACGGCACGATGACAGGCATCATATTCAATCTTGCGATCCTGTTGCTTGGCTTCAGTGTTGACGCGAGCCAGCTGGCGGCAATGAAGTAGACGAGACACGTATTCTTCACTTGAAGATGAACATGGTTTGACAGGCGCAGAGAAGAACGAAACATCGAGGAAAGAAGAGGGGAAGCGACCGTGGACGAGGTAGAACGGCGAGTAACCGGTTGTGCGCTGTACAGAGGTATTATACGCAAAAGTGACAAATGGCAAAACGGCGTCCCAGTTTCTGTGGTCGGGTTCGATATACATCGCAATCATATCTGACAGTGTACGATGGAAGCGCTCAGTCAGGCCATTCGTCTGAGGATGGTAACTGGAGCTTGTTTTGTGTGTAGTGCCGGCTGCCTTGAGCACTTCTTCGACGAGTGCTGAAAGAAATACTCTTCCACGGTCGCTCAGGATTACACGAGGAGCTCCGTGTCGAAGGATTATTGCTCGAAGGATGAAGTCGGCCACTTCCGAAGCTGATGCAGAAGGCACGGGAGCTGTTTCGGCGTAGCGGGTCAGGTGGTCGACAGCTGTAACTATCCATCGATTGCCCGTGACAGTCATAGGAAGCGGACCATACAGGTCAATGCCAACTACCTCGAATGGTTGCAGGGGACACGGGAGCGGTTGTAATTGTCCACTTCGAGTTGATGTAGGTAGCTTGCGACGCTGACAAAGGGCGCATGAGGCAACGTACTTCGCGACACAGGTGGACAAGCCCGGCCAGTAGTAGTGACATCTTATGCGGTCATACGTTTTCTGGAAGCCCATGTGTCCAGCAGACATGTCGTCGTGATATGTCTTGAGGACTTGAGCCCGAAGAGAGCGAGGTAAAACGGGCACATAGCGTTGACCATCAGGGTGGTAGATATGACGGTACAGGACGTGGTTGTGTAGCTTGAATTGCGTCAGCTGTCGGCGAAGACGGGCGTTAGGGGGCCGGCAAGTCCCGTCAAGACGGTCCATGATGCGGCGACAGTAAGGGTCAGCACGTTGGTGAGATAAGAACAAACCACACTCGCTTGGAGAAGTTGGGTCCAAAGTAGTTAATGACGAAACATGTAGGGAAGAGACGGCTGAAAGCTTCTCGTGTGCGACAGTGGCGGGTTTGTTAAGCGGCTCCGAAGAGAGCGGGCAACGCGAAAGTGCGTCGGCGTCTTGGTGCTTGTTTCCCGACTTGTATGTGATAGTGAAGTCGTATTCTTGTAAGCGAAGAATCCAGCGACCAAGGCGGCCGGACAAGTTCTTGATTGTCGAGAGCCAGCACAAGGCGTGATGGTCCGTAACCACAGTAAAGTGGCGGCCGTGGAGATAAGGTCGAAACTTTTGTATCGACCATACGACCGCTAGGCACTCCTGTTCGGTGATGGTATAATTCTTTTCAGCAGGGGTCAGTGCACGACTCGCGTATGCGACGACTTTCTCACGTGAAGATTTGTCTCGCTGTAGGAGAATTCCACCAATGCCTCGACCACTAGCGTCTGTATGCAGGAGCGTAGGCGCGGTTTCGTCGAAATGGCAGAGGACTGGTTCGGATGTGAGTGCACACTTCAGTTGGGCAAACGCCGCTTCACATTCAGGAGACCACACAAAGGCGACGCCTGATCCGAGCAACTTGTGCAATGGTGAAGCTATTGAGGCGAAGTCTCGAATGAATCGGCGAAAATAAGAAGCGAGGCCGAGGAAACTGCGCAAATCTTTGGCTTTTTCAGGACGCGGGAAGTGTTGGACAGCGGAAATCTTGTCAGGATCGGGACGAATACCGTCCTTGCTTACGCTGTGGCCTAACACTTTAATCGTCTTGCTCGCAAAATGGCACTTCTTGGTGTTCAGCTGAAGGCCTGCGTTTGCAAGGCACGTAAGAACTTCGTCCAGTCGTTGCAAGTGCTGAGGGAAGGTTGACGAGAAAATAACGATATCGTCTAAATAGCACAAGCAAGTCTTCCACTTCAAGCCTCGTAAAACTGTGTCGATCATCCGCTCGAATGTTGCTGGAGCATTGCAAAGGCCGAATGGCATGACGTTGAATTCATACAGCCCATCTGGTGTTGAAAACGCTGTCTTTTCTTTGTCATCCTCGTGCATGGGTATTTGCCAGTAACCTGAACGCAGGTCTAGGCTTGAGAAGTACTCAGCACCTTGCAGTGAATCCAAAGCATCGTCTATGCGCGGCATGGGGTAAACATCCTTGTGGGTAATCTTATTAAGTGCTCTGTAGTCCACGCAGAATCGCACGGAGCCTTCTTTTTTCCTTACTAAAACAACAGGGGATGACCAAGGACTCGTGGAGGAATTTCTGTCTTTTTGTTCGATGCAGCTTTTCCTCCAAAAGCTGCAGAGGTTAGTTTTCCGGGCGTTGGTTGGTGAATTGCGACACAGGTCGCAATGGAGACGTGGAACGGCGGAGGGGTGAGGGTGAGCGGCGTCTAGTAGAGCGGTAGGAACTGGTTGGCTCAGATGTCGCAGTTGGAGACGGTGAGCGGTGTAGCGGCGGATCATAAGGACGACGTTGGAAAGCGTACCAGCTTGTCCCATCATCCCGTCCGTAGGTGTCGAGTCCACGACGCTCGTCCTGCTGACGCTTCCGACAGACGCGTGCAATGTGGCCCCGATAGCCGCAGTAATAACAGATCGGACGATGCGGCCGCGACGGTGGGTGAAAGGGCTGGCTAGTCACACTCGGAGTTAACGAAGCCAGCGGGACAGGCGTTGAGTGTGCGGGCATCGGTTGTACCACGGGTGGTGAGCCAGCGAGGACTTGTGCGTACGTCGGCTGGAGTCGAGGTACTGGAGACTCTACAAACGCTGGCCCGGTCACGGACGCCAACTCCTCTTTGATAACATCCCGCAAAACAGTGTTGGAGGGGGGAGGTGGACTCGGTGTCATTGAGAGGCCGAAAGATTGCAGCTCTTCCCGTATAATCGCCCGGATCATGGCACGCAATGAGGCATCAGTCGTGGTAGTGTTTTCAGAGCTGTCCGGCGGTAACCGTTGGGATTCAAGTTCCTCTAGGTGTTGGCACGTGGCAACAACGTCAGCGACTGTAGTCGGGTTTTGAATGACCAAGGCACTGAACGCGACCGTGCCTATCCCTTTCAATAGATGACGAACTCTCTCTGATTCTGACATGGACGTGCTGAAACGGTGACAGAGAGCAAGCACATCCTCTATGTACGACGTGTATGACTCACCGCATTGTTGCTTGCGAGAATCCAGTGTCTTCTTCGCGAGAGCAGAACGAACCGCCGGGGTGCCGAAAATTTGGCGAAGCTGTTGCTTGAAGCGTGTCCAGTCCGTAATGTCGGTTTCATGATTGAAAAACCATGTTTTCGCTACGCCTGTGAGGTAGAAAGAAACACGGCGAAGCTTGGTAGGATCATCCCAGTTGTTAGTGGAACTCGCTCGACTGAACTGGTCCAACCAATCTTCCACATCTTCACCTCGAAGTCCGGCGAACGTGGGCGGCTCACGCTGGTGCGCGGTGATAATCCACGTTGGATAGGCCGTGGTAGCCGGGGCCGTGGAGGTAGACGCAGAAGCGCCGGTTGGCTCGTCCTGAGGCATGTTACCGGACACCTGGTACAAACGACGACCTGAGCGCAGCTCCAGGAGGCAGATCGGGCTGGGAGAGGACGGAAGATCGTAGAGCACACTCCACCTTGTGATGTAACGGTGAAGGCAACCTTTATTAGGCCCAGAAGACACGATGAAGCGACCACGCCCAAGGCACAGAACTCAGACAAGCCAAGTCCCCACAGCAGATGAAGATGACGACCACTCATGATGATGAATATGTGTAAAGAAAGTAGATGTGCTTAATGAATGCCTACAATATATATATATATATATATATATATATATATATATATATATATATATATATATATATATATATATATATATAGATAGATAGATAGATAGATAGATAGATACATAGATACGCTCAATGTCACTGAAGTTCGCTAATAAATGCTTTGCATTCAATAAATAAAACCAGTCAGCAGTAAAGTGAGCAGACATACGAATGCTGCAAATTCCCGTCTTCTCCGTAACTTTCATTGTTTTAATCAACGAGAATCAAATAAGCTCTGAGAACAGCGTATTTGTCGTGGGAATCGATATGGACGCCGGATAAAAAGATAGGTGAGAGAGAGAGAGAGAGAGAGAGAGCAGGGTAGCTTTGTGGAGACGGCGAAAATGAAGAGCGCGGAAAATTGCTGTCCTCAGACTCAGGGTCGTCTCGTACGGTTTGTTATGCGTGCTCGTTTTTGCACGGTAATGTCATTCACAAAATGAAGGAGCTCCCGAGAATACGGGGCCGTCCTTCGCGTTTCTGAGAAACTGCCCTCCTTGCGATTTCGTCTTCGTGCAGTATAGTACACGCTATGGACGGCGCTGCTCCTAGAAATACAACCGCCCAGCGAAAACATCATCCCCGTCCTATGACTGCACCTCAAACAGGGCTTTTTATATGCGTGCGACGAATTCGATGACAAGCGTCCCGCTCCACTAGCCCACGTAGAGATATGCGCACTTGGGAGGGAAGACAGCTATATACCGTTATGTTGTTGTTGGCGCGAATAGGAAATAAAAGTGTTGGATAAACAAGCTTATTGCTTTATATTTCATCATAATGGATGAAGTAGCGCTCTATTAGAATGACGCTATACGTAAATAGTCGGACGTTTCGCGTGCAATACTGAGGTGATTACGGCTATTCAATCAGATCGTGAATTGCTCTCACGTGAAAATAAAGGATACGCGGAGAGCTATATATGCTGCAGGATACGTCGCTATCGCCGGATGTGAGTTCAGCGTTTGGTTTTCCGTCATTTGCGTTATCAAAACGTTGTTCAGCATATTTTTTTTCTTTCGAACAAACAGTGTGTGCCGGCTATACAAGGCAAAATAAACATGGTCGCATTTCTCGTACCATTCATGAACTTTCGCGAAATCATGCACGAACTGGGGCGAGAGATCACCTTCTGTGAAAGGCTCATGGTTTTGTAAGAAAAGCAAGCATCATATAATGAGAGACTCGCTCAGATGCTCGTTTTTATTTTTTTAAGGCAGACTCAGGTATCAGGCCCTGACAGTGAGAGTAAAAAAAAACTAGCTCCAATCAGGATTTAAAAAGCTGTTTGAGATCAACAACGAGATTAGGTGAGGTCGTCACATCAACTAACATCACCGTCCCAAAGAGATATATGTTTATCTTAATGTCGGACACTTGAGTCAATCGGCACAAGTGACACAAGCCTGGAAGGCTGTTTTGTGTTAGCATCGAGCGAGGAAGCGGAAGTTTTTGAGACGATTTCGGTTTACCGGCCAGCAAAGAGTGACTCTACTCGTCCAACGCACATTGCAAGACGCGTGTAAACGTGCAGAAACTCGACTTTTGACTCGACCTGCCAGCTTCTAGTTTCTCACAGCCCATATAAATAAAATTTGGAACGGCTGAAATGCCATCTGTTCCTCGGCGTAGCAGGGTTATTGCGTCATAGCTGTGTAGATTGGCTTCAGATATGTAGGGCTTAACATCCCAAAACCACCATATGATTATGAGAGACGCCGTAGTGGAGGGCTCCGGATATTTCGACCACCTGGGGTTCTTTAACGTGCACACAGAGTGGCTTCTATTGCGAGGAAAATAAAAGATCCTCTATGTTTGTCAACAGCCCCGTCAGTGTCATTTTACAAACTATATACTAGTCGGTCATGTTCTCTACATGGCTACAGTCGCCCATCAAAATGTCGCGGTGAATGACCTCACATACAAAGCACAGTACATAAAACATGCGGAGGATGTCGCCATCACGCTAACTGCCGCAGACCAGGACCCGTGCGACATCGTTACAGACTTGAGAGGGGCCTAGCAGAACTATTACAAACACGTACGTCTAACACATGGCGTAGCGCATCTTAAAAACCAGTAATTACGTCGGGGCTCCCCGCGTCTCCTAGGATAGTATAGGCTACAGCTCACATGGGCCTCGAAAGCAATGAAGTGGCTGGTGCTGCCGCCCACACGCTCACTCTCCGGGTAACACTTTCAGACGTTGCGAAATGGATCTGGTGAAGAATCCTACCTCAAAATTCTGAAAAATGACTGAATTCTATCGATTCGGTCATGCAATTTATCCTAGACACTTTAAAGGCTTTACAAAGGCTGAGGAACGTTTACTTCTTCAATTTTACACCAAAACACTGCTGTGCCCGGCGGTTTTCAAATATCTCGATCCTGCCTGTACAAGAAAGTGCCCGCTCTGTGCAGAGGTCTTCGGACATCTTCCACATGGTGTGGGCTTCCAGTCAATTGGGCATGCCAGTCAACCCCTCACCTCATGCAGAAACTGAACTGCACCTGGGAGAACTCAGAGGCAGCCCTGCTCGGCTGCTCCGTCCTGGCGAGCCAAAAGACCCTGGTCAACCGAGCCCGAGTCGTGTTGGACGCCAGTGGACTTCTGTAAGGAGGAGCTCACCAAGTGGTATGAGGGGTGGCCCGCACCGGGCCAACTACTACCTGCATTGTATGTACATATACTAAAGTTTTCTCTCTCCATCCGAAAAACAGGATTTACATAATTGCAATGGCTTAAACGCGTGCTATCGTTGGCGTGCAATCGACACGTTCTGAAAGTTCGAAGCTATAGTCACAGAATGAGGAAATAAGAAGCAAGAGATACGTGTTAACGCTCCCGGCAGAGTTCGCGCTGCTGCCAACTGCGTATATGATAACTTCAATCGGATGTGATGAAGAGTGCAAATACTAACGAAAGCGGTGACCCTGTAACGAACCATTTTCACGAACGATGTATTCGTAAAATAGTTCTCCACTGTATGAAACTTAGCCTTGCAACAAAGGCAGCTAGCTGCGGCGCACGCTGAACCTCGAGTCACGAACTTAGGTTGTGATTGTCGCAAGCATGCTGTCGTAAACTACAGGGTCACCCCAACGATGATCCTGAATGCGCAGTTTGCGCAAGGAGGTTGGCACGATCAATTATATACTACAACTTTTAAAACATTACAATTTACGGCGTCTATACTCTGTTTCATACATTAAGTGCAACGATATCAAAACTATGAAAGAAATCCGGTCAGCGAAATGAGTAAGTTCAAGCACCACACACTTGTATATGACATCGTCGTTGTCAACGTGGCCTCCGTGTTAGAGTTTGGCTGTGCGCTACGGGAACTGATCACGGGGGCATCACATATACAGCTGCACAAACCATACAAAAGCAGTATAGCCTTCACCAGCACAAACCACTGCCCATCTTCGCTCCTTTTTCCTTCAACCGCACGAGACTGGAACCATCTGCCTGCATCTGCTGTGGACCACTCTGACCCTAATCAATGCAAGATTGCCCTCGAGTCACTCTTTTGTGTGTAAACAATAATACTCATCCCTAATGTAACACCACAGCTGAGGCTTTTGAGGTATTCAAAATAAATAAATAAATAAATAAATAAATAAATAAATGAATGAATCTTCGCCTATAATTTAGAACAGTGTCTTAACCCAGGAATTTATGCACTTGCGCTAACCAAGCTGGTACATGAATTTAAAACAAGAATTGTGTTTGGAATTCATTTTGTATAAGTGATCCACCTCATTGGGGAAAGTACCATGGAAACAAGGTTTTACACGCGAAAGCAGCGCTGATTTATTATGAATATTATTATTACCTGATAAAAGAAAAACTTTCAAGAAAGAAATAGTTGCCATAAGCCCGAATGCAAGTCCCGTTATTTGATTGCGGTCGGGGGAGACGAAACGACAAAAGCTAAAACGTAAATGCATTCGACTGTTCCAGTATTGCGTTTCTCATTACGTACTGCGGTATCGTCACTGCGAGTCACGATCGAATAATGGCTACTCCTACTGTCTCCACAATAGCGCGAAGTGAGTAAAACTATGTAGAGAACGAAGAAAAAAAGGATAAAAGTAAAGGGGAGTACCAAGTAACATGTCCGGCAACGTTACATCCGGGAAATAAGAGAGAAAACGAGAGGAAGAAGAGCATACCAGACCGGACAAGTGTAGAGTATGCCAAGCAAGCACCGCGAAGATGTTCGGCATGAGACACATGAGAAACTTAGCAATATCAAAACCAAAAGAAGCATCACAGCTTTCTTTCTCTTCCTTTCCAAATATAGACGAACGGCTTTCATGGCAATTAGAGTGCGAAAGCGACAACAAAAAAGGATGGCGTTGAAGGAAAAACAATGGCAACATCTTCTGGGAATCGGAAAATTTCGGAAGGCATCGGCCGTGACCAGCGTACAAAGTTTGGTGAGAAAACAGAATATCTTTAGAGAACGACGGGGACACCTCCTACGCCAAAACAAAGTAATAACTAAATAAACAAACAAATCATGCCTACGACGACGACGACGACAAATACAAGCTGGAACAGGCAAATCACATTCGGCCCGTTTAGACGTCTGCTCCGACGGTCGTGGTGCATAGAAAATGCGGCGCTGTATCTTGCTTCTGATGGAGCAGCGTGGAAAAGTACACGCTATTGAATAAGATAATCAAGAGATCTAAATAAAAGGGTTGAAGTGATAGGACAGACGTTAAGAGACAACTTTGCGTGGAACGTACGGCCCAGAAAAGCACATTAGAAAGTAAACAACAACAACAAACACCTTTCGTCTGACAACAGCAACGAAAGCAGTAGTCTGGCCACTTAGAAAGACTTTCCGGAGCTCATGTGCACCAATAGGCTCGACAGTGTGGTGACCAGTTTCTTTTCTATCTTTTTTTTTCTCCTTTAGGAAACCTACCGAGGCCGAGATTGGAAGCAAATGAAAGTTGCGAAAACCCCGAGCCCTAAGAGAAAGTTGGATGTGAATGACTCAGTAAGATCTCGGCCATTGCTCCTGGAAAGGAGCATCAGAAAAGCTGAACGTAAAACTATGAAAAAAGAAAAAAATCCTGTGTAAGAAAAATGACCCGAAAATCACTCTTGCCTATTTTGCAGGCACCGACCAAATGGCAAAACTGGTGGCGTTGCCTTCGTCAGGCTAACAGATTTCAATGTTTTACAAGTCATTTACAACGCATTAAGGCCACTTCAACATAAGATGAGGGAAGGGCAATGGAATTTCGTATGCTAAGTTGACCAGGTATACTTCTCTATCTGAACTCAGAAATTATTATAAATAAATATTTGTGCAGGTATTATTGCCCTCTGGCAAACACTCAGGAAATACTTTAGCCGCAATTTATTGCTTAGCTAGACTGGCGTAATGCTTTTGTCACGTGTCGCTTCATAACGGCTTGTATCGGCTTTAGCTAATTAAGGCACACGTACATGTTTTTGTGGCTTATTAGACTTTTCCTCCGGGAAGCACAATGATGAAAAACTTTCTCGTGGGTAGTGCCGATTTAACTGGATTATTTTTTGAAAATTGGCTTACAGTTTAAATGTGCCTCCAGGGAGAGTTATGACGCAACGCTCGCTGCCTGATCTATCGTCAGAAAACAGTACGCGGAAAGTATAGTAGAACGTAAGTATATGTCGATATGTCGGAGTGATGAAGCAAACACACGGGCTATACCGTCGTTACGACAACGTGATTCCGAATGGGTGACCCCGCCTTCAGAAAAAAAAACAAAAAATACCGACTTGACAATACAACAACTGACTTCGATTACATCGAAGCATCTACCTGGTCCGATCAAAAGCCATGGCCTCCCTCGTGCCCGTGAAAGATTTCGCTTGCCCGTGGGTGCCTCGCGGACACAAATCACGCTTCTGCCTTTCATAATCTCAAACAATTTTCTTTAATTTTGTTGACAGGGGTCAATGTATACAGAATGAGAGCTTTTTTGAATGTATACGATTCTACACGCCAACGTGAAGTAACATAGAAATAAGAGCAACAAAGTACCACAAGAAGCGTGTTCTTGTCATATTTGCCGGTTCCTGTTACCTGTTATCACAAAATAGCATCAACTTTTTTTGGTTCACGTTACTTTTTAGCCGTTATCCTAGAACAGTAACACAAATTAAACAACCATTAGAGAAGCCGTGGATGGGAGTGTGTTTGAACAAATACAGTGTTTCTGAAGTACAGTGCTTACGAAGTTCATGTTTATGAAGTAGCAACTGCATACCGAAGCCTTCCGTCATTTTGCTGTCTTTATGTGTTTCAAATTATATAAGGGTTATTTACTTCATGGTGTTGTCAGTGAGAGCTCTTTAGTGATCTATTTGCACCTATTCAATATTGGTATTGCTGTTACAGCTCAGCTGTGGAGCAATGATTGTGAAGAAAAGCTTAAAAGATGTGTACTCTAATTACATTCTTGAATGTGTTGAAGCGGTATACTTTTATTGCGATAGCAATTAAATGGACACTCTCGGCTGGATTTGGCCGTTGGTGGCACTGTCATTCACCGTATATGTATGCCTATCTATATATACGAAAACGTAAGAAAGAAAAAAATCCTAAAAAAGACTCCAGCGCACGGAATTAAATGTGGAACCTGAGCCGTGGATTCGAGGCGTCAACCACTGAGCCGCGGAAAAGCATGCCCTTCAACGTTCAAACGGCAAGCTATTTATATGTACCACTTACCGCTGGTGACAGGCATCTCGGGTCAGGGGGGGGTTGCGTTTTTAGCATTACCAGCAAGATGGCGCAATGTGCGCAGCGGCGCATGCTCTCATTTCATTACTAAAGAAACACATACAGAGAAAAATAATGGAAGACGTGAAAACGCGCCTTTTAAACATGTGAGATTCTTTACGTTGACTCAGTTAAACGCTAGACGCGATAACAAAGTTTTATATCATGATTAAAGTAAAAAAAAAGAAAAACTCTGCGTAGCCTGTGGTACAAAGCAAAAGCTAAAGAAACAGCAGAGCTGATTGGTTGTTAGATGGTCCTGGCCATGCGAAGCCATGCCAAGTGATGTTGAGTCACATCACTTGGCATCACGCTACGAAGTAATGACAAGTTACACTCTGGTTAAGCACTATCACCTCCCGACGTCCGTCTCTGTCGGGCCACAAATTGACAGCGCCAAGGAATGAGCCCAAGGCGCTCTTCCTATCGAAGTTAACGTAAGGTTTAGAAAAAGTCAAGAGACAAAACCAAGATGTTCACGTGCCTGGTATGACGCAAAAACTCAACGGGCCTGCAGTTTTTTATGAGGTTTCAAGCAAACTGACAAATCCTTCATCTTCTTTTCGCGGCCCTACTTTAGAGTTCGCAAAAAACATCATCATCATCATCAGCAGCAGCAGCCTGGCTACGTCCACTGCAGGACAAAGGCCTCTCCCATGCTGCGCCAGTTAACCCGGTCCTGTGTTTGCTGCTGCCAATTTATACCCGCAAACTTCGTAATTTCATCTGCCCACCTAACCTTCTGTCTCCCCCTAACCCGCTTTTCTTCTCTAGAAATCCAGTTAGTTACTCTTAATGACCAGCGGTTATCCTGTCTACGCGCTACATGCCCGGCCCATGTCCATTTCTTCTTCTTTATTTCAACTATGATATCCTTAACCCCCGTTTGTCCCCTAATCCACTCCGCTCTCTTCTTGTCTCTCAAGGTTACACCTACCATTTTTCCTTCCATTGCTCGCTGCGTCGTCCTCTATTTAAGCTGAACCCTCTTTGTGAGTCTCCAGGTTTCTGCTCCGTAGCTAAGTACCAGCAAGATACAGCTGGTATATACCTTCCTCTTAAGAGATAATGGCAATCTACCTGTCATAATTTGAGAGTGCTTGCCGAATGTGCTCCCCCCCCATTCTTATTCTGCTAGTTACTTCAATCTCGTGGTTAGGCTCTGCGGTTATTACCTGCCCTAAGTAGAGATAGCCTTTTACAACTTCAAGTGCACTATTACCTATTTCGAAGCGGCGCTGTTCCTTTCCGAGGTTGTTGTACATTACTTTCGTTTTCTGCAGATTAATTTTAAGACCCACCTTTCTGCTCTCCTTGTGTAACTCCGTAATCATGAGTTGCAATTCGTCCTCTGAGTTACTCAGCAATGCAATGTCATCGGCGAAGCGCAGGTTACTAAGGTATTCTCTATTAACTCTTATCCCCTAAATGTTCCCATTCTAGGCTTCTGAAAACCTCCTGTAAGCACGGGGTAAATAGCATTGGGGAGATTGTGTCCCCCTGCCTTACACCCTTCTTGATTGGTATTCTGTTGCTTTCTTTATGAAACACTACGGTAGCAGTTGATCCCCTGTAGATTTCTTCCAGAATGTTTATATATACTTCATCTACGCCCTGATTCCGCAGTGTCTGCATGACGGCTGATATTTCTACTGAATCAAACGCCTTCTCGTAATCTATGAAGGCTATGTATAGTGGTTGGTTATACTCTGAGCATTTCTCTATTACCCGATTGATAGTATGAATGTGGTCAATTGTTGAGTAGCCTGTTCGAAATCCTGCTTCTACCTTTGGTTGATTGAATTCTAATATTTTCTTTACTCTGTTGGCAATTACCTTTGTAAATAGCTTGTACACTACAGAGAGCAAGCTGATCGGCCTGTAATTCTTCAAGTCCTTGTCATCTCCTTTCTTATGTATTGAGATGATGTTAGCGTTCTTCCAAGACTCTGGTACCCTTCCTGTCAGGAGACACCTCGTAAACAGGGTGGCTAGTTTTTCTAACAAAATCTGTCCTCCATCTTTCAGCAGATCTCATGTCTGATGTTACCTGATCCTCACCAGCAGCTTTGCCTCTTAGCATGCTCTCCAAAGCTTTTCTGACTTCTTCTATCATTACTGGTGGGGTTTCATCTGGGTTACTGCTAGTTCTTATCGTATTAAGGTCGTGGTTGTCTCGGCTACTGTACAGATTTCTGTAAAATTCCTCCGCTATTTTGACTATCCTATCCATATTGGTAGTTATTTTGCCTTTTTTGTCCCTTAGTGCATACATCCTACTTTTGCCTATCCCAAGTTTCCTCTTCACTGCTTTGAAGCTTCCTCCGTTTTTCAGAGCGTGTTCAATTCTCTCCATGTTATACCTTCTTACATCACATATTTACGTCTATTAATCAACTTCGAAAGCTCTGCCAGTTCTATTTCGTCTGTTGTACTTGACACTTTCATGATTTGACGCTTCCTAATTAGGTTCTTCGTTTCCTGGGAAAGCTTGCCAGTGTCCTGTCTAACTACCCTACCTCCAACTTCCACTGCACACTCCGTAATGATACTCGTCAGATTATCATTCATTGTATCTACGCTAAGGTTGGTTTCCTCACTAAGGGCCGAGTACCTGTTCTGCAGCGACACTCTGAATTTCTGTGCTTTCCCTCTCAGTGCTAGCTCATTGATTGGCTTCTTACGTATCAGTTTCTGTCGTTCCTTCTTCAAGTCTAGGCGAATTCGAGACCGTACCATTCTATGGTCACTGCATCGTACCTTGCCAACCACTTCCACATCCTGCACGATTCCTGGGTGTGCAGTCATTATAAAGTCTATTTCGTTCTTATTTTTGCCATGAGGGCTCCTCCATGTCCATTTGCGGTTTTCTCGTTTTCGGTAGAAGTTATTCAAAATCCGTAAATTATTGCGTTCTGCGAATTCTACTAGTAGCTCTCCTCTGGCGTTTCTAGTGCCGATGCCATAATCTCCTACTGCCTGGTCTCTAGCCTGCTTTTTTCCTACCTTTGCTATAAAGTCTCCCATCAGTATTGTATACTGTGTTTTTACCTTACTCATTGCCGATTCCACGTCTTCATAGAAGCTTTCAACTGAAGCGTCATCATGGCTGGATGTAGGCGCGTAAGCCTGTACCTACCTTCATTTTATCTTTTATTCAGTTTAATTCTAATACCTACCACCCTTTCATTGATGCTATAGTTTTCCTCTATGTTGCCAGCTATGTTTCTGTGAGTTAGGAACCCCACTCCCAGTTCTCTTCTGTCTGCCAAGCCCCTGTAGCAAAGGACGTGCCCATTCATTTCATTTCATTTCATTTTATTACCTTAAAGACCCCATTGAAGGGGTATTACTTAAGGGGTGGGTACATATATGAAAACGTGAAAGCCAATTTTTTTTACAATGCAAGGTAATTTGTTACGGTGTTCAAAAAAGTGGTAGGACAGGTTATGGCGGTGATTTCGTTAGAAAGGCCGTTCCAGTTCGTAGCTGCACGAAAAAAGAATGAGGACGAAAAAGTGACGGTGCGCGTACGCGGCCGCTCAACTTGTTGCGGGTGACCAGTGCGATGGGAGATGCGTGCCGGAGGAAGAATGTATGGTGGCCTGCCGAGCGAGCTGTAAAAAAACTTGTGAAAAAGGGAGAGACTAGAAATGCGGCGACGAGATGCAAGCAATGATAGGCCAGATTCTGTTTTCAGTGCTGATATGCTGACGTCGTAAGAGTACGTAGAATGAATAAATCGTGTGGCTCGATTTTGAAGTGACTCGAGTTGATTGATGAGATATGCTTGATGCGGGCTCCAAATGGCTGATGCGTATTCTATCTTCGTCCTTACGAGAAATTGATAAGCTAGTAATTTGACATTATTAGGAGCGTGACGCAAATGGCGTTTTAAAAACCCGAGTGTTTTGTTAGCAGATGCAATGATGTTCGTAATATGCGTTGCCCAGGTTAAATCGCTACAAAGGGTTACTCCGAGATATTTATAGGAAGGAACTAATTCGAGGTTTGTGTCAGCAATTTGGTACGGGAATACTATCGGATTTCGACGGCGGTGAAAGGAAACAGTTTTACATTTGTTAGGGTTGAGTTCCATTAGCCAAAGGTTACACCAATCCTGTAAGCTTAGTAAGTCAGTTTGAAGAGACGTGTTATCCGAAACGTTGTTTATTTTACGATAAATAACGCAGTCGTCTGCAAACATGCGTATGTTAGAAGATACATGTAATGGTAGGACATTAATGTAAATCAAAAACAGAAGCGGGCCTAGGACAGACCCTTGAGGGACACCTGAGGTTACGGGGGTAGTGTTAGACATTTGATTGTTGACGGAAACTGATTGCGAACTATTAGTTAAGAATTCTTTAATCCATGCTAATACGTCATAATTTCAATTCAACGCGGCAAGCTTTAGTAGTAGGCGCTCATGAGGAACTTTGTCAAATGCCTTTGCGAAATCGATGAAGATGGCGTCAGTCTGAAGGTTAGAGTCGAGGTTAACATGCAGGTCGTGAACAAACATAGCTAGCTGCGTTTCACACGAATACCCTTTCCTAAAGCCATGCTGCGCAGGATGAAAAAAATTATTGGAATCAAGGAAGTCCATGATATGTGTGTAGATGATATGCTCGAGAAGTTTGCAGGGTACGCTGGTTAATGAAATGGGACTATAATTTAACGGTGATTGTTTGATACCTGATTTGTGGACTGGAACGACCTTTCCGTGCTTCCAATCTGGAGGCAGCATTCCTGTTGAAATTGATTGTGAAAATAGTAGACACAGATACGCTGCACAGATATGTTTAGTATTATTCAGGAGTTTGGATGTAATGTTGTCTACACCAGCTGAAGAAGAAAGTTTGTAGTTTGTATTCTGTAGAAAGTTTGTATTCTGTAGCGCCGTATAGTTCTCATCTGTCCTCCTAACCTCACTGAGCCTTATTATATCCCATTTAACACCCTCTAGCTCCTCGAATAGTACAGCTAGACTTCCCTCAATAGATAAGGTTCTAGTGGTAAACGTTGCCAAGTTCAGGTTCCAATGGCGGCCTGTCCGGATCCAGAGATTCTTAGCACCCTCTGCTGCGTTGCAGATCTGACCGCCGCCGTGGTCAGTTGCTTCGCAGCTGCTGGGGACTGAGGGCCGTGAGTTATTTGGCGTATCCATGTGGGAGGTAGCGGCCATATACTGCACCAGGGTGGCCATTCCTTCTCTGGTGAGGGAGTGCGTTCCCGGCGGTGGTTACCGGGGAGGCCGCACCTCAGGCCTCTTGATGCAGTTCCATCAACTCGCGAATTTTTTTTCCGGTTGGGAACTGCACGGCACCGCAAAAAAAAAACAAATAACTCTAAATAAAGCACGCTGTCGAACGTCAAGATGTTACCGTAAGGTACACATGGTATGAGTGCTTGATCGATGCTATTGCGTGTTGTAGCTAGGAACACCAAGAGGCACAGTGCTTGCTCCTTCGTATCGTCCGAAGGAGCATCGGTCGAAGGACAATGTCGGACCGAAACAGTCAGGCATGATAACGTGACCACGATTGCTTTGCCATCTCCTGCTCACTTTGTCCCAAAGGCTGGCACACAGAAACAAAACAACAACAAAAAATCAAAACCTCGATCCTCACACCCGAGGTGTGGCCTCAGTGTCCCTGCAGGCTCGGTCACTCTCGAGATATGGCATGAAAAATGAATTCGAAAAGGCAGTTGAAGTGGCTGAAATCACGGCACCAGAACAACGAAAGGTGAAAGCAAAAGCATAGCTGCGAGTACGGAGAATAGAAAAAAAAACACACTAAATAGTGGTCATTTGTCAGCAGCACTCACAAAAAAGAGAACATGGCAGTGGTGGCCCAAGCGTGAGCAGCAGAACCGGCGGGTCGTAAATGAAGACAAGGCATGTGCTTGGTGGTTATAGGAGAGGGGCTACAGTATCAGTAGCTACCGTAGTCCCGAAAGAAAACAGAGGTGAAAGGTGAAACTGAAATAGAGAAAACAAATCGCTGTAAACAGAAAGGAGAGCCGCTGGTGTCCTTGTCCGGGGTCATTTCGGTCATGGGCGTGCTTTTGGAGACGGTGTACGATAGACGCTGAATCTCTTGCTTGCTATGCCCATTGGCCACGACCCGGCACGTGAGACAGTCGCTTATACTTGTTTTTGTTTTACAACTCAAATGACCGGTGGGCGGTTATGAAACTGGGTCTAGAGCGCTCCACGTTTTGTTTCGTAGCTTTCTTTTTATGCTTAGTGTGCGTATAGAGTTTAGGCATTCGCGTCCCAAAGGCGTTCAAGTGCGAGAAATACTGCCGGCATACTCTTTCTTAAGGTGGCGAAAATGCTCCAATGGCAGCGAATGCAGCGGTTGAAGCTCCGAATGTTCAATGATTGCCCGTTTTCCTCGAGAAAAACAAATCGTACGTTGCAAGCATCACCGATTTTTCGTATGCCACTCGACTCGAGAGACGTTTTCGAGAAATGTTGATTGTTGATATCTGCGTGGAAGCGGTTGCTTACGTTGACACTTCGAATGTTCTTTTTTTTTCTGAAACGGGTAGGAGTTTATGGCTAGATCAGTTTGGGAACTTGACCCCCAGGTTTTACGGACACGTTAAAGGACCCACCGTTTTTGTTCACGACACTCGCGTCACGCTCTTCAACTGCCACAGTTCACGCATCGGAGTGTATTTTTTTTACACGCATGTCTGCAGACACCACGACTTCCGAGATGCCGCAAGGCGGTGCACCGATTCGATGGGTCGTAAATGGGAGCATGGCGTGTTGCTCACGTGAGGGGGAGTTGCTCGAGTGAAATAGCGCGCATTTAGTCAGGAATGATGCAAGCCACACAAGTGCTAAGTGTCGTATAGCGTATCCCTGAGTACGTGTACGCTGTTCTACACACCTTGCGTAAATACCAGCCCAGCTACTCTTCCTAGAACTGGGACTTCTTTCCCGCCTTTTAACGACAGATATTCAAACGAGATTTTGCTGAAGAGAACGTTGAAATGTTTCCTGAACATGTCTGTAAGTTAGAGAAGGAGGAAAGATGTGGGAGAGAGGGGGTGATGGAGGACGGAGGAATCTTTTCGGGAAATCACGAAAGTTCTAAGCACGTTCTCTTTCAGATATGTTCTTGCGTTATCACAAAGCGGGGGACAGAGTGTTTCACCGCGCATATGCGCGGCATTAGATATTCGAGAAACCGTGCAAGACAGAGGGAAAGAAAAAGAACTAACTCGGCAGCCTTTCCTTCGGTCATCAAATAGCCAGTCCTTGCCGTTTGAACTTAGCTCACGCTGATTTCTCCAACTCATGTCGACTGAATAGGGAAGTAGGCAGATTGGAATTGCAAACTATGCAAGCTCACTGTTTTGTTTTCTCTACAGATGCAACTTCAAAAAACAGAACAAGCAAAAATTGCAGAAATATGATGTCCCTTAGGATTTGCTGAACCGCGCTGTGAAGTGCATCTCGTTAAAGTTTCAGAGCAGTCATATGCCCGACTTCGATGTCTCGCCCGTGTTCGTTCTCTCGCATTTTGGCTTAGTCTTAATTCAGCAAAACTGAGTTTTGCGTATTTGGCTCTTTGCCACGAAACGATATCATTCACAAAAAAAAATATGCGCCATGTCACAATTAATAAGGACTCGCGCAAAAAGTAAATATATTAATATGAAGCAGCTAGATTGGCATTCTTCTGTAAGACAAAAGACGCATACAAAACACAACTACGCCATCTTGGGCGTTTTGTAAGCTGCCTTAAAGGGACACTAAAGAGCAAAACGCTAGTTCGCGCATTCGTAAAGTACAACTTCCGAAAGTTGAAAACGACACTCTTACCGCGACACGACGCTCCGTAAGCGAGAAAACGCACGAAGAGAAAATGAGGGAGGGGGGGGGGGACGTCACTTTGAGGTTCCCGCCCAAACACCGTGACAGCATATGTGCTAAAAGCATCTACTGAGCTCTACATAGTTCTACCCGACAAAAGTACACTGTAATCTTTAGCGTAGACTTAGTATACGAACTTCCAGAAAATTTGATCGAGTCAATGTCACGAGAGTACGAAAAGTACATTTAGGATGACCGCCAGTTGGGCATGTCGGTATAAGTTCATAATAAAACAAGTGCTATCGAGTACGAACACTCAGAAAGGGCACAGAACAAGCGCTTACCAGCAACTGAATATTTTCATTTCGAAACTAACACTTTTATAAATGCTTAACACGCATAAACGTCCCCACAAAGTACTCCCATTATCATCAACAATGATGAGTAACAAAAAACCGCTCCCATAATCGATGACATCTGTATGCCAGTTCTGGCTGTATGCCATCGATCATGGGAGTGGTTTATTGTTTTTCGAGGTCTATGATAATAGGGGCGGTTTGTGGGGACGTATATGCGTGTTGTGCTTCTATAGAAGTGCTCGTTTTGAGATGAAAATATTCCCTTGCTAGTAAGCGCTCGTTCAGGGTCCTTTCTGAGTGTTCGTACTGTTTGGAGCTTGCTTCACTATGTATACAAATACATTTTAAAATTTCTTCATGCGAGATGATTTCGGCGCGAAATTACAAATCCAGCTTCAAACTTAATTTTCTCTGCTAATGATCAACTGATGACAGTGAAACTGCAATCAGTTTAACTAATGATAGTTTCACAGAGAAATTTGTTTCATACAGAAACGTCTTTTTGCATGTTTCGCAGTTTTCACTTTGGTCGGTGCAGAGCCCCCGTGTTTGTTACCTTCAGCTACAGTGAAACTTTTGATATCAGAATTCTCAGAATGCAGCTTATCAATCTAAATCAAGTCATTTATTCGCTTTTGCATCCCTTTAATTAGGCAAAAGTGACCGGGTGCTGAGTCCTATCTGCTTTTCTTTCTTATTTTTTCCGTCTTTTATTGCGCTAATTAGCTGTAACATAGCTCAGAAGCTTGCACCAGCAAGAAAAATCTTGTTTTTTCTTTAATATAACTACCATGCCGTTCTCCAACGGTATGTCTGTTACGTTACGTTATGCAAATAATTCAACATAACAGAAATGCTATGTTGAGATTTTTTTTAGGCGCTCAACCTACCCAAGATAAATTCTCTCATTTAACGTTCTTGTTATGTCACAGAAATGACTTGCTAATTGGTTTTAGTGCACAGGTTTGTTTTTATTTGTTTTTTATACGTTATGCTTAAGAGCCGGTGCCCAATCGAAAGTGCCGCTGCTACATCATTCACATGGTGTTCGTTTACCTCTAAATCAGAGCTAAAATTATACCCTGAGAACATTTCTAGCGGGGAAGCTCTTTATGGCGTAGGCTAGTGAGTTAAAATTATACCCTGAGAACATTTCTAGCGGGGAAGCTCTTTATGGCGTAGGCTAGTGAGTTAGTTGTCTATCGTAGCCGCTCCTAGTACTCGGCATACTCACTAGAAGCGCCACGGCGCTCGCTCCACTCTGATGTGTAGGAGACGCGTGCTAGAAGACAGACAGACAGACGGACTGACGGATGAACGGACGGAAGGAGCAAGCTTTTTCATTGTTATTCACTTCGTGGATATGGAGTACTTTTTCCCCTAATTACATGCTCTTTAGCAGACTTGAGAGTTTAAAGTAACAGTCTATTTATAACGTTCTGGCACGTAACAGCTCGGGTAAAGAAAAAGGCTGCTCAAAAAGGCACGGTCACGGTGATGCCAAGTTATACAAATGAAATGAGCCAGAAATATTTCCCCAGTAACATTCAAGCACACAACTTCTTCCTAGAGAGAGATAAGGAAAGCAGGAAGGCTGGGAGGTTGACCGTCATGTAATATTCATTCATTCATTCATTTTATTTTATTTCAAGTTCTCTTATTACATGAAAATACACAACACTGGTTAGACCCATAGCCACTGGCTAGTAGGGGGTCTAAATAAATATGCATTTAAAGGAACAGATTGTGTTAACAAAGCAGATATTTTATAAGTACACTTCAATCATACAAGAAAAAAAGAGAAAAAAAAATCGAAACAAAATATAAGAAGGAAACATATTTGTGATAAGTCATTTGCAGTATCTTGCAGCATTGTTCCATGCAAACAACGGATTGTATGTATACAATACATCAAATACATAAAAGTACGTATACCATGTCAAGTATGATTTTGTTAGACATATAATCTATACATAACGAAAGTGGAGATTACAACGAGGTGTGTGTTAGTGTACCTGTTCATTTTTCTGCAGAAAGTATTTTTTAAGAGCACAGGCAAAACTTTTGCTGTCTTTTATTTGGCATGGTATATCATTCCAGACCTTTACTCCAGCAAATTGTAGCAATCGTTTGCCGTAAACATTGTTAGTAGGCGGAAGATTGAAATTATGTAATGTGGCACGTCTGGTAAGGCGGCAAGAGGATGAAAATACTGATATATGAAAGGGCAGGTTATTAGAAATGACATTATGGACGGTAAGTGCAATTTTTTGCTGTCGTAAATTATCGAATGGTATGATTTCCATATTACGAAACAATGGCGCGCTGTGTTGATCATATCTAGCATTGTTTATTATTCGAAGTGCTAGCTTTTGTAGTATACGTAATGGTTCTAGATATGTTTAAAAGTCCATCCCCATGAATCTATGCAATATGTGAGGGGACAATGAAAAAATGTGAAATAGAGAATTCGGAGAATACTACTCTTAAAATAATTTCTAGCGGTTAATAATGTACTGCATCCAGATCCCAGTTTAGCGCATACAGAGTTAATGTGGCTTTGCCAGTTTAGCTGGCTATCGAGAATTACACCCAGATATTTGAATTCGTTCATCTTCTCAAGCACGCAGTTATTTATTGTAATGCAAATGGACTCATTACTTATATCTCGATAACGGGAGTGGAAAATAGTGTATTTAGTTTTCTTTGCATTCAGTGTTAGTTTATTCGCTATAAACCACTGACAAACATTTTTCAGTTCTACATTACTTTTATGCTCGAGATCCCTTATATTGTCTGCAGTAACAATAACGGCTGTATCATCAGCGTACATTAGCATCTCCACCGACGTCAATATGTTTGGTAGGTCGTTTACGTACAGTGAGTAATATCTGTCATCCTACACTGCACTGGGGATGCGGATTAGGGGCTGAACGAGAGATATAGAGAGAAGACAACAATATGGGATCAAAAAAAAAAAAACAATCGTAGCCATACACATACAACCAGTAAGAAGCGTTCACTCAAAGTCGTTCTGGTAGGCCACTAGATGGCAAAAAGCCTAATAGCGCTTGTGAGGCTTTATTATGCGATGTTAGGTCTGGACGATGGCTTGATAGTTGTTCTTCTGGTAGACGCTGGTTGTTTAACAGGAAAGACTCGTTCCTAGAGAGAGAGCAAGAGAAAGGAAAGCCGGGAGGTTAACCAGATATTGACATCCAGCTTGCTAGCCAGCACTTGGGGTGGGGAAATAAGGGCAAGAAAGAGTGGGTAGAGAGAGAGGAGAAAAAACGCACGTGCACTCATGAGCAAACTAAAACGCACACAGAAAGTGCGTTCTGTCTACAACCATTCGTGTATCGCTAATAGTTCTCGTATTTCCAAGGCACGTGGTGGTCATAAACTTGCGAGTTTCAAGAGGCTGAAGCAGAAGCAACTATATTCTGTTGCCAATAAACCACGTAGTAGCTGTTCGATAGTGTCGCAATGTCATGCGCATTGGATAAATTAGGTACAGGGATTGGGAAACACTCCCGGGCCGCTGTTCCACGTAGTCTATATGGAAGCCCTGTCTAGAAACTTTTGACCTTACTTGTAAATATTTATTGATGCGACCACTTGTGGCACATGCTCCTTCTGAGGGTGGCCTTCATGAATGCTTATTCGTTTCAAATTGGAATTGCCAGCAGCCCTACATGTGACAACTGTAACTGCGAAGAGACAATCGCCCATCTTCTCTGTGATCGCCTTGACGCTTCAGTGCGCCAGAAAATTAACTTTCAAAAGTGCTTGATATACTTGACAATGAAACAATTCTTGGAGGAAAGGGTGTCAGGACACTGGCTGAGACCGTCGTCGGCACGCGAGGCATTCAGAGCGTTGCTGCGCTTCTTGCGGGCTACTGGTTTCAGATACACACTCAAAGCATTGTCGTTTAGGGTGTTATTGTTCTTTTCCCAGTTTTTATTTTCCTCCTTTTTATAACATCTCTTTTCTGTCATCTTCTACCCGCTCACCCCATTCCCCAGCAGAGGGTAGCCAACCGCTTTGAGAACTCGCTAGCCCCCCCCCCCCCATCTTTTCTCTCCCCCTCGTCATCCACCTCATCCATTATGAGGGGCTCACCAAGAAGCGCGTAGTGTAATAAGAAACCTCCTGAATAAACACCATCATTTCTCATTTGAGAAGGAAGAAATTCACAAAGACAAACAAAATTTGATACAATACGAAGATGTCGACCCACCCCGTATAGCTTGCCTGAAAGTGTGGAATAAGCAGCTATTTCATTTATTTTCATTTCATTTTATTCACCGTCAAGGACATGTGGAATTATAGAGGGGAGTGGTTACAAGTTTACAAGGAGCAAAAAACAGCATGAAAATAATTATTCAACAAACAAAAACTACTCATTATACAATATTAGCTGCGTAAGGACAACGAACGACTTCAACACGATATGAACATAATACATAAAATACATAAAATAATGCTTTTTACACTTTTTAATTATAAAAACTTAGTTAATTCTTGATAAAAAAGATGATTAGTAATAATAGTTACAATGTCTTCGGGTAGATGGTTCCAATCTGCTGATGTACGAAGTACGAATGATCGGTAATAACACTGCGAGTTGCATCATGCAAAATAAAAGTTTATCCAATAAATAAAAGTTTATCCAATGAATAAAAGTTCATCCAATAAATAATAGTTTATCTAATAAATAAAAGTTTATTCAATCCAATTCATTAATGCAATGCCCACCTTAGGACGATGGTCGATACGGTGGGATATGTACAGAGGATTGAGGATTAGTTGGTCATGAGGGCGGGATGATGGAATACTTTGTGAAAAGTGGCCAGGCGGGATGTTTTTCGACGGAATGCAAGTGAAGGAAGGCCTAGGATAGATTTCATTGAAGTTATACTGGCAATGCGATTGTAGTTGGACAGTATTAAACAAACGGGGTTATTTTGTACACGTTCTAGTGAAGCGATCAAGTTATCCTGGTAAGGATCCTACACAGAACAGGCATAATCGAGTTTAGATCTTACCAATGTTTTACATAAGAGCAATTTTAATACTGATGGTGCTTTTGAAAAGTTACGACGTATGGAGCCTAACATACGATTGGCATTATTAGTAATGTATTCGGTGTGAGGTGCCCAAGATAGGTTTGTCGTGATGAGAACACCTGAGTATTTATACGAGTAGACTGGATCGAGCGGGACGTTGTTTATGTAGTATGCTAGCGGGGTGTTGGGTGATCTTGTTACGCGCATTACCTTGAATTTGCCAATGTTTAAGTCTATTCGCCATGTGCTGCACCAGGCTGCAACGGTGTTGAGATCAGATTGAAGGTATGCAATGTCATTATAACAGGTTATTTCACGAAAAATGACGCAATCATCTGCAAAAAAATAAATGTTAAATGAAATAGAAGACGTGAGGTCGTTACTATAAATAAGAAAGAGAAGCAGACCAAGGAATGACCCTTGCGGTACTCTTGAGTGGACCACAAGAGATGACGAACTGTGACTGTTAGCAGTAACGTACTGAATCCTGTTAGATAAAAAAACACTCAATCCACTTCAGTAAGTTATTGTGAAGGTTTAGTAGGTTCAATTTGAAAACTAGTAGTTGGTGACAGACTTTGTCGAAAGCCTTACTGATGGATGGATGAAAAACTTTTATTGGGGTCCTGAAGGATTCTACCCCCGTTTTATAGGGGTAGAATCGCGGGCCGCTCCCACGTTGGGAAGGGGAGGCCCAGCCTCACCGCCGCATCGTGGGCCTTCTGGACAGCCTTGAGTTGTTGTATGAGAACCGGACTCGTGAGCAATAAATAAAAGGAGTTCTCAGAAAATTCTTCATTTTTTATTTGTAAAGAGGGGCACCTCCAGAGCATGTGGTTAAAATCACTGCGATTCTGGCAGTCTGGACAAAGTTCTGAAATATCGGAGTAATGGCTATAGGTTACGAGGCTAGGGTATGTTCCCGTCTGAAGCATGCGAAGAGAGATTGCCTGTGGCCTAGACAACTTTTCATGTGGCAATGGAAATGACCTACGGCCTAATTGATAATGCTTCGTGATCTCGTTGAAGGTAGTCAAAATGTCCCTAAAATGAAGGCTCCTGGCTGATTCCTCTGTCTGAGAAGCACAAGTCCCGGCGCGGTAAGTGAAGCCTCGCGCCTTGGAGTGGGCTAGCTCGTTGACATTGGGAAGGCCTCCAACCCTTAAGCCAAGGTGAGCAGGGAACCAAATAATTGTGTGGTGGGTGAGTTCTTTGTGAGCGAGAATTCTCAAAACTTCCTTGCAAACGGAACCAGAAGCGAAGGCCCTAGCAGCGGATTTAGAGTCCGTATAAATATCAGTCCTTTGTGGATCAAGGAGTGCTAGTACAATGGCCATCTGTTCTGCTTTGTAAGAAGAAGGGGTTCGAACCGACGCTGAGGATAAAATCTGACCCTTAGTATCTACGGATACTACCGCAAAGCGAGCGGAAACGCCATACTGGGCGGCATCAACAAAGCATGAAACAGACGATTGTTTGTGAGCTTGAGCTAAAAGAGAGGAGGCTCGAGCGACACGCCTGCCCGCGTTGTACTGTGGATGCATATTTCGTGGAAGGGGGCATACTTTGATGCGAGAGCGTATATAATCATCGAGTGGCGTATTTTGCACTTCGAGCGTCAGGGGGTTGACTCCAGTGTCAATCAGAATCTTTCTCCCCGCTGGTGTGATCGAAATCCTGGCAACCTGTGCCATTTGTTGAGCCTCGATAACTTCTTCAAGCGTGTTGTGGACTCCAAGTTTCATAAGGTTCTCAGTGCTTGTGCGCATAGGAATGCCAAGAACTTTCTTGATGCTTTTCCTTATGAGGATGTTCAATTTATTTCTTTCGTGGAGTTGCCACCTGTGCATAGATGCGACATAGCTTATGTGGCTCATCAAGAATGCATGGAATAGTCTGAGGAGGTTGTGCTCTCGAAGACCACCCCGACTGTTGGAAATGCGTGATATGAGTCGGATGACCCCTTCCGCCTTGGAAGTCAGACGGTCGATCGTGCGGCCGTTCTGTCCATTAGCCTCGATAATCATGCCCAGAACGCGTATGAAGTCCACCCTTGGAATACGCTGCCCCGATGCCGTGTGCAGCCTAATGTCGATGTCAGCCAGTGGTTGCCAGTTTTTGGGTTTGGGTCCCCGTCTCGTGGGTCGATATAAGAGAAGTTCAGACTTTGCTGGTGAGAGCTTTAGGCCCATTTCATTTATGTAGACTTCAACACAGTCCACGGCCTCTTGAAGAGAGTTCTCCACGGAGCCCTCCGAGCCACCGACACTCCATATGGTGATGTCGTCCGCGTAAATGGCGAACTTGATGCCCTCTTGGTTTGAGAGCTTTGCAGCAAGGCCGCACATTGCAATGTTAAAAAGCAGTGGGGAGACGACTGAGCCCTGCGGGGTGCCGAAGGAACCGAGATCGTAGGGCTCAGACTTGAGATCCCCAAGCTGTATAGTGGCTTTTCTATTCCTGAGGAACGAGCTGGTGAACTTGTGAAAGTTGGCTCCTAAGTTGAGAGAAGAGATGGAGGCAAGTATGTGGGAGTGCGAGACATTGTCAAAGGCCTTTTCAAGATCCAGACCGAGAATAGCTCTAACGTCTTTTGTCTCCTGATCTATGATGTGAAGCTTCAGCATTTTCATGACGTCCTGAGTAGATAGGTGTGGTCTAAAACCTACCATGTTGTACGGAAACAGGTTAGTCTTCTCTATGTGCTTTGATATTCGATCGTTGATGACATGCTCGGCGACCTTGCCTATACAGGACGTCAGTGAAATGGGTCATAAGTTGCTAAAACTGGGACTCCGGCCAGGTTTAGGTATGAGAATAACCGGCGCCCTTTTCCATTGCTCAGGGAAAGTCCCCGTCTCCCAAATACGATTGATTTCTTTGGTGAGGTAGGTAATAGAGTCATCGTCTAAATTGCGTAGTGTTTTGTTTGTAATGCCATCCGGGCCCGGGCTGGAGTTCCCGTTAAGATTGTTTAAGATGGTGTGGACCTCTTCTTCCTGGAAGGGCTTGTCCAACTCAAAGGCTGGTGATCCCGTGTATTGCGCGTAGCCAGAAGGAGGCCGGGTTGTGTCCAAAGGGAGGTATCTCTGTGCCAGACACTTCACTATTTCCGTGTCCGATTTAACCTTCCTTTCTGAGTGCAGTATTTGGTCTACCAAGCGCGTCTGGTTGGATTTAGATTTGGTCTCCTGCAGCAGGTGTTTGAGGAGGTTCCATTTTCCCCCAACTTTCATCTGACCATCCACCTTGTTGCAAATCTCGTCCCAATGCTGTTTTTCTAGCGTCTGACAATAAGTTGTTATTTCTTGGTTGAGACTTGCGATGCGTTTTCGCAGTCTTCGATTCATACGGTGTGCTTTCCACCTGGTTAGGAGGGCGCTTTTAGCCTCAAGAAGATGAGCAAGCCTACTATACATTTTATTGACCGGTAGATCAGTCTCTATCGTTTTGGTGGCCGACTTGACGTCTTCGACCAGCTGAGACAGCCACTTGTCGAAATTCGGTGAGTCATTATTCTCTTCTGCGCTCTTCGCTCTGATCTTACGGAAGAGGTCCCAATCTGTAAATTTGAAAGCTTTAGGGGGCTTTGCTTGAATTTGTGATGTCGTACTCAAAATACAATGGTCACTCCCCAAGTTTTCTCCTAAGTTTAACCATGATACCTCCCCCATGGTTGTGACAAAGGTGACGCCTGGGGTAGTATCCCTTGAGCAAGAATTTCCAGTGCGGGTAGGAAACGTGGGGTCAGTGACCAAAGTAAGATTCAGATCCGATACCGCTTGCCAGAGCTCGGCTCCCTTGGCAGTGGTGCGAGGGTAGCCCCAAGCTTGATGGGGTGCGTTGAAATCCCCCGCTATAACTATGGGTGCGTCCACTTTCCTAGCGATCGTAACGGCTTTTGATAACAATGAGCTGAAGCGATGGTGCCTGCCTTTTGCAGCGTATATGTGGAGTATGAAAGTGCTATTTTTAAGGTTGCTGCCAGGTATAATTTCTAAAAGAGAGTGTTCAATCTTGCTATTTGCCATGTGCAAATTGTGCTCAATGTAAGTGTACTTCTTGGACACAAACGTGCAAATACCGCGGCCATCTGGAGGTTTAGTGATGTGATGGGTGTAGCCTGGCAGGCTCATTGTTTCCGTAAGCGTCTCCTGTAGCATATTAACATGTGGTCGAATTGGCTGGGATTTAATATACTGCTGGAGAGCTGCCTTCTTTGATTGGAAGCCCCAGCAGTTCCACTGCCAAATTACAAAATTTTTAAGGTGTCCCGCCATTGTTGGGACCCTCAAAAGCTGTCTCCTGAGAGACGCTACGGGTTGCCACCTTCTGCACGATCCTGACCTTAGGTATTACTTGGGCCGGAGTAGCCTCGGCTGATTGTAAAGCTTTAACTTGGTCAGCCTCAATCTTTGTGACTCTGCAGTCCAATACCGCAATCGACTCGACCACTGCCCTGAGAGCATTTTTGATATCATTCAAGGTTTCCTTGACTTCTGTTTTGAAATTTCTGTCCTCGTTATTGGCCGGTTGTGCTAGCGCTCTCCTTTTTGTTGGTTTTGCCCCTGGATGGACGTCCATGGGTACCTCATCGTGACTCGCATCCGATGTGGCCTCTGTACAGGGAACTGTGTTTGAAGGAGACGGAGACGAAACCTGTTGTGATTTCCTTAAGTCGGCTATTTCTGCCCTGAGTTGCTCGACAATGGCCCTGAGGTTAGCATTTTCCCTTTGCATCTGCGCATATATATCTGAGTGTTGCTCTGGATTGATACCCACCTTTACCTGTGGTTGGGAGCCCTTGATCTTGGATGCCCAGGTCTGGTGCTGATTTCCTTGCTGCACACCATTGCGGACAGTAGGCACACGTGAGTTAGAACGGCCCTTGGATCTTGAATGTCCTCTGGATCTCAAACAGCCCCTTGCTCTGCCTCTGGAACGGGATCGCCCTCGCGGTGGTTGTAGCTGTTGGCTGACGTCACGCGGGCGCCAGCTGCTGCTCGGGCGCTCAGTCGTAGCGCGGCCGCCTGCAGTGGCTGGTAGCGATAGGAAGTCTCCTCCACTATCTGTGAAGTTCATGTCGTCGGCGTCTTGTTCCGCAAATTCCATCGTATATTGCAACCGTCGCTCTCGTCTTCGTCGACGGACTATGTAGGGCACTTGAAAACGATGCTTACACGTCTTGTCTGCCGTGAGATGTGGACCCCCACACAACTTGCATTCTGGAGTGCAGACGTGACCCTCCGAAGCAGATGACATACCACACCCTCTACAGACGGCCTCCTCTGGATGGGGACAAACATCGGCTCGATGACCTAGCTTTCCACAGGCATAACAGACATCAGTCTGTCGACGATACAGGGTGCAGCGAACCAAACTATTTCCACATATGACGTAATTTGGCACTTTTAGTCAGTCAAAGAGGACAATTACCGTGGTGGAATTCTTGATTCTTTTCACTTGGAGTGCAGTCGGGTTCCTTGGGTGTACAATAAGTGAATAAAGTTGTTCTTGACCGATGTCCGCGTCAACACCTCTGATGATACCTTTGCAGGTGTCGTCGGGGGCAGCTCGGTAGGCACTAACATGAAAACTTGTGGTACCGAGAGTAATGGCGGTGATCTTGGAATACGCTCTGGCGTTCCTCTCCGCTAGAGTGCTTATAACTGCAATGTTCTGCATCATATTTGGGCATACCACGTCTTCCGTGACTTCTTCCTCACTGAGCGCTGCAGCCACTGCGAGTGCCTTCGCGAACTTAATTTGACTCACAGTTCTCATGTCCAGGCCATTTCTAGGTCTCACGATGACTCGATGGTGATCTCTTGGAAGGTAAGGAAGTCTAGAAGCAGCGATAAGACGCTTCTTCACCGCAGCCCGGGAGCGCTGAGGCGACCACGCGTCGCCGTGCATGGACACGCTTGCTTGCGTCTCGGTCCTGGGGGTATGCGTCCCACGAAGTTTACGTTTAGTGGTAGCCACAGACCATCCAGAATCTTGAAGATCATCGGGAGTGATATCCTCCCCATCGACAGAGACTTGCATAGACATGCCGTGCGTAGAGTGCTGGAACACCCTTCCGAGAAGAGCCGGCGGCCGCTCCGCCGTAGCCTAAGCCTAGCGCACTCAGCTGAGCAGATGGGCAAACAGAAGAGTCTCGAAAAAGTGTCAAAAAGCTCACCCACAGTGAAATACTTGGTATCGATGTAGTCCGTGTGGCTTTATGCGTCGACTGGTACCAAAAGACCCCTTACTGAAGTCTAAAAAAAATACAGTCAGCTGACCGCTTCGCATAAAATTGGTTCTCGCTATACGTACAATCAACGGGAGTAACTCAGGGACGAAGCTCGATATAGCATAGGGTTGTCTTCTGTTGTCATCACGGTACAGAACATTTGCTACAGCCGCAACTTATGGGAGACACAAAAAATGTATTACATTAGACTTCAGCGTATACACGGGCTAATTTAAAAATAAGATATCGCTGTTCCTGGTGAAAATAACCTATCGAAAAGAGTATTGATGAGTTGATCTCAATTGAAGTGTGCCTAGATGTTGAGGCTTCTAAAAAAAAACCTGTAACACAAAGGCACACAGAGCACTGTATGTCCCGAAAAGTTACCCACATTAAGCCGATATCGTGCCACCGGTAAAATTGCGGTTTATTAAAAATCGTTAACCAATTTTTCTAAACACATTCACTTTTGAGGCATATCGTTCAAATCCAGCGATGTCCCTAATTCTCCTTGACTCTGCTCAGCCTTCTGGAAGGTGTTATAAATTTTATACATGCAATTAATATCCCTCAATGTACATTATATGGCGCAATGCTCGAGTAACATACGTTTACTCGCCGATACGATACTCAGAGCTTCGCCCAATTGTCCTTGTTCCCTTCGTGAAGTTGCCTGGGTTGCTTTCGTCCGCCATGGTGGAGCAGCGGCTATGGTGCTGCGCTTCTGATCCGAAGGTCGTGGTTTCGATACCGGTTTCGGTGGTCGCATTTCCATTGAGGTGAAATTGCAGACGCCTGTGTGCTGTGCGATGTCAGTGCACGTTAAAGAACGCCAGATGGTTGAAGTTTCGGAGCCCTATAGACTACGGCGTCTTTTATAAACATAGCTTGGTTTCGAGACGTAAAACTCAAGATGTTTATAAATGCGAAGGATTTCTTAGCGCACTTCGGTGACTTTGAGCGTATCTATCTATCTATCTATCTATCTATCTATCTATCTATCTATCTATCTATCTATCTATCTATCTATCTATCTATCTATCTATCTATCTATCTATCTATCTATCTATCTATCTATCTATCTATCTATCTATCTATCTATCTATCTATCTATCTATCTATCTATCTGCCTACGAGTTGTAGCTCTCCTGGCCGTTTCTATATAGGTATCGGTACCGAACTTAGTATGGCGTAACATGATTGTATGAAGAACATATAGGACTAGTCATAACATTAAAATATTGACATGTATGTCATGAATGTCATGATTTACATTTCAGGGTCCTGCAGCTCTTGCGATGATTTCATTCACATGGCATGTTGCAAAACTGCCATGGTATGGCATGATTGCATGGCCGACACAAGCGACAGACCCTAGCATAAAAATCATGACATGCGTGTCATGTAACATGACTACGTTCCACGCTCATGATGCGCTCGCGGCCATTTCGCTTGCGTCACATATACCAATTTTGACATTACGGTACGTGAATGGATGATGAAGGTATGTGACTGGTGCTAACATGATAACAATGAGATGCGTGTCATGTAACAACATGACTACATGCCACGCTCACGATGTGCTCGTGGCCGTTTTGCTCGCGTCACATATATGCCAAATTTGGTACTACGTGACGCCAATGGATGACGAAGGTATGTGACTGCTCCAAACATGATAATCATAAGATGCGTGTCATATGAGAACATGACTGAAAGTCACAGTCAAGGCACCAAAAAATTGCCCGCAGCTTCCCTAGGGGGAACACTGAGGAGGATGCGGACCATATAATTGGTTAACGGGGTGTTAAAGTGCGACTTACTTGGGTCGATGGCTAAATTGGTTAACGTGTTTGTGAAATGGGGTGTTAAATTGCGACTTACTTGGGTCGATGGCTAAATTGGTTAACGTGGTTGTAAGAGGGGGTGTTAAATGAGTGAACACGTACACACGTATGCGAAAGGGCGGCGCTGGTCGAAGGGACGTCGATCATTGTGTTTGTGGATTCGTTGGAATTCATTTCACCGCGACCTTGGACGTCGACGCGCCGTACAAACCAACCGACGAGCGGCAACTGAGCGAGCGAGCGCCGACCTTGAGTATATATACAGCACGACGGCGCATGCACTGTCAGCTGTTGAATGTTCTCGAAGCGCGACGCCACATGCGCGTCCACTGGAGAATCAGGAGAATTGTAGATGTCGAACGCGGTGTGTAGAGGAGGAAGGGTGCACAGATGGTGGAGGAGTGAAGCGCGCGCGGTGTGTAGAGGAGGAAGAGATGCACAGATGGTGGAAGAGTGGGCGACGGCGCGACGGCGCATGCGCGCGCGTCAGCTTTCGAATGTTCGAGAAGCGGTGCGGACGGCGCGGACGGCGCACTACAAGGCGCGAGTATAAGATGCTCCGCATCTAATACATTTAGACATGATGTGGTGCGCGTGCACACCGGCGTTCATTTCGTCGTGTCACGGCGGCGTTTCCACGCCAGGCGCCGGTCCTGCCATATACTCGCAGGCGTGGGCCGCACTGCGTTGCTTTGACGTATGCGCGTTTCAGCGCGTCCGGCGTCCCTCCATCCCGGAAAGAGGGAGACGCAGTGTTGCCTAGGTAGCGCATCGGCGCCAAATGTAGCATGTCGCATTTCGCACCAGTTGCCTTCGGACCGCGCCGACGGACGCTGGCCGCGCCTGGCATCAGACTATAGAGTACTGGCGTTTTGCTAACGTAGCGTTGCTGTGGCCAGCTTGCGCGCGTGTCAACGCTACATTGGAGTATATTGGGCCTTTCATGATGCGCTCTCCGCCGCTTTGCTAGCTCCACATATACCAAAATTAGTGTTACGTGACGGCAATGAATGACGAAATATATCACTGGTGCAAACATGATAATCCTGGCACGCGTGTCATGTAAGAACATGACAACTTTTCACACTCATATTGTGCTCACGGCTGTTTAGCTAGCTGCACATATACTAAATTTGGTATCACGTGACGTGTATAGATTACCAAGATAAACGAGACATTCAAACATGTTAATCATGACACGGAAGTGATGTACGGCATCATTTATCTCCACCTCCTTATGTTGTGCTGATTGTAAAGTGACATATCAACATTTGTCTTTCATGCTTCGCATGCCATCTTTTCCCACTGCACGTGAAATCTGACAATTTTAAAAACAAAACTTCGTCCCTCGTAGCCATTGTAGTGTGTAACAGGTATAACATTTTGACCTCAAAGGTGGTGCCGGTGAGAGATTTCTTCTGTGCGTTGTTGAACAATAAAAAAAGTGCTCCATGTATATGCCAGGAGCTGCTAATGGATAATGAGAGACAGGAGCATTCGGCTTTTAGTTAACGCGCACGCTGCAAACCCATTAGCAGCCATTGGCATGTACATTGAGCACTATCTGACAAGAAAAAGTTGCTAAGTTATACTCGCTGGGTGTAACCTATTCAGCTTTAAAAAGGTTTAGTAAGCGTTGAGCCACAGTGCCATGAATACAGTGAACTGGTATATACCATTAACTCGAGGTGGTTAAAGGTGGGAGACCTGAAGCGCAAGCCGTAAGAAAGTGTGCGTGTGCCACCTCTCGTTTATTCCTTGGAATGTCCGCTGGATGGCGGTGCTTCTATATAGGGAATATATGATGAAAAGGTGCGAGATGGTGGTACTTGGAGTTGCTGAATAGATGGACGAACGGACACACAGACAGATGCATGGATGGACGCATAAACGGACGCAGGGGTGGATGCATGGACGAACGCAGGGAAGGCCGCACGAACAGACGCACGCATGGTCGGGCGGATGGACGCGTGGCGGTCACACACACGCACGCATGGACGAACGGATGCAAGAACGAATGGACGGATGAATGCGTCGCCCCACTCTCCATCATTCACTCCTTGGGTATGCTGCCATTTTTTTTATTGCCAGAATATTTTCTCCCTTGTTATTTCGCGGAAATAAATGAATTTCCCGACAGACTGTAACTCAACAATCTATTTTCTTTGAACGCGATTCTACATCCGACGCGGCAGGCCTTCAAGATTTTGAAAGCCCATAGAAACTGTCGATTGGAAGTACGAGAGAGGAAGAGAGAGGAAGACCTTGTATAAAAAATTGAAAGTCAACCAACAAGGTCAGGCGTGGCCCGTCGCTTCTAGCCGTCGGCCGGAATTCCTTGAGAGACAGACGGCAAAAGCAAGGGCTTGATTGATGATGTCTTGCTGGACATTGAAGTCGGGGCTGCGGAGCAAGGCCTCCCAGGATTCTACAGTGTGAGAACCATCGTTCTGACTGCAAGGCATATCCACACCATGAGGACCAAATTTTCTACTTTATTTTAGTGTTTGTGCATGGTTTTTTTTCTCGTATACGTAGTGCAAGTTTTTGTTTTTTTAACGTTAAGTTTAAAAAATTTTTTTCTTGAATATATTCACTTTTGGAACCACTCTTCACTTAGGCGCCATACGTTCTGGTTAACAGAGAATACTGTACACTGGCTACAAGGGTGTTAAAAAAAGTGCGAAAGAGGCCTCCGAAATGACGCGAAAGTTCTTACAAAAGACACTCGTTGAATCAACGGCGTAAAACTATGTTCCCTTCGTTTTTTTTTCGTCTGTCTTCTTTTATGATCTAATGCCCAAAATATTCCAGCATTCGTAATTACACGTGGCTAGGAATTCAGAGGGAATCTTGTCTTCCGCACGACACATCTTCCAAGTCGGCGAAGCGTTCAATCTTTTATCCTCCAAATGGAGGAATCGTGGCGCAACGCATTACGTCTAAGAAGTGATCTCGACACAAGGCGACGGCAGAGAGAAAGAGAGAGAAGGAAAAGAAGTATTCGCAGCACGCGTGATGGCAACGCACTTTCCTGCGGAATGCCATACAGCAAACATGAGCGACACGTTTACCCAAGACGACGTGCGAGTTCCTCTCGAACGCAAAACAAACACAGCCAAACACTGCAAGATGTGCTCGCCCGCGAAAGGGAAGTCACCATTAAAAGTTCACGCCAGGCTCGATTCGAAGTTGCCCCAGACCAAGGGCCAACTCAGATTGTTAAGAGACAGCGTTTCTGGGCTGCGCGTTTCGAACTCTGGGAGATTAGAGCAGTCCCGTATTCGAGAAAATGCACGCACTGTGTACGGTATAAGCGGCTCACGCAGCTCAACTTGGAGAGAGCACTTCGGTTTTGAGGGAGAGTGGTACGATCGTGGAATGGCGCGGAACGAATGAGGCGATCAGCAGGCGAACATTACACTGAGTGTTACAATAGAGACGATTACTATGGCTTCCCCAACTCTTTCGTTTCTTGGTCGAGTTTTTTTTTCCTTCCTCTGCAAGAACGGTTCCCGCTAGTCTGGCGCCGAATCACTCCAGCCGTAATGTTCTGGCCCCGATGCATTCTCAAGACTTCTATTTCTCTCGTGTGCTCTTTCTTCTTCGCTAGCGAACTGTTCTCCCGGTTTTTGAGCTGCTCGGAACTTCATTTAATGTCATCCGTAGTGGGAACTGAATACAACAACAAAAAATGCGTAGATGGTACGCCAATGTGGTATATTCATTTACGCTTTTTTTATTTTTTATTTAGCTAGCGAATGCCGGTACGCATCATTGTCACGTAATCATCGATGCCGTGAGATCGAAGCGTGCAGCATTATAGTAGTTTTTTTTAAAAGGAGCCCTAAGTGTTTCTTAAAACGCTAAAAATTACAGTTGCGGGTGTCGGCGCCAACATGCGAGAACACATCATGTGATGACATTGTGCATGTCGTCATCAAGATGCTAAAGGTTGCCAAGTTTGTGAAGTAAGCTTGACGTTACTGAGACCTAACATAATCTGACGTCACGTTACGACGTCATCACATGACATCGTTACTTGGCATTAGATAAGTACACTTCATAAAGAATGAGCAGTATTCTTACTCGGTGTCTGGCGTCTTTTCAGTACGATTCATACTTACCAAGGTGGTATAACGCTAACGATGCTCGAGTGCTGAACCACAGGTCGTGAGATTGAATCCCGACCCCGGCGGCCGCGTTTTCGTTGGAAGCGAAAATAATCGAGGCCCGTGTACTTTTAATTAGACGAACAATAATTAACTCCCAGAGGGAAAATCTTTCGTATCCCCCTACTTCGGCGTCTCTCATAATCATATATGGTCTTAGGACGTTAGTAAACCCCCAAATAATATTATTATTATTTAGTGACAACGTTTTCTACGTGTTTTATGAAAAAAAATACGACAGATTCCACGCATTTTAGTTTTATGCAAAGCAGTGAGAGTAGCTGTAATAGTGCAGTTCTTGGCTTTGTGCAAAGCCTTACGAGATGGATCGACGTGTTTTTGTAAGTGTACAAGTTATGTGGAAATATTGCGCTTGCCAGGCTCGCTGACTAAGTTGGCATTCAAGGGATAATTTATGGTTTGACGTAACGCCAACCCATAGGTTAGAGCAAAGTAGAGCAAAGACGTCAGCATTATCGAAACTAAGCGTTCTTTTACACTGCGATTATGTGCGTAATACATAACCTAATTCTTAAGTGAACTCCTCCGGGTTAGAGTAATGCATCAATATATCTATCTGCATGTATGTTTAAAAAAGTGTTTAACGATTTAGAATACTGGATACTCTACTATGAGAGAGCATAAAGCCGTCCCTCATGAGTTCACGACTGCCGTTTGTTACCCAAAAGTTTTTCACCATCATAGGAATACGCACGTAATATTTTATTAGGCTGCTGCTCAAGAAGATGAGCCAACACTGATTCCACAACTGACGTAAGCCCGCATGACGCCTAATGTTAATTGTCTTGTCTAGTGCCACACATAATACCATATCTTGTCATATGTAATGTTCATTGCCTTGTAGAAAAATTTTTATCTAGAGGCGAAGCCGTCAATTACGTTCAATCGACATTAGGTCTGCGAAGGGTCTTTTTACAAAGCAGTTTCGAGACCTGGATTGGCTATTTGAACCTCACGCGGAATGCTGGGGTTTGATTTCTTGTACAATCATCATTTTTATTTTTTATTCGCAGTCAACGTAGCCTATGTTGGTTTTTCTTAATGCTCTCGCATTTATTATACAGATGTCTGTCTATGCCACTAGTGAGTAAATATAAACTGTTAATTGTTTCAAACTTGCCTTTGGCAGGCATGGCCCAGCACCGATGGCGCAGTGGGGCTTTAACCCGAGTCCACTAGGCGCCAGCTCAGTATTCAACCACTGAGTTACTCCGGTGCTTGCGACTTGTTGTCAAACTTGCCTTAGGCAGGCTTGATGTCGGGAAAGCAATCGCGTTAATACGGCTTGATTGATATGTGGTGTTTAACGTCCTAAAACCACCATATGATTATGAGAGACGCGCGTTAATACAACTTATAAAAGCGTTTTACATCAGCGAAAGAACAACCAGTCCTCGCACAATGTAATTAGCGTAACAAGTGTTTCGTTATATGCTCCAACCCATTAGAAAAGCTTGTTCTTGTTTCCCTATTAACTGTGGCGCATACCCACTACAGCCATTATTCCTCATCGTCGTCAGGTACTGCTTGGACGATTGGCTCAAAATTCCTAGCAGGTGTTAAGCACTTACCGCGCTTCTCAGCAGAATGACGAAAAATAGCATGACGAATGGCGGCCTACTACCCGAAAGTTTATTTTTAATGCCTTCGTGGATACCAAGCAAGTGTGCTTGCAGTAGTTACCCAATGAGTGCTTTGAAAAGGCTTTGAAAGGCCACTCTTCTAGCTTTCGCTGTGACTGTGCTCCGCCTACCACGCAGGCCTGGCGTTTGTTTTTTTTTTTTGATTGATTAATATTTGCGGTTCAACGTCCCAAAACTACCATATGATTATGAAAGATGCCATAGGGGAGGGCTCCGGACATTTCGACACCCTAGGGTTCTTTAACGTGCACCCAAGTTTGAGCACGCGGGCCTACAGCATTTTCGCCTCCACTGAAAATGCAGCCGCCACAGCCGGGATTCTATCCCATGACCCGCGGGTCAGCAGCCGAGTACCTTAGCCACTAGAACACCATGGCGGGCAAACAGCCAGTTTTGGGGGGCTGGATTGATAGATAGATAGATAGATAGATAGATAGATAGATAGATAGATAGATAGATAGATAGATAGATAGATAGATAGATAGATAGATAAAAATGCAGACTGTGCTTTTGGGTCGCTAAGAATGCTTCACATTGAATTAGTGACGAAGAAGAGGTTGCGCTGGTATTAGGTTCATTGAAGGCGAGCAAGAAACCATTCTCTCGTGTTCATACTTGATGTAGTTTAGTGGCTCTTTCCAGCAGCAGTGATGAGCGAAAGCAATGTACTACAAACGATGTTTGATACAAAAGATTGCTTACGCCAAGTTTACGATACTGTTCTCAGTGGTTTTGTGTAGGAGTAATAATATCTGCGGTTTTACGTGCCGAAACCACGATATGAACGTGAGGCATGTTGCAGTGGAGGGCTCTGGAGGTTTTGATAATCTGGCGTTCAGTACCATGCATTGAGAACGCACATCACACGCACCGCTAGCATTTCGCCTTCATCAAAATGCGGCCACCACGGCCGGTATCGAACCCGCCACCTTCGGCTCGGCGGCTCAGCACCGAAACAAGCACACCACTGCGGCGTATAAACGAACACGAGCCTGCTAGAATTCGGGAAAAGCGATACTTCGCGTGAGACACACTGCTGCATTGTCACTGAACAAAAACATACTGAATGCATTGCGGTTTCTCAATGCCAGAGATAATGTATGATCTTCTAAACAAAAAAGAGTTAAGAGCAGCCACTAGATATACACATGAACGATCGAGGTATATCGCGTTGCTGATTAATTAGGATGCCGACAATGTTGCATTAGGTTGTTTTGCGCTGGTACTACACACATATGTTACTGCTGAGTCATGATAATGGGCATGCGAGCGCTACTGGCTCTGTTGTGTAAAGAAATTATCCGCCAAGATTAACTATAGTCTATAGAGAGCGTTGAAGAAATTGGCGAGAGCCATACTGGCTACTACCACTTGTCGCGGACTGTGTATGGCGATGTGGAAACTTGAAAACACACACATATCTGAATCATTTTTTATGCGTGCTACTCTTCAATTTTTATGTGGGGATTAACTTCCCAAAACCACCATACGAATATGAGATACGCCGTAGTAAAAGGCTCCGGAAATATCGACCACCTGGGGGTTATTTAACGTCCGCCCAAATTTGAGCACACGGGCCAACAGCATTTTCGCTTCCATCGAAAATACAGCCACCGCAGCCTGGATTCCATATCGAGACTTACGGGTCAGCGGCCGAGTACCTTAGGCACCAGACCACCGCGTGATATCGCATGAGGCTTAGGGCAATCCGCTCAGCAAGGCAATAGGGCCGACGCAAAACCACTGCCGCAGAAAGCACAGCCTTATTGTGTGACGACCGACGTTGGCCAAGCTGCTCCAAAGTGATTGCGCCATGCCACTCACGCTAGTTCTTTCGTGGAAAACGCTGGAGAGACTACTGGTTGTAAAGAAGGGGGCGCTGAATTTATACTGTTGCTACTGTAGAACTCTCCTGCTTCGTAGAAAGACGTAGTGGTTAACAACTGAAGCACTATCCCAGAGGGTCGTGGAATTCAAAGTAGGTGTAAAAACACAAATAATATGTTCCAGATGGCTGAAACTTAACAAAGAATGGAGAAGAACGTGTCTGAAATAATAAAATAAATAAATTGGATGTGAACGGCGTTCTGGGGCAGGTCGTTGAGACCTTAGTACTTTGGCCCGCGAGAACTCACGAGACTGAGGGGAGAGACGAAAGAAATTCAATAGCGCGGCCCGCTCGGTATGATTCAGGCGAAGCCGCCAAGAAAATTACGGTAATACATCTCTGCGACCATGCGTCTTCTTCTGCGCTGACGAAGGTTCATCCTGTTTGTGTGTTTGTGTTTTCATCGCTTTCTGTTCGCTCCCATTCCATCATTCTCCTAGTCTTGCAGTGGCAGTGTCCCTTATGGCTGCTTGCAACGCTGGTACAGTGCCGAACATACAATTATGCCCTTTCTTTTCCAATTGCATAGTTATCTCACGTAAAGTGTGCCCTTTTCATGTGTGATTTGTCGCCCTTATAGACTTGACTCATACGCTTACAGTCAGAAATATCTCATTGTTAAAAATTTTCCCATTCTTAAGGGAACAGAGTAAGCCCGAAACACGCCATGTGTTTTAGGCGCAGTTTATGTAACATTTACTTAATATCCAGAAGAGTTATAGTATTTGTATTACTATCGTTGTGATTGTAAGCCATACCGCTTTTTACTGAAGCAGAATTCGCACTGAAAGTTATAACGCTCAGCTTTTGGTAAACATAATAGTTCAGGTGCCTATTTGCTGCTCGGTAATAGCCATTATATGTCCCGTTGAAGATGAGCCCTTCCTTACACAATGATATTTCTACTTCAGCATATTTCCTATTACGTTACCTTAATGCTGGCCGAAATCCATGTTTCTAAATACAGTGATTTCTGAGATAAAGAAACAACAGTACAAAAAGGCGTGTCTTGAGAAATTTGCAATAAAGTAGAAAATGTGTATTATTTCAAAAGTACGATGTGATAACAGCAAATTGACCGACCTGTTCAATAAAAAGCGGCCATATACTCCCCACTAATATCATTTTTTTTCTTTTTGTGTTGAACCGCCTTTCCTGGCACCTGCTGTGCAGCCCTGTAAGCAAAGTACTGCCAGTGCAGGTCTAGGGTGAGTAGGCCCTTCACTGTGCATTGCCCTGGTAAAATTCGAAAGGAGGTTAGCACATTCGCACGACCTATATTGCCCTAAAAGTGAGAGCAGCATCAACAGTGCTTATTTTTAATGTTTACTGTCCAAGAGAGATAGTGAAATAAACGTTTAGTTAGAAACAGTGTTCCGAGCGAGGCCCGGTGTCACCCTAGGGTGGGAGAGTTCCCTAGTTTAGGAACCCTCTGGCTTCGACTGCCCTTTTTGTGCCCTGGCGACGAGTTGTCGCTGGTCTTTCAGGTCCTCGACGACAAGCTTGGCCTCCCACGTTTACATTAGGTGGTCGTCGCTTATTCTTGGGGCTTGTTTCCGCTCTAGTTGCACGCCGTAGTTTCCATGTCACTGGCATTAGCAAGTGTGCCAAGGTGTCTGGTACACTGCAGAGCGGGCACATGTAGCCATGTGTCGTTGGGTAGAGGCAGTACATTATTATGCCAAGTATGTAAGTGTTGTTTTGTAGGCGTCTGAAAATTCTTCTTTGGTTAGTCTTGAATGGGGTGGAGGGTACACGCGTCGCTCCAGTTTGTAGTGTTGAAGTAGCGACGAGTAGGTGTTTTCTACAACCTCCATCTCTGCAGCCAGGGATCGGTTATCCTTTGTTCCCAGGGAACGCGGCCGACGTGCTCGCGGCCAGCGGCGTGAGCCGCTTCATTTCCCTTTCGATCCTCGTGTCCAGGAACCCGGATTACGCAGGTATATGGAAGTGGAGAGCTTTGCCGTTGCAGAATGTTAATTTTTGAAGCACTCCCCCACACAACAGTTCAACGACGCGTTAAGGTTTTGACTTTTTCCATAGAGAGATTTAGTATGTACTTCTGGCTGAGGTAGTTCCGAATAGCTTGGCTTAACAGCCTCAATAACATATGCTGGAAGGTATTGTTAAAAACGAATCATTCACCATTATGTCCTTCGGATATAGGCCGTGGGAGGGATCGGTATCCGTTGATGCCCTGTGAAAATATGTCGCCCGGACATCTTTTCACATGTAATCCAAGCTGGCTCTATTTGTTTAATGCACAAAGAATAATACTCTTGGTGCTTGCCAATGATAATACCAACAATACGTGTCCAGCCACATACAGATTTCTCGACAGAAAGCTTGTTGCTTCTGCTTTCTTTTTTGAGATTTCCAGCAAGACGGTTGTTTTTTCTCCGGTGCTCTGTCCTTTGTGCGAGCAGCTCTTTTCAGGGTGACAAATGCGACCCTCGGTCCTGAGACACCGGGCCAAAGTGGACACAACGCTCCTCCAATAGATGCAAAATAATGCATTTCCTAGTTTTTGGAAGCCAAGGGCCTAAAATCTCAAGGCTTAAAAGACGAAGAAGTCGTGTAAACAAGCTCAGTAAGAGCCGCTAGATAGCGCTGACCAGCAAAGCTCGCCAGTAAGGGCGCAGGGGAAGCAACATGTACCGGGCGCCCCTTCGCTCGCGACAGCAACGAAGTATGAAGCTTCGTCCGCCTCCAGTTCCTCCTGAGAACATCGCATGCCGCCCTCGTCGTCTCCAGCCAGCTCAGACGCGACATGAGCGGAATCTGGAGCACCTGCGTTCCGCTTTTCTCCAACTCCTCTCTCCACCAACCCGACCGTCGACAAACCCTCGGTGCCCGAGACGTGGTCCCTGGCCTCTCCTGCAGCAGTGGGAGGAAATGGTGGTACCATTATTTCCTGCCCAATGAGTAAGAAGGCCTTCGCGACGCAATCGTGGCTTTCTTTTCGGGGTTCTCCTCCACTCGACGCGTGCGCGTCAGTTTCCGACGCAACGTCATGGCAGCGGGCATCGGGTACTTCGTGAATCGGGTCCTCCATTCATCATAATGGACCAGCTCTTGACCTGGAGACTCCTGACTCGGCTCCTGACCCGGAGGTCATGGGAGTGAATCTCGGTGGCGGCGGCCGCGTTTCCGAGGGAGGGGAAAATTCTTGAGGCCCTTGTGCTTAGATTTAGGTGCACGTTAAAAAACCCCTCTTAGTCCAACTTTGGCCCTCCACTACGGTGTGTCTCATAATCATGCGGCGGTTTGGGGACGTTAAACCCAAACAAAAAACATAGTATATATATTACTGCAAGAAGCGGACGTGTATGCCAGTTAAAATTAAAGGTAAATAAGAGCATGGACACCATGTGCAGCAGGGTAAATAGTATTTTGAGGGCAACATGGGAAGGTGCAAGTGAACACAAAGGGATTATGTTTAGTAGTTATCCCTGGTGTTCATGCACTGACAGCATTCATGGTAGTCGCCAGTAAGTCCACAGTAATTGTCACACACAGTTTGCGATCGCGAAAATAAAGCTATAAAAACAGAAACAGGAATGCCCCAGGAAGCATTAAAATAAAGTCTAACTAAACCTCACACATTGCTCTCTAGCTAAGTAGAACAATGTATCAGTACGGTTACTGCCAAGGTGGAATATACATACTTCTCTAGAATTCTTTGCCAACGAAATATTGCGTCAGGCTTTTCTAACGTAAAAGAAGAAGAAAAACTTTATTGTTCAGTGCTGTGTAGTTTCTAGTTTCTTAAATGTGACGGAATTTCAGAGCACTTATGGAAAAGTGGTGTGAATACAAGGAAGTTTGAAGCATTGGGCGTCTCATGGAAAAACAAAAAACGAAGTTGAAGCACGTGGGGAATCTTTACTCATTCATCTATGCCCTGAATACATATTAGAAACACTTCTTGAGAAACCTGCCCTCTTTCGAACAAGTAAAGATTCAATTTTAAACGTACGAGAAAAAAAAGTAAGACAAGAACGAAGCGAGTGCCGTGAATGCATAGCTCAGTTTGTCTACGCAAGAGCTCGTATATCATCCTCGTTCAATACTGCCGTCTACATCGAGACAGCCTCTTTCACCAACTTGAAATACATGGCATATTCATGAGTATGTGCGGACCCGTAAGTAATGTAGGGGCTGATAGGGAAAAAGTTTGAAAACCGGAGCAATATGCACTACAACGTATTCGTTTCCCCGAGCAAGCTCACTCCATCGCCTGCAAGAAGCGTGTCTCGCATACGGTTGACGGCTTCGTGTTGTGGAATCCTTAAGACCGACTTCGAAGGGCCAGCCTGCCCTTCTAATGTGCTTCCGTACGAGCTATACGTTTCGCTTGGTGCGTTTTTTCTGTACCCCAGCAAAGCATGCAAGCAGCTTTTATGACACCACTCTGTAAAGATAGCATCTGTAACAGTCGCGCAGTTTCTGTTTCCACCAAAAGAAACTGCGCTACCCAGGAAGCGGGAATTGTTGCAGTGCAAAGCTTTGATATTCATATACACATGAGGGGGTCCAGAATAGGTGTTGTGAGCTGAAGCATGACATCTTGCGTAGATAGGCGTCATCTAAAACAAATCGGTTAGTCTGGGTTCTGACCAGTATCGTCCATGTGGCCGTTAGGTGTAGCAAGAATGACTCGCTCTCAGAGTTTACCCAGGCAGAGAGCGGTGTGTGAAATGGCACGCATACTTTCGGGGGTAAATGGTTTGTTAGGCTTGGGTATGAGGATAACCCGTCCGTGTGCTCATTAATCTGACAGTGTACCACTCTGCGAATTCGTATCGAAAATATCAGTGAGCTTTCGTAGGTAGTTGTGATCTGGGTTTATAAGAGCGGCGTTTGTTAAGCAGTTCCTTTAAAACCTAGATGATAAGCATTTGAAGTGGTTGAGTTTGTACGTAAGTTTTGTTTTGTCAGGACGCACGTTTTCTTCGCCAAAAGTCTGCTTTTTGCTAACGCATATTTTCACACACACACACACACACACACACACACACGCACACGCACACACACACGCACGCACGCACGCACACGAACATAGTTCAATTTTCGCACTTAACCAACATCACCGATGCATGCGCAGGAACCTACTGTGAAACATGCTCTTTAACGCTCTCGCTTTAAAACTAAAAACTAAAGAGATTAGTTCAGATGGCCCTCATTAGGGGTGAAGACACTTTTGCACTGCTCGGAACGTGTTCACCTACACTGGGCGCGCGACGCGATAACAAGGCAATACAATGAACTCTCAGATGAACAAATTTTCGGTTAACAAATATTTCAAAATAACGAACTTTTAGAAAAATCAGGTGGTTTTCTTGAGCGATGTATAGAACAATCTTTCAATTCAATAAACTTCTTAACAGTGCATTTCTAGTGAAACTAACCGGATTGGTGGGCCCAGGCTCAATTTTTAGGTCAAATCAATGAATTTATGTGCTCCGCAGCACTAACGTAGCCGACGCGTGCCACCGTCAAAATCAACTATCCACCGATGGCGGTTCAACATTGCTCGTGCATGTAATGTCAACGAGGAAAAGAGGCCGTGCAGCTGACAAAAACCAAAAACGAGCTTCGTTCCCTTCAAAAACCTGCGCAGAGGTATACCAGACTTGCAGATTGTTCCTAGTGTTTCACCAAGAGAGAGAGATACAGATGCAAGGAAAGGCAGGGAGGTTAACCAGACGCACATCCGGTTTGCTACCGTGCACTGGGGAAGGGGAGAAAAGAGGTTGCAGAGAGATAAGAAGGTACACACAATCACGAGCACACTCGGGGGAGCCCACACAGTCTACAGGTGGTCGCTCAGGTTTGTTGACTTTAAGTAAAGTAGGAGTGCCTTAGTCGCTTTCTGCGCAACTGAGGTAGATGCCCAAGGCCCTAGAATCTTCTGCACACAAAATGGTCTGGAGTCAAGTCTATTCAAAACCATCCGGAGCTGGCATCGCTGTGTGTCGTAGCAACCGCAGCTGCACAGTACGTGTTCAATGGTCTCTTCAGCTCCGCAGTAGTCGCATGTAGAGGTGTCTGCCATACCAATGCGAAAGGAGTACACCTTTGTGAATGCAACACCCAACCAAACGCGGCATAACAGTGTCGCATGGGAGCTGGAAAGTTGTGATGGTAGCTTTGTCTTGAGCGAAGGATCCAGTTCATATAATTGACACTTTTGGAAGCTGGTAGACGACCAGAACGAGCGTGTAAGATCTCGAGCCAGCAGGTAAAGTTGTCTTGCTGCATCATTCCTTGATAGAGGAATCGGGACCACACGGGTTCCTTCATGGGCTGAGCGGGCTGCACCATCGGCTAATTGATTTCCGGTAATACCGATAAGCCAGACAGCCATTGATATATAATATCATTCCCTCGTGCTAGAGCTTCATGATGGCAATGTCTTATTTCATGAACCAATTGTTCATGATGCCTCCTACGCATGGCAGACTGCAAACTCTGAAGCGCTGCCTTCGAATCACAGAATATTACCCATTTTCCTGGACGCTCTTCAACGAGATATTGTAAAGCAGCCCTTATAGCACCGAGCTCTGATGACGTAGATGTAGTCATATGCGACAACTTAAATTGGATTGTCATTGCTGCAGCTGGAATTAGAGTGACAGATGATGAGCTGCTGGTCGAGACGGACCCATCAGTGTATATCTGCGTTTGGTCCAAGTGTAACTCAAGTAATAATAGCAGTGTTGCTTGCTTCAATGCTACTCTGGAGTGATTGCTTTTCTTTTTGATACCCGGAATTTCTAGACGTACTTGCAGCTGGTAGAGGCACCACAAAGGACATGCCATTCTCGTAGATGGCGTATATCCTGATGGAATGCTGTTTAGCTGTTTGGCTTTGACGTCTGAAAACGTAGCACGTGGTCTTCCGGAGGGTAGAAGGGCCAAGTGGTGGTCGGGGACGCGGCTAGAATGTCGAATGGGCGCTCTGAGGCAATCCACAACTCTATATGTCCTGACCGGATGGTCTTTGGCAAGCACGATTGTGGCATAAGTAGAAGCGCATCGGGGCAGTCCTAGGCAGATACGCAGCGCCTGACCCTGCAAACTCTCCAATGAATGAGTATTGGATTTGCAAGTGTCAGTCAGTACCGGCAAGCTGTATCGCAATAGACCCAGAAATAGGGCCCTGTACAGTTGTAGCATGGAGGCCACAGAAGTTCCCCATGCTTTCCCGCACATGAATTTCATGCACAATAGATAGCAGTCTCTTCTTCAAGCACGCAAAAGGAGGGCTCCACGAAAGACTTCTGTCAATTATTATGCCCAGGAAACGATGCGTCCGTGCATATTTGACACTCTGCCCATTGATGTAAACAGGGTATGGCGTCATTGGTTTGCGTGTAAACGCCATGAACGCGCACTTCACATTTCATATAGTTAGGCCTTGTTTCTGAAGGTAGGCTGTTGTGAGGATTGCTGCCTGCTGTATTCGTGCACGCACCTGAGGATGAGTAACTGCAGCACTCCAGAGGCAAATATCATCGGCGTATATGGATAGGCACACCGACTTTGGCAGAACCTTCACCAGACCAATGAGGGCAACATTCAACAATGTGGGGCTTAAAACACCTCCCTGAAGTACTCCGCAGCAGGTGTAATGTTCAGCAGTTTTACCCTCATCTATTTGCACAAAGACATCCCTGCCAGTTATATAATCTTTTATCCATTGAAACATTCGTTCACCAATGCCCATTGCTGCGAGAGAAGTGAGGATGGCATCGTGAGCTACATTATCATATGCACACTTCACGTCAAGAAAGAGTGCCACTGATGTACACTTGCGACTTTTTTCTTGCTGAACAAATGTCGATAAGTCAAGGACACAGTCGATGAAGGAGCGGCCCCCACGAAAGCCTGCCATGCAGGAAGGGCATTTATAGTATCGTTCCAAGTAACACTCGAGACAACATAGAACCATTCTTTCCATCACTTTTCCGACGCAGCTTGCGAGGGCAATATGGCGATACGCTGTCAAGTCCAATGGTGATTTTTCCGATTTCAAAAGGGGTATTAATCGACCTATTTTCCATTCTCGTGGAACACTGCCGCTGAGCTAGGCGTTGTTGAAGCATGTTAAAAGTTCTCTTCTGGCTTTTTGTCCAAAGTGTCTCAACGCACTATAAATAATACCATCAGGAGCTGGCGATAACGTGCGCTTAGAAGCGACTAACGCGCCTTCTTCCATGGGGACTGGAATGTCCATTTCTGGTAATCGCATCTCAGGAACGATCACGGCGTCGATGCTCTCGTTCATAATGTTCCCGGCAACTCTCGTGCAAAATTCTTCAGTCAAACCTATAAAAAAATAGTGATACTAAAAAGGTGTAATGGCTGAGCCTGATTCAGATTCTGTTTCCCTAGCAGAGGCCATAGATTATATTAGAAAGTTGCAAGCTTTCGTGTCGCAGCAACAAGTTGTGGCATAGGCAGTGCCCGAAAATGTAGACTCTCATGGCAGCTTGTCTCTTCTTGCACTTTAAAGCCCCAAGCCCAAATGAAAATTAGAGCCTTGTCTGTTTTGTATTTGTTTCTTTTTTTCTTGGATGTTCACGTTTCGTGATATCAGTGTTATGATTTGGAACTACAAGATGCGGATTTATTTTTATTACCGGTCTTCGAACTGAAGTGTAAAAACATTCTCTGGGAAAATATGCGTCGGCAAAAAGCAGACACTTAGCGAAGACTACGCACGTGCGGCATTGTGTATGTGGAAAATGTGCGTCGTCGCAAAACAAAACTAACGTACAAACTTAACCACTTCAAATGCTTATCATCTAGGTTTTAAGAGAATAGCTTAACAAACTCCGCTCTTAGAAACCCAGATCACAACTACCTACGAGAGCTCACTGATATTTCCAATACGGATTCGCAGAGTGGTACACTGCCAGATTAATGACTACATGGTTGGGTTATCCTTATACCCAAGCATAACAAAGCAGTTTACGCCGAAATTATGCGTGCCATTTCACTTACCTCTAGCCTGGGTAAACTCTGAGAGCGAGTCATTCTTGCTACACTTAACGGCCACATGGACGATACCAGTCAGTACCCAGATTCACTGATTTGTTTTACATGACGCCTATCCACGCAAGATGCCATGCTTCAACTTACAACAGCTATTCTGTACCCCCTCATGTGTATATGAATATCAAAGCTTTCTTGGCAATAGACCGCAAAGAGGCGTTTAATATTGTCAAACACGAAGCCATCGTAAATGCCCTGATTGACCTAAGGTTCGGCCAACGAACTTTTAACTACAATAGAGCTTTCCTGCAAAGCTGGACGGCCACCATGTGTGCAGACAATACTCATACACACCACTACACATTAGCTAACATAGGCACTTCCCAAGAATTAGTGCTGTCGCCTTTCTTTTTTAACGCACTGCGTTAAAAGAAAAGCGGAATAAGTACGGTACTTATACCGCTTGTGCGGAAGCTGCAGAATATCCATCAGCTTGACCATACCTTGTACGCAGATGATAATAATGAGTGGACTACATATGGATCAGACGCAAAAATCGAAGGAACACTACAAGCAAATGCAACTGTAGTGCAGAACGAGGTCACCATGGTAGGCTTCAGCTGTTCACCTGAAAAATCAGAACTCTTCATGATTCCGCCAAAGGTAATGAAAACCACAGTTACACCAAAATCTGCGTAGAGGGCAGGGGGATTCCTCACGTCCGTACCATACGCATCTTCGGGCTCTGCCTACAGCAAGATGGAAAGCATACAAGATGGAAAGCATACGTAAAACCATCAAATGCTTAACGAGCACGCTGGCAGCCACCACGCAGCTTTACGCTGAGTTACAGGTAAACACCACGGCCCGCAAGAGGCAGATACTCTGCGAGAGAGACACGCGTGTACTCTGAGTAGAGTATTGTATTCCACACTTTACCTTAACCTCAATGCAATCGAAACACAAGCAATCAACTCTATGATTCAACAAATTTCCAAGGCAGTGCTCCGCCTTCCCAATTCCACCACCAACGAACACCTGGGAGAGTTAGGTGTTCAAATTACTATACAAGAACTATCCGAGGCACACCTGCCTGCACAGTACCTACGGCTAGCTAGAATCGATACCAGAAGACATATATTTTAAAAACTCCACATTTGCATCCCCGCTAATCATGATTCTCTGGAATCTCTACCCAAGCAAATTCGCGAAATATTCTGTATTCGACCGCTACCCCGTAACATGCACCCCGACCGCAACCGCGAGCGACGGAGATCTAGAGTATAGCAACTCTTCATAAAGCGTACGGGGGGGGGGGGGGAAGGGGGGACGAGATGCAATCTGGGTAGATTCTGCTCGCCATCAGCACGTAGCCACTGCTGTGGCCTACACACTGACAATCCTTCCAATAATAAAAAAAAACAACATCAAGAGACAACACCTGAAGAAGCAGAAAAAGTCGCAATGGCGCTAGCGCTCCGTAGTTCCAATGTTACATGCACCATAAACGGTTTGAAAACTGGATTGCTAAATTATGCTAGGGGCCGAGTTCACCCTAAAACGTATGACATGCTCACCAAGAATCCCCCTTCCTCCCGCAACGTTGAGCTTATTTGGGTGCCAGCGCGTTTGGGAAATCCTGGCAATGAGGCTGCCGGTTTTTTAGCCCGGGGGTCGAGAAACCGGGCACAGGTGGACGGGTCTCTGGAAGTGTGCGTGCACCTTTGCTGAGCTCACCGCAAATGCTGGTCTTGAAAGGCAGATGATACACCCGCCCCCTCACCCTTCTCTTACTACCAGCGAACAAAAACATACGGCGCTCTCTTCAAACGCGAACCTTACCAACCCCTTCCCTCATCTCCCACTACCGACCCACTCTACCTTCCTTCCCTCTGGGCAATGCACCGAGGACAAACGTAACTCACATGCTCCTGGCCTGTCCGTCCTCTCCTCCTCCTGGCGGGCAGGTGCCACACTAAACCTGGGAGGACTGGGAGACCTCGCTACGCTCCTCGAATCCGGCAAGACAGAAGATTGCCGCCGGCCGGGCTGCCAGCATCCTGAACTTATTAAACATGAACATTTGAGTGTGTTGGGGTCGCGCGGGTACTCAGGCGGCCTGGGAGGCCCTAAGTTACTCTGCAGAAAGCTTTTTCGACTCGACTAGAATATGGCCAATGGAAGAGAGCTTGTGGCTACAAAATGTCTGAAACCTGTGCGTAAAACAATCATGAACCATCTCCCCGAAGGGTACCCTGATGGGATGCGAAACAGCAGCGGTGCGCACGGCCATGGTTCGGTTGAAAGGGGCGTCGACGCGGGTGTTGAAAAGAACGTTTTCAAGCGTAACTCGAGTAAACCTTTATTTGGAAGGCAAACACGCAGGAGGCGGGATGCGTTGAAGACGCTTGCATTCGGCTGTAGGCACTTTATCACAATCCCCAGAATGCTCCTGTTTAATTTTTTATGACTGGGCATCGAAATACTCACGCGACTCTCCCTCCCCATGACGATAGTTATAGCGCGAGAACAAAACGACGATACAGAGACAAGAAAGACACGAAAGACACGAGCACTCGTGTCTTTTGTGTCCTTCTTGTCTGTGTCGTCGTTTTGTTCTCGCGCTATAACTATCGTCATGCCATACCAACTCGCCCAAGCTGCCACACTCTCTCTTCCCGTTTTTCTGTTTTTCTTTCCACGGCAAAACATAGGAGTTCCCGTAAGCACTCCACGTACAAAGTGCCCCTTCGGCCAACGCACGTCTCGTGCAAAGCCCCATGGGTTAGCCCACTTTTTTATGCCTGTGGGCGAAAATCATGTGTTGCGCTCTTACAAGAAGTGCGACCAGGCCATTACCGATAGTGATAAAGCGTATTGCTGCTGGCTCTCATGATGGAAGACTCCTCGTGACATTCTCTCTATGTGCCCATTTTGTGCTTGTTCGCTCTATCAGTCACACCGACAACGACGATGCCAAGCACAAACAAGTGCCTTTGAAGTGCACTCTAATAAATGCGGAACATGCCGACACCCAAATGGCAGTAGAGAAACTGTTACAATCTTTATGTACGGGATACAAGGCCGTGCCCTCTTCGACCAGTTCAACAGGCACAGGCAAACAACTTCTTGTCTATTGATTTGTGGGAAAGCACCAACACCACTCGCCCAATCATAATGAAGAAGTTTAATTTAAGTTAAAATTAAGTAAAACAAGGTATGAGCGAGGAAATCACAGCGTAAAATTAAAGACACGTAAAATCAAAGGGTTAGCAGTTTAGTTATGTGAAAAAAAACACCAGAAGAGCACAGTTTCACGGATAAGATTCTAGATGGAGTATTTAATTTAAGTATGTCTGCCCCTAGAAGCACCGTCAGGACTCGAGAACTAATTAAAAGTGCTCTACGTCAGCCTGCAGGTGTATTGGTGGCGAAGTAAAATTAGTAAAAAGGCAATCGAAAAGTACGTATTCCGTCTTACCACCATGTCAAATGACTCCTCTGACGTCGATGCCGGCTTGGCGAGGATAAAACCTCACAACGTCTGGCGCGTTAGGGAAAAGCTAATAGGTTATTTTTGCCGGTCCCGAAATTGTGTACATTGAGGCTACGTCACAATACTGTCATTATAAGAAGGCCGAGTTTTTCTAAGAAACCACAAACTTATTGATCAAGACGATATTCGACAAAAAGAAAAGAAGGAAAGGAAGCACGTTGTTAAAACGCAAGGAACATGTACAATAACCATGACTGGCATCGTTCAGCTATAATGAAGAAGTTTAATTTAAGTTAAAATTAAGTAAAACAAGGTATGAGCGAGGAAATCACAGCGTAAAATTAAAGGCACGTAAAATCAAAGGGTTAGCAGTTTAGTTATGTGAAAAAAAACACCAGAAGAGCACAGTTTCACGGATAAGATTCTAGATGGAGTATTTAATTTAAGTATGTCTGCCCCTAGAAGCACCGTCAGGACTCGAGAACTAATTAAAAGTGCTCTACGTCAGCCTGCAGGTGTATTGGTGGCGAAGTAAAATTAGTAAAAAGGCAATCGAAAAGTACGTATTCCGTCTTACCACCATGTCAAATGACTCCTCTGACGTCGATGCCGGCTTGGCGAGGATAAAACCTCACAACGTCTGGCGCGTTAGGGAAAAGCTAATAGGTTATTTTTGCCGGTCCCGAAATTGTGTACATTGAGGCTACGTCACAATACTGTCATTATAAGAAGGCCGAGTTTTTCTAAGAAACCACAAACTTATTGATCAAGACGATATTCGACAAAAAGAAAAGAAGGAAAGGAAGCACGTTGTTAAAACGCAAGGAACATGTACAATAACCATGACTGGCATCGTTCAGCTTTGACGAACCAAGAACATTCTGTGGAAAGCTCTTAAGGCGACGCAAACATGGTAAAAGACTAATGACGGATGAGCTGTGCCGATATGAACTTCCATCCACCTCTGCACGACAAACTAGTCAATTAGAACAGAGATGAAGACAACTCTTAAAGAGGCGATCCAAATTCGCCAAACAAACGGTCTTCACAAGGACTTACGTCTTGGCCAGGGCAGAAGCTACTCAAGTCCAAGGTCAATTATAACGTGCTTTGCATTAACTTGTTTTGTAGAACAAATTAATTTAATATACTTCATGCAGTACACTTCCGCAGAAGGTGTACAGCATGAAGTTTCTCCAACAGCAACAGCTTCAACAGTTAGATTGGACGGATGGGCTGATCGACAAATGAAAATCTTCTAAAATTTTCTCTCGCCCAGCTAGACCCGTTTGATAATAGTTCTTAGGTTTACCGTCCCAAAACAACGTTATGATTATGAGTTACACCGTATTCTGGAGGGATTAGGAAACGTTGACCACCTAAGGTTCCTTAACGTGCAGCTACCGTATGTTCAAGGGCCTCAAGCATTTTTGCCTTCATTGAAAATGCGACTTCCGCGGCCAGGATACGGTACCGCAACTTTCGAACGAGCTTCCTAGAATGAGATACTCGTGTAATATGCACATTAATTGACGTGCTCCTAATCCAACATTTTTTTTACAAAGGATATTTCGGTGAATGCAAAAACAAAACAAGCACAATTTTTGAAAGCACACAACGTGTACAAAGTAATACGCAAGTTGAACTATTAGCGGGTGACAATCTTACCATAATAAGTAAAAAAACAATGACGAATGAGCTTCAACATATGAACCGTAAAATGGGCCTTGCAAGCGAAACAAGTGCTAAGAAATAAAGAAGCTAGTGTTTTTCAAAAGAATAAGCGCAAGTCATATCCAAAGAAATAAATTAAACACGTAGATGACAACTTCCAGATTATTTGTCAAGCATTGGAAGGAAGAAGTAATGCATGGAGGAACGGTAAGGAAATGCGCTGAAGCAAATTGAACGTGGTTGAAGCTGAGTGGACAAGAATTGGTCGCATAAATGTGGAGACATATTCGGTCTTCCTCATGGGCCCACAGTGCTTCAGCGCCTCGGTTATTACGACTCATACGAGCACGTTGTCGTTTTGCTTCTTCAAAGCCCCTGATGCGCGGTTCGCGTTACACTCCCGCCTGCAGAAAAACCAGGCGCACGTGTCGGGGGAAATCTGCTATAAATTACCGGCGTGAAATACGCAGTTTCATGTAAGTTCTTTGCGGTATTGCCTGCATAGTGATTTTTTTTCAGACGAGAAGGTTGTTAGCAAAATCAGAGAAACATTTTCCACCGACCCGCTTTGAAGCTGGTACATTTTTCACGCTCGCTGGAGAACGCTCGTTCAAAACCTTGCAATTTTCCTTTTTTTTCTTAAGGCAAACTAAGGTGCCAGCATACATTTACTAGTTCGTTGTATCTGTGAAGAATGGCAGCGCGTGGCACTCGTATGTTTTTTTGTGCTTGATAAAGGAAACTTGTGTGGCAGTTCCCGTACATAAAGAGATGGGTTGCGAATCAGGGAGCATGATACGGCAATAATTAAAGCGCCTAAAATGCTGCGAGGTTAGTGAGATTGTTTTCAAAGACGAAGCATTACGTGGGACGTAAACTGCATTTTGAGAGGTCGTTTGCATCGTCCAGATGTCTTTGGGCTTGCGTGAAAGTCTCAATCAAACTTTTCGGTGGTAGACACTTCCGATAATTATGCCCTGAAAACGAGGCCCTAAAAAGGTAGTAATAAAAAAAAAGATGAAGGCCGAGTGAACGCTTTCCATTAAAAGAAGATGCTGACTAATATTTTTATATCTTTTTTTTTTCGAAGAAGGAGAAAATACGCCCTGGAGGCGTTCACGAATACAAAGCTTATGAGTTTGGAAGGATGCTATAAAGTTTGAAAGCACGAAAGTAATTACGAAATGGTTGAACAAACTTTGCCCCTCCCCCCTCCACCTTGAAGATACTGGTGCTCAAATATGAGCGGAATAAAACAAGTGCGTGTGCTTCAGAACGTCTCCATCTTGAATGCATGCGCTCGCAACAAAGACACACGGAAAATGACGTATACATCATTCCGAACACGGGTGCGCGCGGACGCATGTCGCTCTCGCTTCGTCGGTAAACGTAGAATTACCCTGGGGAACACAAGAAGGAAACTGAGACAAGCACGAGAGTTTCAGGAATGAAAACAGCGAGGGCGAAAAAGAAAGAAGACTGTAATGGAAGTTTTTCTAAGAAGCTAATATGAAAGGTGAATGTGACGACTAAAGAAAAGGCAAAAAAAAACGCGTTCCGCTATTTTTCTTTCTCTTCTTTCGCCATGTTGCGAAAACAGTGTTGCCGCGAAGGAAGAGACGTTGCTGTGAAGGAAGAAAAAAAGCAGAACACATCTGCGCCCGTAGTGGCGTAAAACATTCGCGTAATCATTCCTTCTTGTCACTAACTCGTATTACGTGAGAAGTATGTGTCGTCCTCTTCTTCCCACATTTTCTTCCTAGTTAAAGCCTGCTCTGTGGCGGAGGTGCCTGCTGAGTGGCCAAGTGCATGGTGTCCGGCCTATAGGCAGAATATGAAAGGCAAAACAGACAACCACCAGTTAGTAACACGAATTCGTACGCATTTCTCAGAGGGATTCCTTAGTCGACGAAAAATTCGCCCAGGCCTGGTGGTCATGCTACAAACTGGTGGTTGTCTATTATCTCTTCCTCAACGCTTCCACCTATTTTTGGGATTCATGGTACTAATTTGCATACGCAGATCATGATTCCTCATTTTTTCTCGGACCTAATTAAACGAGTGGTGGGAAAAAGCTAGTGCACGTGTGCCTGCTAGTAATACGTGCATGAGAAGAAAAAAGGCTAAAAATAAAAAAGCAACTTAGGAACGTGGCCCTGCGTGAGCCCTGCATGAATAAAGGTTTACTTGAAAGTAAATTGATACGCGAGAGTGGTTTAATTATGAATAGAAAGCAACCTCCTGTATTCTCGTAACATGTTCTTAATAAGCAATCACTGTTGCAGAAAAAAACGAAGAAACATGAAAAAAGTCCGAAAACGGTGCAACGAGTTGAAGGGGAAAAAAGAAAGAAGTTTATATCAATATACCCTAATTCAAAGAATAGCTGCGAAGAAAGTGAAGAATGGGGAAGCGCCATCATGTTAGGGTGTTAGGACAAATTGGGTACCGTGCATATATAAAGGATGGTAATAAGAACTCGTGTTCCAGGACCTGATGTAATTTCTTCCTTGAGGCATTCTCTGCGAGTGCCGCTAACTGAATTTATCTTTTCTTCTGGTCCCTCGTTCTTCAGATCTCATCAAGAAACAGTTAGTGCATTACAGAAGAAACGTCACCACCATTTATTCCGTCACACTCTGCGAGTGCAGTTACGGTGGTGATAGTGAGTGTGGATTTCATTGATTCAAGAACTTAGCGTCACGGCTGCACCCGACATAGATATTACGAGGAAAAAATTATTGAATCGGAATGAATTTGGTCACGCAATAAAACAATGAGCCAGTGCTAGTGCTTTAAAAATCCCGTCCGAAGAGTTTATACTGTCCATCCTAATACGAGAATCAGTTCCCTAAGCAGTGCCTTTGCTAGCGTTGCATAGCTGAGCTTGCCGTGAGCTGAAGACTCGGCGCGCGTATAAAAGAGGGGAGGGGTCATGTAGGCGTCGCATCTGAAGCTTTAGAGGGGGGAGGTGGGGGTTGCACACATTTTAAAACACTCTCTCCAGATTCCAAAGGAGATCAATATGCAGAAGTCTTATTGTGTTGAACTCACGAGAACAGGACGTTCGTTTCGTGACCTCCGTTTGTTTTATAAAAGCGCATATGCCCAAATAGCTACCGCCACGTCAACGAGGACATCACTACACCCTTTAAAGGGTGCAGCAATATTCATTTGTCATTTGTACAAAAGGAAGTGTACTTTTCTGGAGTAATAGCAGCTGTCGCACGCATTATGTTACGCTTTTGTGGTGCCATAAATATTGCTACAGAAATTTTCTTAAAGAACTATGGCTCTTCAGTCGCTCAGGTATCATTGAATTGGTGCGCGGCTTATAAAGATGTCTAATCTTCATGCTCATCACTTAAGATGTACTGCCTGCATGAGCACAACTTTAGAAGTATTTCTATACTTGTGAACGTATAACACACGTATACACACAAAAAAACTTCATGCACGTGCATAGGCAGAGCAAATAATTGCGTTTTAAAGAACATTTTTGTTGTTTAAGATAGTCGCTATGTTATCACTAAGCTATTCGGTTCAATGGGGCTGAGGTCAAGCGAATTCATGCAATTGCTACCTTTTGCATGTAGGCAGGACCATCATGTTTGCAGCTACGGTAGACACTAGCGCGAGGTTTCGCACTGAAGGTTCTTTTTGAGAAACTCTGGGTATATCTCACTATTATCCGCACTGAGGTCAAATTTACTAGGTCCCCTGCCATGGCAGGCCAGCTTTCAACTCGACACTGCCATGACCGGTAGTTGTGATATGTTTTGCGAAGGAACTTTTTTGCGTATAAAAAACGTTGTTGGAATATTTTTGCTATTTCTGTCATGATGCATTAGACCCGCAAATGTTCATACCAGTGAGTCGCCAGGTGTGGTAATGTGCGTTTTATACTGAAATTCTTTTTTTATTTGCTGGGGTTAGAATTTCTAATTTAGGGCGCCTATTTGCATAAACTTTTTGTGAAATGAACTAGTCAAAAATGAGGCGAATGCCATTGTCACAACACCTCAATGAAGAGCGTGCTTGACTGCAGATGTAGGCTTTTTGTGGTGAAACAAACAGGGAAAAAAAACGTGGTGGTGATTCTGAGTTCATGTCGGAGCCTACAAAGCTGGAAAATTGGACCATCATCACCGAACATCGCACCATAATTTTTCCTATTACATAAAACCTACATATACAGTGCAGCAAAGCATGATAGAGACCATCAGTACAATTGTTGTTGCTATGGAATCGCGCCAGTGAATATTTATATGTTTACTGCATATGATTTAGAAACACACACGAGTACGGAAAAGTAGAAAGAAAAAATCGCAGTAATAGCACCTGTCGCATTTATGAGGCACTGATTGCGTCAACTGACAAGAAACAAGAGAAACAAATGCAAAAATCATTCATTATTAGATGGGTAGAAGATCAGAAATAAGTTGGCACCAAAATAGAGAAACAAATGCATGACCAAAACATATGTGCACGACAACAACGAAAAGTGTGTCACTGCTTGCTAAAGCGGCTGCAAGAACATACTTAGAAAACGGTTTGCACAACATTACGCTGAGCCAACAACTCAATTTGTAGTACGTTGCATCAGAATGTCCAGTATACAGTATACAAAGGAAACCGGACTTTCCTTTTTCTATAGAAATTGTTTTATGTTGGAACAGTGCAATGCAGAGAGCAAGATGGGCACATGATATTTACATGGCGGACAGCAGGGTAGGTCATATCGTCTAATAAAATTAACTTGTCTTCTTGATTATATTTGAACAAATGCTAGCTATGGGTTAAAGTTGCAACGAGTCAGTTTAGCTTCAACTCCCAGAGCTATGTTTTGAATACATGTACACATATACGAAAGAATGTGTAGGAAGCCGAAATACTATCAACAGCAAAAGTTTGCGGTACGCGAAATCTTCGATAAAGCTGAATTTTGGCTTTGTCTGAAATTGTAATTTCGAAATATATGTTCTATACTACACTTGGCAATCCGACCTATACAGTCACCAGCTTGATTACAAGCATTAGGTGATTATATAGCAGAAAATCGCATTTTTTGTGGATCCGACGTCCTGCAAACTTTCATTGTTGATGGTACATCTTCGCCGTGCCTCCTCCATTTCTGGACACGCTCACGAATAATATGGAGTTTATGGGTTAGGCTACCCCTAGTGTTGAGTTAGCTCTTTCTACCACTTTGATGTCAATTCTTAACTCATTATGACCACAACTTTTGCCACAGTCACTCATAACAGCAATAACACTTCACATTGAAACAGCGTGAAAGAAGGGGGCATAGAAAGAATTCAAAGCGCGAGTGCTGTGTTGTCAAGTGGCTGCATCCTAGAATTTTGCCGCCCGAGCATGGTTTATAGACACACATATTATCGCATAACAGAGATAGCTGACGCCTTCACTATATGAAAAAAAAAGATAACACGTGTTTTTGCGCACCGTCCATTGCGTTACTTGATTGCGAGTGGACGTACCTAAAGAAAACGCAATGATGTTACAAGTTGATTGATTGATAAGTGGGGTCCAACATCCTAAGGCCACAATATAATCAGAGACTTTGTAGTGGAGGTCTCTGGAGATTTCTACCACTTGGGGTTCTTAAACGTGTACCCAATTCCGAGCACTAGTCAAAAAACAGTGCTCGGGTTGACAAATCTTTCTGTGTCCCCCGTCTTTTGCGCTGCTTCAAATATTGATTAATATGTGGGGTTTAACGTCCCAAAACCACCATATGATTATGAGAGACGCCGTAGTGGAGGGCTCCGGAAATTTCGACCACCTGGGGTTCTTTAACGTGCACCCAAATATGAGTACACGGGTTTACAACATTTCCGCCTCGCTGCTTCAAATATTAACGCAAACCAACTAGCCCAACTCTTCATTTTGCTGTAGTTAGTAGAACACCTCAATTAGAACAAGAAAAAAATTGCGTTAATTCTTCAGCGCCTTGATTGGCTTCCGTTGTCTGTCGGTATTCAAGAGCTTATTACAGAAAAATTGAGCACTCGTTCTTGTTGTTCTTCTTGGCCTTCTCTTGTGGCTCGTACTCATCTCATATTCATCCTTGTCACTATATACTCAGTATTAGTGGCACTTGCCAGAAAATTGTGTAACGTCATTCACAGAAAACACCAAGGAATGCTAGGGCGTGGAGGTGAGTAAGGAAGAGGAAAGGGGCATTCTTGACACAGCCAAGAAGGCGCACACAGGCACAGGGCTAACACACCCGAGCACCACCGTCTTGTATCGGGCTGGTCATGTCACACCGAGTGCCAAGCCAAGCACGATGCCAACACGGGGGCACAGCAGCCAAATTCCCGCTCGCATCGCCATGCGCAGTGGTTGTGTGGTCCTGGGGTCCCAGAAGCCACCGATTTCCAGGAGGAGTGGGTTGATGACGCAGCGGTTGAAGCCGCGACGACTTCTGTGGCAGCTCCTTTCTTTGTTCCCCAGATTCTGTCCCTTTCGCGCTTTTGCAACTCCACCATTATTCCTTTTATCACTATTCCAGGCTCTCTTGTATGCCTCAGTTGCGACTGCACCCACTGGCTTTGTTAAATGTGGTTATGGATATAAATTTATTAAATGCGAAGAGTATGAATATATGGTTAATGTTTGCTTGAGATATAAAATGTAGCATGCTGAGCTCACAACAATTATAGTTCTCGGACTGCCTTTATTGCATTTTGACAAAAATAAGATATCGTACATTTATAGCTTTGAAAAATGGCCTTCCACCTACGGGCTGTCTGGATACAAAATATTGCCACGCCCATTTCTTGTTTCAGTTTGGATGTGCTCGGTTTGCGCCCACAAAGTCTGCCAGCAATGCTCGGCGAAAAAATTAAGTGTTCCAGAATTTTCGCGATTGCGGTAGATCATTTTGTTAAGATGCGCACAGGACGCGCACCATCGAACTTATTCCAGAACTTACGGAATCACCAGTGATAAGGGTGGAAGGCTCGATGCATGATGAATAAAACGAGGCGCGTCCCAACGATGATAAGACTATCAACGACCGACACTGACTGCATACGACGTACTAGCATAGCCACTGCATCGAAAGGACCCGGTGACCACGGTACTGTCATTTATTACATGCCGTTTACTCATTTTCAAGTACAGCCGCGGCCACGTCTGCGTAGAGCACGTGAACAGCCGGTTTTAGCTCTGCGGGGCGAAACCTTGTGGCAGTATCAGGTGCTGACGTGGTCAGCCTGATAACTAGGCCGTTCATGCTGCTGATATACCACTTTAGAGCCTGAAACTGCCTCAAGGTTACGGCCCGCACAGCAAAAACCGGCTGCCCGAGCGCTCTACACAAACGTGGCCATTACTGTACACCCAATGGCAAACCAGGAGACACCAGCCGCCTTGAAAAAAAAAAAGTGGGGCTCAGTGAAAAAAAAATAGTAAGTGGCGCGACTTTTACTCTCCTCCTCTTCTTTCTCGTTCTCTTTTCCTCCTCTTGGCCAGTGAACCGCAAATGCAGACATGGTGCGGTGCGGCTCAACATGTGCTTGTGTCATTGGCTACAGCGATTCACTTACAGAGGAAAAGAAATTGGGATTAGCCACGTGCAAGCATGCTCCAAGTGATTCTTTCAGATCCTTGCAATCATTGCAGATAATGAGGCTGCTTTGAACATTGCCGAGAAGCTAACTTTTACTTTGTTTCTGGTGTACTAGTAAAAGCAGCAGGCACGCTGATTATCTTGCTCTGTGTAAGGTCTTGTCTACACGACAGTGTAAATACCACAATTCCATTTCTGCCATTCTTCTTTCACGTCTCGATGTAGACTCCACTTCAACTCTGTGCCGAAGAAACATATGAAACCACGCTGAAAGAAACTGCCTGCCCAGCAAATTCTTATTTTTTTGTTAATATTCATGTTTGCTATTCTTTCGTATATTTCATCTATATTCACGACTTTTCTACTTCGTCAGTTAGCATCGATTCTTACACTGACCGTGTTTATGAAGTTAGTATGTCTTCACCGTTAATCTTCTACGAATATTATTAATACATGGAGGATGCTTGAAAGAAGGGCTGCAATCTTTGTCATTGACAACATCACGACATTTCAGGTTATAAGGGCTGATAACACTTATATCGGCAATGTTCTACAGCAGGAATTGACAACCTGTGTCCCTTGAGTCGCATGTAGCCCACGGGGCAGTTTTATGCAGCCCCCGCATGGCATGAGAGCACTCCCCGTCGTCACTTCCTATTTCAAGCCGACATGGCAGTTTTGATCTCGAATGTGGTTTTTGCTTGCAACCTATCTTGTGACGTGTGTGCAAGAAATAAAAATAAGTTTATTTGTGTTTGTACTGTATTTTCGATGATTAGCTTAGCGATTGAAGTACACGAAAATAGACTTCATCAAGCGTGCATAAACGTAAAGTGACAACGTGTCGAGGGAAGAAAGCACAAATATTTTACTTGTATGTGCTGTTTTCTGCCTCAAGTAACCACGTCTTGAAGATAAAGGGATAGATTTTAAACTTCGCAGAAAAGACGCGACTGCAATTGCGAAATACATTCAATAGCGGTAGGATACAGAAAAACTCGCTCTGTGCCCAGTGCTTTTTTGCCAAAAAAGAAAAGCTTTTAACGCAGGCCCATGCCAAAAATGTTTTTTTTTTCATGAGGAAGGGGGTGGGTGGCTGGGGGCATCTGTTGAAAGCCTTGAAAAATCATTACCTTCATGATATATTTTTAGTAAACCACCCCCTTCATGCTGATTTTGAGAGGGGGGGGGGGGGGGGGGCTTAGCGAACTCTCTGGGAACTACCATGTTCCCACGAGTATAGCGGCCGTGACAGTATTCTGAATCGTCTACACTGTTCGAAGAATCTCGATAAGCAGCTGGCAAAAAAAAATGAACAAGTATTTATTCAAAAAAGTGGTTTTACAGTGGTTTGTCAGAGAGCGCTACCACAGCCGGGCTATCAAAATGTCTGGTTCGTGAATGTCACCATGATGAACACGTGGCAATTGTGCACATGTTGATATAGTATGTTGTTATAAACACGTCCACTTCCTATAGTGTAAGTTTAACTGAAAGCAAACATTTGGAGTCAAGTAGGGCTGGAAAAACTTCATTGATTGAAATGGGGGGTTTATCGTCCCAAAACCTCCGTACGATTAGATTGTGAGAGACGCCGTAGAGGAGGGTTCTGAAAATTTCGACCACCTGGGTTTTTTGTAACATGCACCCAAATCTGAGCACATGGGCCTACAACATTTTCGCGTCCATTGAATAGGCAGACGCCGCAGCCAAAATTCGATCCTGTGACCTGCGGGTCAGCAGCTTAAGCCCCGAGATCACCGTGGCGCGCTGGTTGCAAACACTTTATTGACTTTATCGTGAGGGAAATATCTGACCCCTCGACAATCTGAGTAGTGGCTTTTGTTCGTTTTCATTGCACATTTTTCATGCATTGTGCAGCCAAGAGGAAACGTTAAAGAGCCCACAACACATTCTCAAGTTGCCCAGATTAGCATTATTTCGTATTTGTAAGAAGTATATATCAATTCTCGAATGCAACTGATTCTTTTTGAGAGATGTTTACTTAGGTAAATGTTGTTGTCTGTCAACCGTATCCTTTTCAGTAAACTTTGGGACGTTAAACCCCACATATCAATCAATCCTTTTCTGTAATACAGGTCAAACATGTAACTTCAAATGCCACCATTCAGTTCTCCGCGTTTAGAAGAGCGTGGGCAGAATTTTTTGTGGTGTCTATTTGTTGGGCTAACCATAGCCTTCGTTTTTAGTTGGCAAAGTGATGATTAGTTGTATTCACCCAACATCTGAGGCACGTAACCATTTACTGTATTCATCAGCGCTTCCACGAATACCGGGAATGAAAGGCTCGACTAAGAACAGCATTGCTCTTAGAAGACCACGGCTTTCGCTTTTAATGCGATAGCGTTAAAAAGCTCGTTTCGCTGAAATTCCGGCGTCCACATTGTTGGATGTGTGCGAGGAATCATCATCTTATGCGTGACCGAAAATTCGGGAAAAAATGCAAATAACATAATAAAATATTTGGTGCGAGTGGGCATTTGATCCGGGTCGTTTGCGTGGCAAACAGGTGTTCTACCACGCATCCACGTCTCTTTTGGTGAATACAGTGAAAAAAAAATTCCTGTGCTTGGAAATACAGTGAATGTAACTTTCATGATTTACAAACACACGCGTCCTGAACACATGCTTCACAATACAACATGAAATATTGCCGTAATAATGCGTGGTACAAGCGTGCATTGCCATCAGTAGTCAGGACATGTGATTATCATGGTCGCTTGATAGTTTAAAGCCAGTCACCCACTTCAAAAGGCCCACACGTTACTGCACCCTTAAGACCACTTAGAGAGTGCATAGCGAGTTCGAATAGATCTCATTCACCAAGTGTTTGAAGTACGCACTAGGAAAAATAAATTGCTATCGCATTCAACTCTCAATGGCAAAGCTTAAGAGTTCCTTATTTATTAGATGCCTTATCGGTGAATGCATGAGAGACTCTGTGAGTTTTGTCTCAGTAATAGTTCTGCGATAACGATGCTCTCATTGAAACATCACTAAAGCATGCCGTAGTGTAAATTACTCCGTAGATCGGCGCACTGCACCAATAATCAGTGCTCCTATACGGGAGGCTTGAGATTAATTCGGATGACACTATGCATAAGTAAAGTTGCTGCATGTTTGTGCACGAGAACTTGGGAAATAAATCTAAACCTTTTTTTGTGTTTAGAGAAAGTTTCAGAGATAGGGGCAAGTGTAACGTTCGTAGAAAGAGTATACATAAAACATGAATTGAATGGGCCCACACCTCGTCTTACTTACTGGAGGAGGCGGCCACATTGATAATTATTAGAGCGTTCGTAATCGTCGAGAAAATTCACGCTGCATCTCTTCTTTTTTTCGCACCACGGGCATGCTTAACCGTCTAGTGAAAATGTCCCGCGTGTCTACAATCTTTGCGGCAAGAACGCGATGAAAATAAGCAGAAGTGCGATAGATTGCGTGCGGAATATCAATGAGTTGACTCTTTTTAAGAAGCACACTTGCACTACAAAAAAATTCCAGCCAGTTCAATGCCGTAAAGAACAGTGAGACCTTTTACCCCTTCGTTATAGGCATTGTATTTTGCTCCTAAATTTCTGCAAAGTTTTAATTAGAATTTTTTTAAACAGCGAAGTGGTTCTTGATCAAACCTTTTGTTTATGTTCAGTGTGCGTTAGAGATTGTAGGTCGTGGCAGCATACTCTCTTCTAAGTCACATAGCACACAGTGGACTTGACGCGCCTCTTCAAAGAGAGTCATATTCGTGGAAAGTCTGTACTATCCTAAAAAACTCATGCGTACTTCTTTTCATGCAGCGTGGTGCAGGACCTGCACATACTCCTTCACTGTAATAAGATTAAAATGTCGTCCCCGTAAACATAAAGCAACAAAGAAGGTAGAAGAGCCGATATGTACACATATATGCGGCCGATCGACTCGGGCACCCTGCTTGTCGCATGACCGCAGGCCCGATGCTCGGGAGACGATCGCCTGTCCGCATTATGGTGCAAGGGCAGCTATTTCTTATTCAGCTTACTTCGATCTTTTTTGCATCCTTTACATTTCTTACTGCCGATGCTCTGTCACCTTAAATGGCGTCCACCCAGTTCTGTGAAAGCGCAGCGGAAGGTGAACACCGCTTCTGGCGCTGCCATCTTCTACCTGGTATCTTGCGCATTTTTGTTCGCTTTCCCTCTTCCTGTCTACTTTTGATCTTATTTCTTTCCTCTCGTTACGTTCAGTTGAAAAAAAAAAACGACTTCTCTCAGGTATGGTGCGTACATGTAGATACGAGACAAAATAAATGCATAGTCATGAAAACTTTGCGTCTTCTTGTTTTTTTAATGAATAATAATCAGCGAGTCTCTTCACTGAAAGCGAAGAGACTCGCTAAGCCTGGCAGGCTATTGAAGTGGACCATCTAATTCCTCCATGGTTCCATGCGTACAATAAGAAAAAAAGAAATGCATATATAGAGAGATTCGAATGAAACCCATACTTTTACACCACTCGTTTTGATATACCGAGATGCACAGCACCCTCCTGACTGCCGCTATCCGCTTCGCGAGGCCACAAAAGCTGGGGTCAAGCTTTCGCATCTCTCGCTTTTGTAGAAATGGATGTCACAGGATTGCATGCGTTCTTTCTTGCGTTTTGTTTACTTTTTGGCGCTATACTAAAGAGTGTTCATGGTGGCGTATGAGGGGATTTGAGTCCCTGACAGATCTCAAACTAGGTGTTGCTGTCTAGGTTTATGCTAGAGTACCGCTGGCTTCGGTGCTCGTGCGTCGTCATATATTGTATTTGTTGTTGATGTTGCTATTAGGAAACACCACTTGTCATTGATTCTTTTTTTCTCTTTTTTGTGTGTACACTTTCCTTCTTTATCTTTCGGGAGTCGAAAGAGAAATAGGAAAGACGCATTTGTGATTCTTAGAAGCTGGTAATAAATTAGTGTAGACGAATGTTCGCCAATGGCAATAAAAAATGCTGCCATCTTCCCTATGCGAGAAAGTGGATGCTGGATTGGTTGGTTAAAAATGTGTTGGTCATGTGGTGTTTGGTGAAAACGTTATTGTATAAGGCCGTCTGGTCAGTTTGCAGATTCAGAGCAACTGCTTTCACCTTTTCGACTGGTGTGCTGCAGTGAGTAATGGAATTGATCTCACAGTCGTCAGCTAACTCAACTCGAACGCAGCCTGTCCTAAAATGGTCTGATTCATGCCAGCAACGCGTAGCCTTGCGTTCTGATGCCGATACGTTACCAATACATGCCAACATACTATCCAGGCATACGGAGGTATTATCTCGGTAACAGCGCCCAGCACTTCGCAGCTGGCATCAGTCAAACCTATCCTTGTCACACTGTGAAGCGTTCGAGTTACGCGTGCTGATGACTGCACCTCACGAGCTAAGCGAAGAATACGTAGGCGGACAACACGATGCTCTCGCTCCAAATGAGACTTAAAGAGCACGTTAAAGACTCCCAAAGGTGTACATAACGCCAGATAGCACCGATGGTTGGTGCAATTGTTGCGCTGTCGTGTGGTGAAAGCCCCCGGCAGTCAAGGAAGCCATGCACTTGAGCAGACATTACAATTTGCACCGGGCAGAAGAAGCGGCAGGTCGCCGAGTGATTCGATCATCAATATCACGCCAATGTTATAGTATTGTTGCACCCATTGAATCGGTGTCTTTCCAATGTGCAGCTCGCCCATACTTGCGTGAGCACGTTGCCTGGCATGGATAAATATTGGGGCTCATTTATGAGGTAGAATATGCAGACCAGCTTTCTCCAAGCAACGGTTGCATCCAGCGCTCTACGAAATGTACCATAAACAAACACAGTGGTGTGAAGTATTCTGACACACATTGGGATGTCGTTACCATAGGTCACTCTGCCAATAGGTGTTAAAAGCAGCACTGTATTCCACACAAGACCAGGCATATCGTATATTTTCATCAGTTATGATGTACTCTACCTGAGACACCCTTATGATAATAATATTCTTGTTCCAGTGGCAAGGTACCTATGCAAGCGTGATCTTCTTTGCGCTCCTTCTGACGTGCGCAATGCCAGAGAAAGCACACCGAGGTGAGTAAATAAACAAAAAAAAACATGATGGAACGCAAATGCACCATTAATAACTACAACGGCAGTAACAGCAAAGACAGGAGCAGCAGCGGCAACGATGGTGCTGAGAGAGCATTACCATTACCAGCATTTTGATATTTACCTCCAATAACTTTAATATTGCTCTGCACTCGTGCCGGTACCTGCTTAACAAAAAGGCGGATCTTCTCTTTTCACTCAATAAAGCCTGGAGTTTCTGCAATAAGAGAACAGATTTGGGTTTTTTGTTGACTGCTTAGTTTATTTACCCTGCAGCCTCTGTTCAGTCCTTTATGAGTTTCCTTATCAAGAAGCCGACGTCATGTGCCGACCATGTTCCCCCCTCTTTCCCTCTACATCGAGCCTGGCTATGCAATACTCGTACGAGAAAAATAGCCGGAGCCAAATCTGCGTGTTCACACCACATTTTCAGGTCGACCGAATGCTTAGACTTTGTAAGGGATGCACCTGTCACCCTCCAGCGTCTTCGTTAAACCCGTATCTCTTTATGGTGCAGCGTTGTGCTTTCTAGGAACGCCCGTAGAAGTTGCTCTCACGTCTATGGCGAGCACTCGGTTCTCAAAACGTGTTCTTGACGCAATATTCACGGCTAGTTGTAGTGAGTGAATCGATCAATGTTAATGAATAACGCCGTTCAAATTTACGTTTTGAGAGTCAATATCGAAAGTCTAGGAGAAAAAGAGAGACAGAGAGGAGCATGATTGAGCAGCAATGCTCGATAAGGCTGATTTTTTGGGTAGTATTTTAACCACAAAGCAATAATCGTCAATAGTCGTGGTTAAAAGAGCGAGAAAAAACGTGGCATTCCATACGAACATTGCTATGTAGTTAACGCGCATACTAACAACTGTATCGTTTGTTTTTACATATATATACATTGTTTCTTATGGTGCCAACATCGAATATGCGGCACTGTACAATGATAAGGCAGATCGGGAAAGCACCCATGCAAGTGCGTAAGGATGGCATCACTTGGGAGATTCGGGTGCAAGGAGTGACTACACCTTAACAGCATGATTAGCGATTACACTCTGAAGCATGTTCAAGTATCCGAATAAAGCCTTAATTAAGGCAACCATCATTATAGAAGAAGCAGTATTGTGGTCAGTAATAATTTTAACATTTTCTTTATGGTATGTTATAGATATTGCAAGCATTGCATGTTCGCCGTCACGTGTCCTTGTTATGCCTATTTCATAAGTACGTGTACAGTAACAAAACATCGCCATTGCACCTTCAACGTCCCCTCTACACGTCACGCATGTTACATAATCATCTCAGCTTCACGCGCATGCTTGGTAACACAATCACGTTTAACACATCAGCACTACCACAAGCCGTCCGCATGTGGAATGATCTTCCCGACATTATCGCCTCTGATAGTCATTCTAACACGTTTTGGCAAAAGCTTGAGATGCATTTCTTTCCTATAAAATCGGGAGATTGCTTTACTTGTTTAACTTTCGAGCAATTTTATGTTGTGAAATGTTGGCCTTTATTTTCATCAGCAAGTTGTAATCTTTCTTTTAAGTGCTGCTTACCTATTGAATTGTTAGTCTATGCTACACCTCATTATGCTATTATTATCAACTTGCATTGTATAGTTGCTCCTTACAAGTTTACTTTCACATTCACTGTAATCCCGCCTTCACTCAATGCCTTCGGGTCTGTAAGGCATTTTTCAAGAAATAAATAAAAAAAATAGAAGCGCTACTGTTCACGCCGATGTAGTCATAACAGACTATAAACTAGGGGAGAAAGTTACGAGAGCGATGAGGGACAAAAGGATTGCTGCACAAGTACTCCCACGGCAAAACCGGGTTGTATGATGGATCAAGAGAAAACTCTTACATCGGCTTAAAACCGGAAAAAAGTTGCTGCGATCATCGCGGCACTTGCGCGAGCACGCGCGAAGTGTTCAATCGGCGAGCTGCGTTTCTCGCGGCGTCACACAGTCTTTTATTTACGCTTTATCCACCCGAGTTTCCGCGTTTTCGACGCTGTCACGGTGAGTGCACACGCAAGGACTTCACGTTATGGCGCCTCTGAAAACGGTGTTCTTGAGCTTGTCGACTTTAGAGGGAAAGAGGATACTGTCGTTGCAGCTGGTATAGGATGAATGCGAAGAAAGGGGTGGGGTGGAGTGCTGGATGTTTGTAAGGTGACATGGTGGCGTATAACACGTCACTCACAGCCATGACAAGGGTATCACGATAACGGAGTCACTTGACGATGCCAGCAGGCAGTGTTGTGTTCGCGGAGGCTGTTGAGATGTATACAGTGAAGTAGAAGTTCCCCGACTGAGGTGGATTGCTGACAAGGCGGTGAGGGTGCCGTCACACCGACGCTTTAAGTGACGGTCCTAATAGAAGACATTATTATAACGCAACCTTTCGGAAAACCAATAACTACTGTTGGGGTTGAACGTCCAAAAACCATCATAATGTTACGAGAAGGAGACCGACTCGGAGGAGTAGTCACAGATGTATTTACAGCCGGTTAAGCGAGCAGCGCCAGCCACAGAGATTACCTCGGGCCAATCTGTGTCTTCTTCATCTACATGCAGCATAGCAATATTATTACGAGAGATGCCATGAAAGAAGGCTCCAGAAACTTCGGCCACCTGTGGCAGGGGCGTAGCGAGGGGTTGGCACACTTAGCCCCCCGTGCTCCCCCCTCGAAAATTGTTTCGTCATGGCATACAAAGCAAAAAATGACTATTTCAAGGGGGTGCCCTCCCCGAAATCAAGGAAGTCTCCCCCACAGAAATTTCTGCCTACGCCCCTGACGTGCGGTTATTTAACGTGCACCTGAATCTAAGTACTCAAGCATTCAACCTCAAGCATTTAACCTCAAGCATTTAACCTCAAGCATTTAACCTGCATCGGCGATGCGGCCGCTACGGCCGGGATTCGATCCCGCCACCTAACGGTGAGCATTCGAGCGCCATAGTTAATGGACCACCATCGCGCGCAGGACAGCTTCGTCGGAGTTCGCTAAGAGGTATCGTGACTATAGGGAAATAATGAGCCTTGGTAGGGCTATAGCCTTTATTTATATTTTTCACTTTTAAACAACAGCTGGGTATACAATGTCAATATTGGTAGGTGACGCTCGTAGATTTTATAAAGCATATGAGATAGCATCAGGCGAAGGCTAATGTAAAATAAATCTCTATATAATGAGTGCTAGCAGTCACTTGACTTATGTATGTTTCTGGTCTACAACAGAATCTAAATACCAAACCGACCTCCTCCTTTTTATGCCAGGAGGCAATAAAAAGCACATTCATCATTATTTTTTTTCCTACGTGCCATTAAACAATAGTGAGCAAAACAGCTAGAGGCTGATACACATGCAAATGACAGTTTTATTGCGTCAAGCATAACGTGTTGAACATGATCTCTTGTCACCAAAATGTGATTCGAAATAATCAAAACAGGACGCTGTCAGAGGAGATACTCCCGATACGACGTTTTATGATTAGGCCTACTGGAGTGGAATCTGATATGCTTTTAAGGAAACAGGTCACGCTCCCGTTCTCAAGACAGCATTAAAGATCAACATTGGGAAACACCTATCATCTTAATAACATCGTGGTTGTTTAGCCCTCTAAATGACAACGCAGGTAATTAACGCATTGCGAAAGCTGCATGATCGCGCCGGAACGAACTTCTGTGCATCTTCAGCAAACTTTGGCATCATGTTGCTGCTTTGCTCTATTTTTATCGCTTTGTTGGGGTGTTATTTATTATTCAAGCCGCTAAATTGAACTGGTACGTAATAGATGAATTTTAATTGTCCCTTTCCTCGACGTGTAGTTTTCTTTCAAGCGCGCCTCGTGTGGGCGTTATGCTGTGTTGTGTGCTTCAAGTGTGCGTTTACGTTCGGCTAATTGTGCGAAGTCGTTGAGTGCCCAATATCACATCGTGCCTGAAATACGGCACCTCTCACGGTAAGCAGTTTTCGCGCAGCAGGCTTTGTACACCTGCACAGTCAATATCCTCATCAAAAGGAAGTGCAAGCAAGACGCCTGCATTGAAAAAGAAAACAAAAAGAGGCGAGACGAGCAGTTCAACTTGTTTCGCAACTATTAAGGCTAAGCGTGCTGCCTCGCAGCTAAGTTGGTGGGTTATGCTCCAGTGGTACGGAGGACATATATAACCATATAACTGATAAACCCTATGAGTTATAAAACAGCTATCAGTTATATATTCGTCCAAGCATTTGACCTAACACACAGGAGCGGTCACTTGATTACACTCCAATAGATTCCTGGACACTGCAGCCTAGTTGGCAACAAAACAGCCGATAGCGAAGCAGTATACAACGCTCCTATGTACGTCAAAGTACCGTATTCGCGCAGTGATGTCAACACAGTGTTGAGATCGCTCATGCGCGAATGCGCTGCTACTTACTGGTCGCTACCAGATCACCCGAACAAGCGCCTGCGGGAAACAGACGCCGGTATGACGTTTTGTCTTCCAGATAAAATCAGCCGAAGACTTGCTAATATACTGCACCGAATTCGCCTAGGCGTCGCATTCACTCGCCACTACACCCACCTAATCGGCCGTGCGGACAGTCCGAATTGTGAACGCTGTCAAGTGCGCGAAACGATAGCTCACATATTTTGTTACTGTGCATTATACGTGGCGCAAAGAAAATGCCAACTTCAACGTTGGCAAGCATCGGACGAACGCTATTAAGTGAAAGCAACATATTGTCAGCAATGAACGACCAAACAGTGTCAAAAACTGCTACAAAGACTGTTCTAGACTTTATAAAAAGCACTGGACTAGATACTAGACTGTAGGGTACTATACTAAGTGGCTACTGTACATACGCACCACCTCTTCTTGTCCCCATCGTCACCCTTCACCCCTTTTTCCTTCCCCTTTCCCTTGTCCCCTGTGTAGAGTAGCAGGCTAGAGCGAACTAGCTCAGGATGACCTCTCTGCCTTCTAATAAATTCTCACTCACTCTCTATCAGTTATATATATATTATTATATAAATTTCGTTCGCGTGAGTACGCCTCTGCTACTGCCAACATGAAGATCAAAACAACAATCACATGTTTTTCATTGCCGACAGCGTAGAACATTTATAGCGTGCGTGGCCTTGTTTTGCACTGCATACAGACCATAAGGTATATTTAACGTATCACGAAAGGCAGCTTACCTCGACCTTTACTACGCGGTAATCTCGCAGACTTCAGCAATGAATTTCGCGTCGTTGGACGTCATTGTCGTTTGCTGCACAACGTATACCCTGCGGTCTATAGAGTTACGTATCTATGTATTTTCTAAACGAAGATACAGACTACCTAACACTAACCTATTGATGCTGTGCCTAAAATATCCGTTATTTTTGTTTTTGGGTAGATATTGTTCACGAATATGAACGCAGCCATCAGATCGTGCTGGGCGG